>NC_087261.1:5025216-5342716 GCF_037042905.1 Lytechinus pictus
GAATTTTTTTTTTGCTTAATAAAGTGGTCATACCATCTTTTTACACTGTACTTGTGACCAATTATGCATGTTTGAATTCGTTAGCTTATGAAGATATGAAAACACTTTGCAATCTGATGTAAAAAGTGACCATATTTTCAGACTACTATGATAAGTCTATCATGCTTTTGGTTTTGTATGAAAAATAGTGCAGTGAATTTTTGAATTTTGATTACAAGATTGGTTCATGTCACAGATCCTATTGTATCAGTCAATCAACTACCTTATACATTAATCTACATGTAGGGCTATCAATAAATCGATTGATAAATTGATTAATCTGTTTTATTACTGTTTAATTATTAAAAACAACTCACTGTGAATAAAACAGTAATGTGTTAGATTCATTTTGGCAGGTACATGTATGATCTAACATACACAACCCACATATGGCAGATTGTTTCCAAGGTTTAGTATCCACCACCATAGAATATGAACCAGAGTTGAACATCCACCAAGGTCCCATTTTTGCAGCATATACCACACAGGTGTCAATATGTAGGACCAAAGCACTCCATCAGCATCATGTATCTATAAATAAATGCTGATTACAATAGCAAAAAAGCTTCATCCCCATCATCTACACCAAGATCAGAGATCATTAAAACTTGGCTTTCCATTGTACATGTAGGTACTGCACACATTTCATTTCTTTCCAATTTTACATTGATGCATCACTTCTTTGTGGATACCATATTTTCAGTTTGCTAGATAAAATCTTTCTTTTTTCTGATGCAGTGAATCATGTAAAGAACATCTAGAGGTTTGGTTCATGAAATGTGGTCCTTGTGAACAGGTGTTATTCAGACTCTAGAAATTTGACTTGGTTTCACCAGAGAATGCAATTCAGTGGAATTGTACTACCCGTATACAGGTGGCTGGTAAACGGGTTACACAATGAAATCATTTTCCATACACCATCACTAATATGTATCCTCAGTTCATGAATAATACGACCATTTTAAAAACTCAGGTTCGTGGAAACAGGCCTGTGGTGAGATGGTATACAAGGTGTGACAGGTCTTCCCTGTGTTAACACGAACAGCAGGTGGTTTTTCAAACACAATGCTATCACATTATCATGATAAGTCGAATGACAGCATGTTACTGGTGTTCCAGTTTTCAATTGGATAGTGCATATACCCTCAAATAATCTAAGACTGGAGCTAAGACTCTGATAGAAAGGTATGGTGAGGAAGTACAAACATCTCAAAATTGAAAAAATTATTAAATCTAAAGAACAAAAAGTGTATGTTTACAAATAAGTGTAAAGATTGAAGTAACACAAGACTAAAATTGGTGGTTCAGATTGGTCTGTAGTGGAGTTCAAATTGAATGTAACATTTTGTGCAATGTGGCCAAGGTCCCAGACACTATCCCCTGTAAAGTAAATATGTGCCTTTTCCCCTTGTGACTGTCTGTTGCAACAAAGATACTACAAGGGGAAGATGGGACAGTACATAGACCATGTAATGAAACGCTCGGGAAGAGCGCCCTACAGCATTGAGTATTGAAGCAACAACCTTTTTTTACCTTTGCGTATCGCGATCAGGTTGCGTACAAAACATATGAGAGAAATGGTGAAGGGGTGAAGGAATAGACGATTTTTACATTTTAGAATTTTTTTATTCAATTTTGTTTTTCTTAAATCAAAGATGAATATATTTTAGAGGTTTCTGGGTAAATAAAGGTGGAACTATTTCCATGTGCCACCCTTGAGCCCTCTCCAAAGCCCCATCTCTAATTTCCCCCATGTATGTTTCATACACAGCTGCATGCCAATGTGCGAAGGTTTACTCACTCAACACTAGTGGGCGTCCTTTCCCATGAGCATTTATCGAGCGTTTCAAAAAATCGCTGAAGTGTCCGATCTTCCCCTTGTAGTATCTTTGGTTGCAATTAATTGCAGCATTTGTGCAATGTCACAAATGTCTCAGACACTATCATCTTTAAAATATGTGCCTTAAATTTTCCTGTGATTGTCTGTAAGCTGTAAAGATTGATTTTCAAATGTCACTGAATCCTAGATGTACTTGGAATCAATATTATTCAGCTTATGCAAGAGTTCCCTCCCAAAATGTAACAAATTCAGGAACATTTGTAACTTACATAAAATGTGTTTGCAAGATTTCAAATAATACATCACCTATGAAAAGTGAACAAATTCCAGTTTTTCCATGATAATGAATTCTCAAATTAAGTGAACAAGTTTGTTCTTGTACTGCATACAGCATCATAAACCAATATATTGTTTTTAATAATTGATATTAAGAATGGCATAGGTCTCTCTCTGAAGAGAGATCTTTATACATGTAGACTTATCTGTACATATCTTAATTTGCAATAACACGTGAATTATTTCTCTATATTTTTCTGATTATTTTATATAATGAATATACTGTTTAATTCTCTTTCTTGATTAGGCCAATTCATTTTGAGAATAATTAGTCAAATTAGCTAAACGACCATGTTTTCCAACTGTTAAGCATAACATTGCCCCCTCCAAAGCACAACTACCTTTTTAAGGAAAAGGCCATAGCTGCCACTTACACTTAAGGCACTGCATCACTTAGGTGACTGTGGGAGAAACGTTTTAACTCCTGCTCATAAGCGAGGAATAAATATTTACCGATGCTGGAAGAAAACGACAGAGTCTGACCGATTTTAGGAAGCGAGCTTGGCGAAATGGCAGCACAGAGAACAACATGCCTCAGGCTACTTGCGTGCTCACTCAAGCTAGGATAGAAGAAAGGGTTGGATGGAGAGAGATGATGGAAGGAAATTGTTTTGATTTGAATAAGACAAAATTCTCTAATGTATTTTTGTCTTTGTTACTATCCTTTTCCTCCAAATTTGATACGATGCTGCTCCTGTACTCCACCCCCCCTCCTGTTAAAGATGAATATATAAATGACTCTCTTTTTCCCTTTCGTGCTCTCTCTCCCTCTTCTCACTCATCTCAATTAAACCTACATGTACTTTACAATCTTTAGCCTCTCTCTCTCTCTTTCCATCTCCCTTTCCCAAAAAGTACTTTTTGGACATCATTCTCCCCTTTTCCTTCCAATTCCTACCTCATTTAAATACTCACCCCCCACCCCCCTTCTCTTTCTCTCTCTCTCTCTATCTCTCATATAATAAAGGAATCTCTATTGGATATTGTTATAATTTGATGCTAAAAAATATATAACACTTATGCCCACTTAGTGTCTTCAGAGCAGATTATTAGAAAATATAAAGAACATTCATAGTGTCATAACTTAATTGTGTAAAAGGAGTATATTTTAATACCCAAGGCTAGTCATTCCAGTTTTAAAACTTCCTCTACCAGTAGGCAATACATAATACAAGATTATATTATATAACCCTTCTCCAATCAAAATGCTGAGTGCCCAGTTACAAGGCAAGAAGGTCCAATTTTTAGAAGTTTTGGTGAGACTAAGCCGAGACTCTCCAACTGAGAAACTTTGCCTTGAAATCATATTGTAATCCTTACAATGTTATCTAAAATCAGTCGATTCTACTTTATAAATCATTTAACCCAAACCAAATAGCTAGCCCTCTTCTCCCGAGTAGTCATCCCCTGAAGCCCTTCTAAGGTTGGTGTCCTGATGCTGCTAATTTTGGTATCATCTGAAACACCACTTAGGCACTGTCAGCTGTTAATACAAGCCAATGCCTCTTGTTAAGATGTCAAGTATTCATTACTTATTCCACTAAAACCATTGATATTAGATTCAGAAAAGCATGTTGTGTAGGGTATCCATCTGGATTTGTAATGCTAGGAAGCAGCAAATAGGATGGCACTAGGCATTATCAGGATGTAGCTATGAATTCCGAGGAGTGATGCAAAAATTCAATAAACAAGCAAATGTGTGTAACATTTTAATTCCATAGTGTAATTTCTTAGGATTTTATGCTATTTTATATGTAGCTTGTTTACATATACAAGAGAATGTTGCTGCGTTAGCACCATGAGCATCTTTGGGCAGTGTGTGTGTGCTTAACAAATCGACACTATTACACTGTATTATTACTATCTCATATGAAATGTAGTGATAAATTCATTAAAAAACACTGTTCTTTACAAAGAAATGGAAACTAGGACAGAAAAAATGAGGGTTTTACTGAAATACTAGGGAGAAAGGGCTTTACAGAAGGAAATGAATGGCTTACTACAATGGCAAAGTATTAAAGAAAAAGCTAAGCCAAATCTCCCCAGTAGCTATAACTAGGAACCAACCTAGCCACTTTAACCAGGTATTAAAAACCCAGCATAATAAATCAATCGCCTCCAGCCTTTTTCCGCCACATGTATTCAATGTCTGTTGCATTTCCCGGATGAATCTCTTGGGTGATGTTACCCTTTAAGACAGATTGGCCCACTTCATGAGCCTGCTGTAGTAGAGGATTCTACAACCACTGGGGATTGCATATACCTGCTTGTGTAAGGTATGCCTTTAAGGATATGAGGGTCCAATTCACATACCACAATTAATCTGTTTCTTGTGAAAGGTTTGTGTGTAAATAAAGGATCTATGTATATATGTGCTGTATAATACTTACATTAATATCATCAAAACACTCATGCGAAATCAGTGTACAAGAGAGAGAGAGAGAAGAGGCAGACAGGTACCCTCTTCACCCTTTTTTACACTTGGTTTTAATAATCCAAACACTTTAACTTAGTAATCTATATCTCTCAATCTCTATTTCATAGGGTCTCTATTATTTGAAAAGACTAAAGCATTGACCAAATACACTAATGATATATGTTCCCTTATCAAGAGTAGATGTGAATATATTATGAATTTAGGGAATGGTAGAATAAATGCAGACAATCTTAATAATCTTTTTTTTATAATTTCTTTGATTTACTTACAACATTATTATCATGGCAGACCATTAATATTTGTTTTCATGTAATGTGTAATCATAATACTGTTCTGTGTGTGGTTTTCAAAGAGATGACAAGTAAAATCGTCTGACGTATAAAAACCTGAATTTTATCAAACCCCAAAACTGCTTTAAACAACCACCTGTATAAGGGTCACTATAACCTTGGTTACCTTTGAACAGAATTTCCAATGTCACATGCATTTATTACCAGAACCTCTCAATAAAGGCCACCTGTTTATAAAGACAAATTTTCTTGTATCACTATTATGGTGGTCCTTATGTATTTCTTATCTCACTACATCTAAGCACTAATTTCACAGGCCTGCCAACCTGTTAATATACAAAATAGGAATGATTAATTTAAAAAATAGGAGCCAGGGAATATTTCCCATAGATGACTGTACATAATATCTGGAGCAAAAAAGGAGTTTTCTTTCCCTAAATGATTATAATGTATATTAAAAATTGCAAAAAAGGAGTAACTCCTTTAACTCCTTTTAAAAAGGAGTCGTTGGCAGGCCTGATGATATCATGGGCTACTGAGATCTGTGCATGCACTTTACTCCACAGACACAGTGCAAGATGTGAATACATATACCTCCGTGGTTGCTGAGCTAATCTTAAGACGAGACATCAGCATATCAGATGAACATATCGCTCAGCTCCAGTTCAACACAATCTCCCTCCAACCACCCGTCCCTCGTGGGTAGAGTTCCTAATCCCCCTCAATCACTAGGGGTGCAGCTGCGCCCCTTAACCCTTCATACTATTACCCCTAATCTAGCACCACTCTTAAGGAGAACTCCCACGGATGTATACAGGATCCCACTGGCATTTACTTAACATTAATGAAACCTTGTGAACAGGCAAGGCTATTATCTTACATATCCCAATGGAATGGTTGGTTTGCATGATACCATGCCCACAACTTCAGCAGATATCAAATGTATTTCAACAAAATTGAAGTTGTAATTGGGCAAAAATATGGTAGAAGACAGGATTTAAGCAGCAAAATCCCTTGTATAAGTATGCATGAATTTTTCAGTTATTCATTGAAGTTTTTACTTTGTATATATGATATCAAATTAATGTCATTAATTGTAGACATACAGAACAACTCTTTTATTGATAACATTTTTAAATATTCGTAATGCCAATGCCATTACTTCTAGTACTGTTACTAACATTACCAATTATTTCACTGATACTAAAAGCACTCTTGCAACAAATATATCATAATGTTATGAAGATGAAGTCACTTCAGTATTCACAATTAATGCCTATAATGTATGACCAAGAGAGTGACTTGTCCTTGCTCATTTATTTATCTAATTCCACCTAAAACATAAACTTTCTTAATAAAAAAAATCCATACACAGTTTAGACTAAGGAAGAAAAACATGGGAGATATCCGATTCAGGTTCATAATAAGTAGGTATTTACATAAATCTTCTTCATTGTATTACATGATGTAAGTCCATATAGTTGTTTTGACTCATTTCTCCTGTGTCATTAACACTGCAGAGGTATTAGCAGGAAAGCATTATTAAGTGCTAACACCCCATTTCCTGAAGTTGCTTACATGTACAACAGGACAAAAGAAAAGAAGTTGTTGTCCCGAGGATGAAGACAGTTAACCACAAATTTCCTTGCAAACTGGAAGAAAGCGTCGTCAAAGAGTCAAGCATTATTAAGCAACTTTGAACTTCAACTTTTCACCTTCCATATGCAGAAAACACAACAAAGGAGTACCATCATGAAAGTTCATCTATATTGGTTGAACATAGCAAAATGTTAATTTTTTTATCTCAACACAAGAAAAAATCTTAGAGGTAATTCTGAGGTAACCCTCCAAGATTTTTTCTTGTGTTGAGATCAAAAGCTTTACATAGCGTTACAACAAAGAAATATAAACTGATTTCAAATTCTCTTTTTTATTAGAGTTAAACAATTTCAATAGCCTTGGCACAATTTCCATATTTATAACAAATTCTCAATAGTTGTAATTTGTATGCCATTTTTGTTTTGAAAGAAAAAAACTAATAACTTTGAAAATATTGTGACAAAACTACAGTTTTTATCATTCTTAAACCAATTGTCCTGATGTAAGATGAGAAAGCTCACACAGTCAAACTGAAAAATGCAAAGCCATGTAATTGCTTCAAGGAAATTAAAGTATTATTGTACAACTGCCCAAGACTCTTATTCTATTTCAATACATGGATGATGTCAACAGAAGCATATCAAAAAATAGGCCAATCACCAAGGAAAGAATGGATACAATTGAATTTAGCAACAAAAGAAGAATAGGCCAGAGGCAAATTTTGTAAGAGCTGTCCCAGTCCCACTTCGATCTCCCCAAAGCAGGGACAAGGATGGTTCAAGTCTTGTTTCATCACTTGGTTAACTATAAAAAAATATGATATGACTACAAGACTGGAGCCCTGGGCTTGCTCATACTTGAGAAAATATTTGTATTAAAATTAATTGGAATGAAGCCTTAAGACTGTCGCTTCAATAAAAGGGGAAAATGAGGATAATGATGAAAAATATCATGAATGCTTTTATAAGCTATAGTTTGGAAGAGAACTGTTTTTACGAAAGCTGGCCACTCATCTGCCAAAACCTAACTGATTGTACATGTAGTTATATCTGATAAAAGAAATGAATAGGCCAAAATTTTAACTCTATCATGCTTAAACCAACCTCATTCAGATTTTCTACATCTCATTTTGGATTTGTCCCAAACGAAAGGAATCGTGTTTAAATAGAGCTTGCATGACAATCTTTGCTTAGAAAGTATCACATTGTTTTCTCATTTATGCCTAGATCAAGTAAGTAAATCAAGTAAGTACTATGTGAGCATTTAAATTGTTTGAAATTTACAATGAACTTGTGACACTGGCTTGCATAAAACAACATGGAAATCTTATGTTTAGACCGGAAATCATACTGATTTTGCATTGTTCAACTTTTTACATCTTGGGTATTATCATGATTCACAGTAAAGGTTCACTGTATTTCAAAACACTTGAACTGAATAATTCGTAACAAATAATCTGCCCTGTATTCTGCAAATACTGAGTTGCCAGGGGCAACAATCAAGACATGTAATATTAACATACAGCAAAGGTGGGCACAAACTTCCTCTTTGTATACATGGAATTGTATTATCATTGATTTTCCTTGTCAGTAAACTTTTAAGTGTGTCAGGTACTAATGGGTGAGCTTTATGAAGCTCCAGAAATTGGGAAAACAAGTCAAGGTTAAATATTCCACTTAGATTTTCATGATTTTCTTCAATATTCATTGCATAAAACAATTTAAAACAACATACTTGTCTTGTTCTAATTTCCAAGGATTTGTTAATATTAATTTGAACCTTCGCTGATGTGGTTTACGGTACACCATGTGAAGTGTTGTAGAAACAGTGGATAGGAGAAGAGAAGAAATGGATAGGCGAGAAAGTGGAGATTTTAGAGTAGAGTATTCTTTCTTGAAAGTAGTCCCGAAACGTCGAGTCTCTCTACTACTCATCATCTCTACTCGCCGACTCAAGCCAGCATCTCCTCACTAGCTCTACTACTCAAGCTGTTCTCAACTCATCAATCTTTCCTGGTTTACAGTCCTTTTCAGGACTACTTTTTTTCTTTTTTTCTTTTCTCCTATCCACTGTTTCTACAACACTTCACATGGTGTACCGTAAACCACATCAGCGATTGTACATACCACCATGCAAACCTTCAAACAACATCTAATTTGAACCTGCCCCCTACAAAGGGAGGGGGACCACCTCTCTATACCCATGCCTCTCTCTCACTCTCTCTTCTCTCTTCTTCCTCCCTTCCATATAATCTCACCCATAGAAAATCCCATTCACAAAAAATATGACAAAACTTCACTGCATGTACAATTGGTTATCTTCCCAAGATATGAATCGAGTGGGGGTGTAATTTACTTTTAATAACCTTAAAAGAAAATAAATAAATTGATCTCTTAAAATTCTGTTAGAAATGATGCGAACACAGGAGGCACTAAATAGTACAGATACTACAGGGTACTACTGGATACAAATTTGAGCAAAGGGGGGTCACATACTGTACTCTCTGTGCCCCCCCCCCCCCCATGGATCCATGCCTTTCCATTCCTAACTCCTACACCACATGTACATAAATTATATTTGATATTTTAGTTAAATCAATACACTTTGATTTCAGTTTGAGTTTCCAATGAATTGCTTCAGAGAAAGTATGACCACAAACTTGTGATTGAACGTTCCTCTTATATAAGAATATAGTCTGAAAAAACTCTGAATATGCAAAAAGGAAAGATTTGCGTGGTGCCGACCCACTTAAGATACAATGCCCAAGGCGCACATGTGAAACACAAAAGGGATATGCCAAATAGTTCATAAGAGAAGAATATAAG
Source organism: Lytechinus pictus (assembly GCF_037042905.1). Classification (NCBI taxonomy): domain Eukaryota; kingdom Metazoa; phylum Echinodermata; class Echinoidea; order Temnopleuroida; family Toxopneustidae; genus Lytechinus; species Lytechinus pictus. The sequence continues at coordinate 5,034,583 of NC_087261.1, forward strand.
ATGGTTATTACTGCAGCATTGGGAATTTCCCTTCTCATTATAAAAAACAGTTCGGAAGTATCCCAGATTTTGATGGAATTTTTTTTCGTTCTCCTGATCAATCAACCCAGACTAACGGGTGACAACTGATTTATATCATAACCCTTGTAAGTTCTATGTCAATGTTGTTGTTTTTCATGAGTCACTCATTTTTAAGGATGTATTAGTTTGTAAATATATTCCCTGAAAAAAAAATTGAAAATCAAATAAGCAAATGACACAAGCAATGGGACAGCATGAGGTTATTATAAAATATACATGTAACACTCCTCAGTAACAAAAATCTGTAGAATTTTTTTATAAAAAAGATTAACATTCCTTCACTAAAGAAATGTGCTTCATATTTTTTTACAAATGCAATGCAATTATTTTGTATGAAAGAACTTCAGCCAGTTTTATTTTGTTTGCCACGGTTGATTTACGGTATTTTGATAATTTGTTTATTGATGGGTTTCAGTGTCCTGTTAAACAAAGGGTATTGTAGGAAACTCTGCACTGTTGACTTTCAGGTATTTTTTTACTGAATTCATAGGTTTTGCTCAGTACTGCTGAGGTTATTTACTTAGTCACATAAAACCAATGAACGGGTATTCATTACTTACTTTTACACACATACACAAACAAACTACTACCATCTACAATCTGACATTATTTTAAAAAGAAATACCAGATATCAAAATGCAAAACTATCACTATATATATTCTCATTCAATTTGGGTAAGCCATAGAGTTATTGCATTTTTGGCTGCTATTCAGTGTGTGTATGTGTGTGTCATGTTTGTACAGTATTATATCACATTGTTTATTTTTATAATGAAAATAAATTATTGAATAACATTAAACTTGAAAATCAAAAGAAAATATTACAAGATTATACAGGGGAAGGAAGGGATGATAATAGGATGAAAAAAAAGTTTGAAATGGGAATTTAAGAATTCAATGAATTGCTGATGTGTGATATAAAGGAAAGACTGGTTTGAATAGTATGAGTGTTTAAAGATTTATTTGTAACATGCACTCTTTTGAAAGTCATTTCATATCATCATAGGTGATATAAAATAACATAATGACTCAGTTTGATTTCGTTATAAAATGCACCCCTCTTCATTTCCAGTACTAAAAACAAATTTAGCATTTACCTAACCGTTCCTTTCAAATGCCGCTCTCGAAATATCCAATGACTGAGACAACTGAGCAGTGCCTACCAGTCAACCTAATTTCCTCTGTTAGCAAATCAAATCACGACTCCTTTCGCTCAAAAAATCACCGGCAATGAAGAGTGATTGCTGCTTTTTCACAGGCCTCCTATATTACCCAATCACATCCATTCTGACACTTTGAACTTTGTAACTTAGGTAAATCTCAAACTTGGAGCTGCAGGGGCCACAGGGGAAACGATACTCTTTGTTTTAAAGGGGAATCCAGCCTTGGCCATAAAATGTTGTGTTGGGAAGGAGAAAATAAATTAAACAGAATGGTGACAGTTTGAAAGAAATCGAACAAGCAATAAGAAAGTTATAGCTGCTTTAAAATTGAGATCACTAATACTATGTAGATTTCAAATTGGCAACTGCGTAAGTAAATTATGACAAGGGGCAAGGACAACTTTCCCATAGGCCATGTACTTTATTATCAGGGATTTGTGGTTTTCTCCTAAGTACCCATTCCCCTGGGGCAGTAATCTAAATATAACCCAGGTAGTATATTGTTTTATGTCCTCATGAAAGAAAAATATAATTTGAAATAAAACTTTTGGGGAAAATGACATTTTAGCCATAATATGTATTGGAGTACATGGAAGAGTAGTCCTTGCCTTACATCACTATGACATCCCATATGCGGCCAATTTGAAGTCTCCATGGGTATAGTGATTACCAATATTTACAACTTTTAAAAATTCATAACTTTCTTGTTGTTTGTCCAATATTGTTCAAACTTTCACCTATCAACTTGTCTGATTTTTCTTTTCCTTATAAAATTAAGTTTTTACTTGGGTTGGATTCCCCTTTAAATATCCCTTGATAAATCCCGGTGGGTGTTTCATAAAGCTGTTCGTACGTTAAGAGCGACTATAAGAATGATTCATGACCCTTTCTTGTGGTGAATAAAATTCACCATTGTAGGTTCATTGGTGATTATTTAGATGTAAGAAAGGTTCACCAGTCATTCTTAAAGTCGCTCTTAACTTACGACGGCTTTATGAAACACCTACCAGGCCCCATAAGAGGAAAATTGCCATGATACACTGTAGTTTCTTTACATTGCAACTTCCATGGAATACTTGATTTTAATTGGCCTCTGAGCCATGTATGTTGCCATGGCAGTTACAATTAGATGGCAAAGTAAATTCTATGCAACAGGTCCATGGAGCTGCCTCTAAATATCCAAAACATATTCTGAACCTGGTGAAGAAGTTCAGGCATGGTTTGACAAGGTGCAGGTTGTGTGGTCCCCCCCCCCCCCCCCTCCGGTAAAACTTCAGAATACCCCTTATCAGAGGTCCCGTTTCATGATGTTCGTTATCAGGAAGAAGTGCATAACTTTTCTGGCTAATCTGCTATCAACCAATCCAATGCCCCAATTTCAGTATGTTAAAACAGCAATTGTAAGTATCTCAAAATATCACAGCAATTGCGTTTTGTGAAACAGTACCCTGAACCTGTTGGTGACTGCATGGTTAACTATCATTGTTCAAGCATGGTTAGTCAGCAATGTCAGGTTTGTTTGTTACCTGGCTGTTTGCCTAACATCAAAAGATGATATCATGCTTGACAGTGACTTGAGCTTTACGCTACAGGGTCATATGAAGGACAGGGATGGGCAGGTTATGGATACAAGACAATATTAGCTTGCAACAATACGAAACTATGTTACCCTTACTAGATACACAACAGGTTAATGATCTGGTCTGAATGTCACCCTAGGAAAGGGCAGGTGATAGCTACCAATCAACATACCCAACAACAAAAACTGTTACTCATACTAGCTAAACAACAGGTACATGTATGTGGGTAATGATCTGGGCCATATTGCATAAAAATACGATTATGGTAACTTTGCCATCTAATGGTAACTTGTATGGAATCCTTGAGTTTGATTGGTTGGTGATCAGAGTTACCATGGTAGTTACCATAATAGTAACTTTTATGCAACAGGGCCCTGGTCTAAATGTCACCATACCGTAGGGCAGGTGATAGCTCTAACATAACACATTTTGTGATCGGTATTAACTTATCATCGAGCTATTAAAACATAACTAAATATTCTATGAAAAAAGTCCTTTGGTTTCCAACACACTTTTATCTATTGTGTCATCATTTCAATTTTCCTTGTAATTCCAAGTTGGCTACATAAATTCACACATTTTTTTAAAAACAAAATCAAAACCATTCACTTGCAGTCTTTAAATTTTGGTTATAAAAATTTGACACAAGATTCACTCATCTAGAAACAAAAATGGCAACTTTAGAGTATCAATGAGGAAAAAGAGCAAATGCACTTTTTTATTTGATAAACCAGCCCATTCAACGTAAAACATTTTCACCTTACACTAAGTAATCACAAATACGGATGATGAATCTCATGACTTATCAACCTTGGAATGGATGAAGTTTATAGTGAACGTAATTCATATCCCCCCCCCCCCCCATTGAGCAATTTAACCTGTTGCTGAAATTGCGGGATATATTTAAGGCTTAAGCATTTGTCGAATGCTTCATGAAAACAGGAGGTTCAAGTTTACAACATCAGGTCAATAGCTTGGGTCAATAGCAGCTCTGACGCATGCTCCATGAAGAATGGATATTCGGGATCCTGTTACCCACTGGAAACGGAAGATCCCTGTACAAAGCCTATGGGAATCACCGAATTCAGTAATTGACGGGTTACTAAAATGTATTGCCTTATCTCTCTTGGTCAGTATTCTCGCTTCATCTGAACGTGAACTCAAAGCTAAATTCATCATTCAGCAGTATGAAACACAGTTCAAGTGCAGGATAAATAACAAAGGAGAACTCGAGAAAGAGAGGAAGGAGGAGTGAAAGAAAGAAAGAACAAAAGAAAGAAAGAACGAAAGAAAGAACGAAAGAACGAACGAAAGAACGAAAGAACGAAAGAACGAAAGAACGAAAGAAAGAAAGAAAGAAAGAAAGAAAGAACGAAAGAACGAAAGAACGAAAGAAAGAAAGAAAGAAAGAAAGAAAGAAAGAAAGAAAGAAAGAAAGAAAGAAAGAAAGAAAGAAAGAAAGAAAGAAAGAAAGAAAGAAAGAAAGAAAGAAAGAAAGAAAGAAAGAAAGAAAGAAAGAAAGAAAGAACGAACGAACGAACGAACGAACGAACGAACGAACGAACGAACGAACGAACGAACGAACGAACGAACGAACGAAAGACAGACAGACAGACAGACAGACAGACAGAATAAATGAATGAATGAATGAATGAATGAATGAATGAATGAAAGAAAGAAAGAGCAAAAAGGGAAGAGGGAAAGACAAAAATAGGAGATAGGAAAGGATAGAGGTATAGAGAAAGAAATATACACTTAACTGAATATTTGAAAGGTTGGAGGAGTGACAACATTTTCTAAATGTTGCATTTACCACTTTAAATGGTTCTACACAACACTTAAAATGTTGGATTCAGCTTTATACAAGGTTGGATGTAACATTTGGAAAAGGTTGTCACTCCTCCAACCTTTCAAATGTTGTCACTCCTCCAACCTTTCAAATGTTGATTTAACATTCGTTTTTTTAGAGTGTAGAGAGAGAAAGAAAGAGAGAGGGGGAGAGAGAGAGGGGTTGATTGGGAAAGATGGGAAGAGATTTATAACTAGATAAGGGGAATTATAACTTTAAGGGGTAAGGAAAGAAGGGACGGGGGAAAGAGTGTGGTCAAGAGAAAGAAGAGTAAAAAAAAGAAAAGAAAAGACAGAGAGAGGGCAATAAACAAATTAAGAAAGAAAAAAAAAGCAGAAAAGATGTGAAGGAGAATAATAAATGAAAGGAGAAAGATAAGACTGTAAGAGAGATGGGAGGAGATGTTATCTAAATAGAACTCACTTTGGGTTCACTCAACAGCATGCAATACCACCACTACCCATCCCAAAGCCTTTTAGTGATATTTTCACTTCTCATCTATGGCATCGATTTTCCTCTTCACGTAATCATATGCGGTAAGTTGCTCACTCCAAATATCTTTCTTCCTATCCTTCTTAGCTTTCCCCTCTCTATCTCTCTTTCTCTCTCATCTTTCCTCCCTTACAATCCAGTCACACACACACACACACACACACATGCAATCTTAAAATGCATTTCACTCTTTCATATCTGTCTCCCCCTTCTCTGACTCCTCCTTCCAATAAATACCGAAGTCCATTTTCCCTATACCTTTATTTAACTAAGCCTGGCTCTACATATTCAAATTATTCCAGATTTCAGACTAAATATTTTCCTTTTCTTCACTTTGATGATCCAAACACATTCTCACTCAGGAAATATAATTCTCCTATTCTAATCTCCATCTGTATTTCGATCTACCCATTATTAAACCAGCATCACAATCCTCATTACTGCATCACTCCATCTCTATATCTTGCATAATTTAAGGACGTTCCACAGTTATATTTGTGCGCATTATGATCTGCGCATAGTTTACACTCTGCGCGCTGACGTCACAATGGATGAACAGGTATTAATTAGCTGCGGGTATGAGCTGATTTTTCTCATCTTCTGCACTTTAAATGCAGATCCGATGCGTTATTTCATGAAGCTAAAAAATTGAATTATTCCATGGACCATTCAAAAAAATATTCTCTACAATTTCAAAATACTTTACTCTGCAGTGCTGCCAAGAATCACGAATATTAGCCCGAGTTTGAATAAATGGTAGAGTGGTTTTGATTTTTTCTTCACATAGATACTAAGCATTCGGCCCATTTTTGGTGTTTTAAAAAGCACATTTGCTCTAATAAAAATGCTGATAGTTTAAAAACAAGCACATGAACCCCTATTTTTTAATGTTTGTACCTCTTAGGTATACCTTCCCCTACAACTCTGCAAATTTTGGTGAAAATGACATGGATTTTGAATAAAGTGCAGCATTTATTGTACGTTTGTAGTTTGTGACTGAAATTTTACATTTTTCAGATTGGGATTTTGTTATCTTTTACGCCATTTTTAAGAACTGACAGTGCTGTTAAACTTAAAATTGCAAACAAATAGCACTATTAATAGATTCTCCATTCTAACGATACAATTATTAACTCTTTTGCGAAATTTGATGACTTTTTCATGTATTTTGAATTAGTAATGGAAGTTTAAACTCATTGTAGTAATATTGGGCGGTCTAAAAATGCCAAATTCTTTTGAATGCGCAATTCTTAAGAACATCAATTTGGGTTAACTTTGAAGCTCTATAGCAAAAAATCAAGCACATGGACCTATGTAAATTTTTGCATATTTCGAATATTAAGGTTCTAAAGTATCTATGTGCAAAGTCTGGTGAAAATGACATGGATTTCACTTTAACTGTGGAACGTCCTTAATTCCCATCCCTCTTCTTATCTGATTCTTTTTCTCTAGTGCCATTCCCTCTCCATAATTACATAACAAGCCTTTTCTCTTCATTTATTAGCTTCTCTACTAGCTTTTCTCCTGAGAGTTTCGTCTATTTTTAAATTCCACAACCCCTCTGGCCCAATTGAGGTTCGTGCACAGAGAAGTACACAACCGCTACGTAAGGCTTCTCGCTTTCAAATGAGAACTCACAAATCAAGAGCATTTTGCGTATTGAACCTGTCCGCCTACGTGTAAGTACTGTACTTGTATAAAGTACACTTCTAGGTAGTTGTCAGTGCCAAATTTTTTTCATTTTCAACAAAATTTAATAAACCACACCTCACGCTGAACGTCAACATATATACTGTAATAATGTGCAATGATCTAGAGGGACCTTTGTCCACAAGCTATGCTTTCCTATCCTTCGTCTTTCATCTTTCTTCGAAAGAATGATTTCTCTTATATATCTTTCGTCAATAAAAATTCTTATACCTTTTTTTAGCAATTTAACATATTGTAATCAGTGAGTTCCATGGTTGCAATAATAATTGATGAGCACAAAATTATTTTTTTCTTAAGAAAGATGACTGAATCATATGAAATCTAAAAAAGTAAAAATACCTTTCGTAACGTCATCAAATTCTATTCTAAGAGAATTCCAACCTTAGAAGTCATGAGCAAATGATTTGTAATCAATTTAAGCTGGTGCAGATATGTCAAATCTATTTACTCCTATTCAACCAACCGATTCTGCAAGTGTCAGTATTAATCTTCCACAACAATCACCAGATGATGGCCTGAAGGTTTCTATTCCGCAACAGCTCATCAAATATTCCAAATACAATCTCCATCTTCTCATGACCAGAAAGTACATCTTCCATGCATTACTATCATTTGCCAACGTCAATTGTTAAAATCATATAAAAAAAATACTTAATTTGATTTGAATTCTAATTTTCTAAAAAGATCCATTATAGGGAGCACCCAGTTACATCATATGGGTGAAATAAACAATAACTGCAATTACCAAATTAATTTCTTTTTCCTCTTTAGAGTTTGAGTTCAAAAACATGACAAAACAAAATTACCCTTCAAATTTTTTACATTTCAAGTGTTATGAATGCTTCTTTGAGGTAATAATAGTCATTCAATCAAATTGAAATATCATGATTATTTTCCTCTTTTGCCCTTGTAAATCAGAAATTGAAAAGCAACTAATAGGTAATATTCTTTGCATCATTAACAGCATCAATACAATATATGACACTAATACAAAATATGACACTATAAAAAACAACAGATGTCATTATTTCCCCCCTTGCAATTTCACTAGTCTGTTATACTTTCAAATCTGTGTACGATTAAACACAATGTAGGGTCTACAACTGAAGTTGTTTGAAATAATCACACTTATTATTAGCTTTGGGAGAAACTACAAAGAATTCCAGATTGATAAAATAAAACCAACAAAATGAAATCATAAAAAATAAAATGAAATGATAAATGAAATGAAATGAAATGAAATGGAATAAAATGAAATGAAATGGAATGGAATTAAATGAAATGAAAGAAGAGGAACGGAAATCAAATAAAATCAAACTAAGATCAAATGAATGAATTATAACAAATGAAAATACATTAAAATGGAATCAGTACAATCTAATGGCATTTTGAGTGGTTGTCTTCATCAACAATTAAACAAGAATGGAACAATAGGCCTACAGTTCCTACATAGAACTGTTTATATCCACAGATACACATGACCACTCCATAGTTTCAATCCACAATAAAATCATCCAAGAATAGAAAAGTATAAATCATGATTGATAGATTGTCAAAGTAAGAAAATCATCCTTGAATCAATCTCCAGCATCAAAATATAGAAGACAGAAAATTGAAAGGGTGAATAGCCTATACCAATACAACCCTGCAGCAAATGGAAATGGTCATATGAGTATCTTATTAATCTATACGTGTTTGTAAGAATGTAGCAACGAAATGAAAATAATAATGTTGCAATATATGAAGTATATTACATGTAGATGAACAAATTAAGTTTCAAATAGCTGTCCTGATATGAATATTTTGAAACAAAAAATGTAAAGAAAGCAGTAATTACAAACATGAATAAAAAGAACAATTAACTTGTTAATTCAGGTCTCGGATTTCTATATTTTATGATTCCATCAATTCATATTCTAATAACAATTCTAATAATAATACTAAATCATGATAAGCTTTTCCAATATAATCATATGGAATTAAACGATTGCTCAGCACGGAATTGAGGAAAATATGCAATATCAAAGTTACTCTATTTGAAACATGCAATATCTCTCAGAAGAAAAGCAAAAAATAATATATTGTGCTCTTGAGCGCTTGATTTCATGCAAAATCAAATGCAGCTGATGTTTCTAAATAACATGCTCATTATTCTTCATCATTATTAATACTAAAACATTTAAATCCTTGTACCCTATTTTTCATCTAATTTGACTCCTAACATCTAAAATGATCACCCTTAAAAAACAGAATTCATTAAGAACATCCAGGCACCATCAGCAACAAATGAGCAGAGAAACAACTTGGTAGATGCACATCTCCCAATTTCATTTTGTATTCACATCCTTTACCCTACGATTCCATTACCATATCGGCTTACTTAGAACCTCCTGCCGTCAAGAATGCTCTCTTTCTCTCTCTCTCTCTCTCTCTCTCCAGTAGAGAGAAGCAGCTATCAACAAAATGGGTAAATTTATTAGCACTGATATCTTGACAAGTTCTGGTCATTCCTATACAGTGGTTGGATGGATGCGCATGATTTCGCTGAAAAGGGGGGGGGGGGTATTGTGGGAAACGAGATGATGATGCTTGGAGAGTTGCTTGGCTGCGACGAGAGATGTGGGATAGGCCCTATGAATGAGGGTGATGATGATGGTGTTGGAGGTAGTCCTGACCGTGGTGATGATGAAGATGATGATGATGATGATGATGATGATGATGATGATGATGATGATGATGATGATGATGATGATGATGATGATGATGATGATGATGATGATGATGATGATGATGATGATGATGATGATGTTGATGGTGGTGCTGATGGTGGTGGTGCTGATGGTGGTGGTGGTGATGATGATGATGATGATGATGATGATGATGATGTTGATGGTGACTATGGTGGTGATGATGTTGAAGGTGGTGCTGATGGTCGTGATGATGATGATGATGATGACGATGATAATGACGTTATTGTTGTTGTTGGTGATGATGATGATGAAGGTGAAGATGATGATGGTGGTGATGACGATGATGAGGTTAATGATGATGTTGTTGGTGATGATGATGATGATGATCATCATCATCATCATGGTAGTAGTGATAGTGATATCCGTCATCATTCTGGTGTTAATGGTGTGGGTAGTGATGGTTGTGGTCATGGTCAGGATGATGTATATATGCAGCAACAGCTGCTGCTTACACCATCCTTATGAAAAGTATAAGTGAAGATTAACCTGGAGCTTCAAGTTCTTGGGTCTTCTTAAAATAGTAAAGGGAAAAAAGACTCTTAATGAACAAAACTACTTACCTTGATACATTAGCTATTAATATAATATTATTGTTGTTGTTGACTTATAGACAACAAAAGTACAGGCACTGGTTCACAATATCATTATTCTCACCCCCAACCACAAGCAACTTGAACTATAATACTATGGTATGTAAACAAACCATCAGGCTAAATTGCTAATGTCACTAACGGATTGTTGAGCTTGAAACGGCAACTGAAATCCACTATACGTCGTTTCCCAATCCTTGCTTTTTCTTCAGCAACCATGCCCTGTGCATAACTTAGCCCCAGCATGTTGCCCCATACCAGTAATAATTGCATAATTTGTCCCGCGGTAGTATCCTTAATAATATATCAGTTATGGTTCAATACTAGTTTGCCCCTCTATCCAGCCCACATCAGTACTTAGGTATTGAAAATGAATGATTTATTTACTTCACAAGCTACTGCATAATGGTGGCATTTGAAGATTTGATATATCATCTAGTTTTTGTTGAACTGCCAATGATGCTTGGAAATATTTCTCATGAAAATTCATTGTATTCCCATTTTGCTTTCTATAAATAGTTCCTTCGCTCTTGCAAAACTCTTCATTATTAGATTGTTGAAGAAACATTGATGCAAAAAATTTCCAACAATTTTTTGCCAATTACTGATACAAGGTTATAATGCATATAATTTCCCTATGCTTCACTGCAATGTAAACAATCAGCGTTCTTCAATTAACTTCATCCAGGCTATTAGTTTTTAAACACAATAAATATTTTGCCCGAGTCACACAAATATTGTCAAAACTACTTAAATGCAAGGATGTCCCTGAGAACACATAGAAGGCCTATTTGGTCAGCAAAGAGTTTGATTTTGGTTGTTATGATATTACTAAAAGAACTCATGCCAAAAAGAAATTGAAGTCCATGCTGGGCTTTCTCCTTTTCTTTGTTTTCTTCCTAAATTATTGCGCTGATATTCTAGTTTGTTTGTTTGTTTGTTTGTTTGTATGTATGTTTGTTTGTTTGATTTTTTTTCTCCTCTTTGAGGTGGTAATGGCTTTGAAATGGTTTTCTTCCTCTTCTTGCCTTTGTTTCTTAGTTTAATGTTTGCTATATGTTCATTTAGTGAAAACAGGGTCATTTCTGTTAATGAAGTAAGTAATAGACTTATCAAGCACTAAACATACCTTATTCTTGTTTTCTGTTTTTTGTGTGGTTTTTTTTTCAATCTAATGGCTGACAAAGGTTTGAGTCAATTGCTTCCTGGTTTGAAAAACAATCTTTGTTTCTATGAATATATATTGTGCACAGAATGCAAGAATTCAAAAGAAATATTCAATCTAATTGACTGCAAATCTATTCAGAGCAAGAAAATATCAACTCATAGAAAATAATAAATCTAAAACAGTGTAGGGCCCAAATAATTAAGCTTCTTGAAGTTCAACAATAAACTAGATTCTTGTATATTTATAAACACTGTCTCATGGAAATTAGTACATACATGAAGATTGAGGATTGAAGTCTGTTCTCCAGGTCAATGACTGCACATGACAGTGCAAATTGACTATGGATATGTTCAGACGAGGAGCAATAAGTGAGGGAAAAGCCATTCTCATTATGCTTTCTAAAACTAGTTAACTGGAAAGCGATTCAGGAAACCAGTTTGGAAGATCACTTTGTTAGCGTTCCCACTTGATCACACGAAAGTGGTTTACAAAATCACTTCACGTTAAGCGGTCTTGTTGCTATGGAAACACTCTCAGTGGGATGACACATTTCACGCGAAATTCAAAACCGCAGCATAGGCATTCTACACCTGTCGTGTGCTCAAAGAGTGCGAAGATCGCTTCCGAAGAACAGTTGTGTCCTCACTTACGCTAAAACAAGTTTAACGAGGCAAAGCGATCTTGAAAACTACATCGCGAGGTGGTTTTCCAAACTGGTTTGGAGAATTGCTTCCAAGACTGCTTCGACCGTTCTCACTAGTTTCCACTAACTTAGTTTTAGGAACGAAGTGAGAACGGTTTCGTAGTCTACACACAACAAACAATGAATGTACATTGTACAAGACTTAAACCAATTTCCCCTCATCTGGACAGGTTCTTCCTACGCTTCAGGCTCTTTGAAATTATGTTTGCAAGATGTATGGCAGGGCGGAGTGATTGGCTTGGAAAGCGCTGCATTAGTGTGTAATTCAGATTAATGGTTTACAGTGGGTGGCTTTTAATGGTCGAACATAGGCCAGAATAATTGTATGTAACGCAGAAATGAAAATTATTGAATTGAGAAATAAGGATTTGAATGCAGATGGAAACCACAGACGGTCATATCATTCATTCATTAGGGCATAGAGAGAATCAGATTTATTCACTATCAGACTATAGAATCTACATGTATATGCCTACACATTTATTTATTTATTCAGTTTTATTTAAAAACAGGGTAGTCCTTTCAGAGCCCAAAGGCCTGCTTTACAAAAGAGCCCTGTAGACATAGAAAGATTTACAAAATAAATGAAATACAATTAATATAAAGTAAATTACAGTACACAATCAACATTACATGACATATGAATGCTATCACATTAAATGAATCAAAACAAAATTAAAAACCTAGATTAAAATCAAAAGACAGTTTAAAACACGAAGAAAATCATAGAAATAAAGGAAATTACTTCAAAACATGTGACTAAAATTAAACTAAGTAAAATTAATAAATAAGTTATAAAACTGACAATTTAAAAGACAATGAAAATTATTAATATCATTAACATAAAGGTCCATAGTAAGGCTTAACCTGGAATACCATGCAGATCTCCTTAAAAACTTTCTTCTAAAGCATCGACTAGTTTAGTCCTGATTTATCTCATTACAATTGTCTTATACTTTCTTAGAATTAATCTGTTCTAAATTGCTGTATTATTTTATTTTTGTTGATCATAATTTAATCAAACATCAACATCTATATTGATGAAGTCATTATATAAATCATGTTTTGAATATATTTAATTTTTATTATTACTTGTAGAAAAGTAGTTTCAATATCTTTTTGCACCAATCTTTCATTTCACCATTGAATATTTTCATGTATATTTTAAATTATGTTAGGCAGGGTTCCCTCATATAACAGTATTCTAATTACTGATGGGGCGACTCTGTTCAATAAGACAAAATAAATAAATAAAGATGAAAAAAGTAATAAAAGACATTCCTTCAAGTTAGGCCTATGTACATACAGTAGTATGCATAGAATTCCAACGCATGAACAAGAAATCCCTATAATTAGCATACAAGTATTCAGAGACAACTCCTCATTTTCATGAATTTTAAATCATTCTCCTCGTTTCCAATCTTGAAGTAATCTCACCAAGACAAAAAAATATCTGGAAAAAATTACAGGCACATCTGCCAAGAATGCATTACAATTTACAACCTCGAGGTAAAAAGAGCATCATTTTACACATTATAAATGCAGAATGACGTCTGGTTTGGAGATATATGAAGAGATGTATGCTGAAAGGAGCTCAAAATGTGTTTTACTGTGAGTTCACAATGTTTACTAAGATCATTCAAGAATAGTGGAATATAATGCAGAGTTGCACTTTGTAATAAATAGCCAGCAAGTGCATGGATTGCCATTTATTTTATTTTCCTATCCCTATCCCTAACCCGACCCCCCCCCCCCTTGTCTCTGATACATCAATCAAAGCATGTCCCTTTTACAACCACTTCTCCCAGGATTTGTCTTTCAAATATAATATTATCACTCTATTCTTTTGACATTACATTTCTATTCTCATGTGCTATAGATTTCAAATATACTCTTGCTTCACAAAATAGCATTTAACTTTTTGTAGAAACAATTTTCCTCCAAAGACCATCATTTTTTTTTTCTTCTTTAATCTAAAAGCGAAGCAATGTAGGGCTTTCTCTTCATATAATTTAACTAAAAACACACATCTCTCATAAATATATACTTTGCACTATAAAGCTACATGTACAAGCATAACATTTAATCTTCAACTGGGACCATTGTTTTAGTCAATAGAATGAGTCTCAATAAATTGAAAATTGTGCCTTTGGCAAATGATAGAATGTAATTCACCCAGAGATCTACCTGTAGTTTACCACATGCGTTGAAGTGGTGTAAGAACAGAACATAAAACCAAAATCTTGTGAAATACATATCATGAATTAATTATGCATGTCTTTTTGTGACATTTCATAGAAAATGAAACCACAAATAATCTGAATATTCTAAATTGTATATTATCCTTTTCTTCAAAAGCAATTCTCAATGTAACACATTCATCACAGCTGCTATCGGAATGATTAATTCATAAAAAGGCACTCTTCTGAATAGAACAGAGCAAATAATATTTCACAATCATTGTGAAAGGAATGTTTTTGCTTCAGTGATTTGATATAGAGACACTGGGATATTGTTGACTGGTGATTAAACAATTGTGGTTTTGGAGGAAATAATAATGTGGTCACGGTTAATGACTATTTATACTTGGTACATGTATGCTTAATTGTTGTAAATTCAGGACTATGCACAATTATGTGCTTTACCATTAGGCGTTATTACTATTGTCATGCACAACTGCAATAGTGGGCTTGGAAAATTGATTTTGCTGAAGGAACTCAAAATTCAGAAGGATATTTAGGTTTAAAATAAAAAGATAATGAATGAGATCAAATAAGATATAATAGAAGGAAAGCGGGAATAGGAGGGGTAGCAGAAGGGGAAAAAAGAAGAAAAATAAGAAAATAATGAGTGAGTTCAAATAAGATATGATAGAAGGAAAGCGAGAATAGGAGGGGTAGCAGAAAAAAAATAAACAAAATAAGAACAAGACCGCGATGACAACGGATACAAAGAAGAAATGGAAGGAGAAGGAGGAGAAAGAAGCAGCAGCATAAATACATGTGTGTGTAAAACAACTACACATATTTTTCAGAGTTGATGATTATGGTGTGCATTTAAACTGCTTTGTACAATTTGTATAGATGTAATACAAATGGAGATCATACTAGACAAGTAGAGGCACTTAATCATATCCCATATAGGATCCTAATCTGACTCTAAAAATAAGACCTCTTTAATTGATCCACACAACCACTGTTGAAGAAAATGTTCCTTAAACAACAAATAGGCCAAATTATCCCTCATACAAAACAAGACCTCATAATTAATCCCCACAGCGGCATGGTTGAAGAATATGTTCTGTAAACGACAATTAGGCCAAATTATCCCTCATACAACTCATACAACTATGACCTACCATACATGTATATAGGAAAGAGTGTCCTGGGCCAACGCTGGCTAGCCTAACAGGAAACCATGAGACCCAGAGATGGAAGTGCTCATTACCCCTCTACTGCACCATGGGCGCAACCTTGCCCCCTCACGGCCCTTTCAGATTGGCATGTACTATCTAATATATTAAGAAAGATGAGTCATTTATGATAGAGAAGGGGTGTAGTATACTATGGAGGTAGAAATTTCATTCCATGATAAAATGAGAGGGGTAAACTGTACATCTAAGTGATCTAACCCCATGGAGTAGACCCAAAATATTTTCCAGCAGTGCCAGCCAATAGATTCTATGGCTGATATAGATCATTTATTCCAACCTTTAAATCAAGGTAATTGGGTTAGGGCTTAGCGTTATTTTGAATAAAGCAGTGGTGAATCCAACAAAATTTTGCTTTTTTTAAATTTGAGCCATTACCCAGGTAATGCATTGAACTTGAAGGCCAGTGAAAGCCCTGTAAATTTGATGTTAAAAACAAATCACCCTGTTTAAGGATCTTGTAGTGTGAACAACCCTTGGGAAATCTTCTACACTTGGCTATAGCCTGAACACTGGCCATGTCTTCAATCTCATGAGGAAAACTGTTGTTGGTGGGGTAACTCGAGACATTGCCAATTTAGTGTGCAAGATAGGATGGGAAGGATGAGGGGTCAGTAACTTGAAGCACTGTTCTCACGAGATCCCATTGTGGTAACTGGTAAGGATGCACACTTTGCTTTTAATAAACAAGTTTTCCAATCCCACTCGATCAACCCCTCAGTTAACATTACGTTCAGGTGCATCCAATGCATAATGCATACTTATGCAAATGAGAGTATAGGTGTCTGGTCGCAAAAAGAATCACATCTAAACAGATTTAACAATCATTCAACCTTGCATGGGAGCTTAAAACGGATGTCACAACATTTGAATAAAATTTCATATGGCAAATTCTTGGTCTTTTTTGAAGGGGTATCAGAAATAAAGTACTTTTTACAATCACAGTTAAGAGCCTAGAGCTCACAAGATCATTAAAAATACTAAATTATAATGATAATGTGACTAATAAAGCTCTGTATAGTAATTACAGTAAAAAGATTTTGGGAAGATTTTTGAAAGACTATTGAATAAGAGATATTATTTTTGGGGTCTCCACAAAGGTTATTTCATAATAACGTGCATGCACAAGCATAGAGAGTGAAGAAATCAAAATACGGTTAGAAAAATGCAGTGATATTGGACTAAAATCATACTTCCAAAATTCAAAGAATAATGGCAAAGTTCTTGCTTTTGTTTTATTTAAGTGATTTGAAAATTATATCAAATCGACACCAATAGGAGAGAATATATCCAGGGTCCCGTAACATAAAGGTTATTAATTGTATGCTTGATTTTCACATTCAATTGCACATTGTAGTCAATGCAATCAATCACATAAAAATGTTTTACAATGAATGCTAAGTAAGTTTTGTGTTACAGCCCCCAGGATTTGTGATCACTGTGGTAAATATGTTAGAATCAGAAGGAGAAAAGTAGAAATAAGAGAAATGATTTTCCTTCAAGGCTGCTTTTACATTGCCAAGGCTGCCTGAATTGAAAAGGCAATGGACACCCCTATCATAGCGTGAATATTTTGTGTACACGGTGTGTTCCCAACAGAAGGAAACTGCAATGTCTTGGGGCAGTGAACACAGATAATTTGCACATAGTCCTTGCCTACACAGATTTCAATGCGTGGGATCAACGGGAGGAAATCCATCATTTGCACGAGCTGCCAACTAAATTTGAGTATATAGCGAGCGATAAATGAGGAAAGTTAGAGAACATCAGATTATCAGATAGTCAGGAATATATTTATATGGATCCGACTATTAATACATTATGAACGGAGGTCACATGATGTAATACATTTGGCTGGGAGAAGTCACTGGGAAAGTCAGAAGTCTCAGAGAATTTAAGATGGGGTTAATTGGCAAGCTAATATTGGACATTGCTCTTACAACCCCCAACAGGACAACAAGAAATAGTGCAACTAACATCCAGAAATTCACCTATATTGAAGAGTACGTTATATATAGTAATTCTTTATCCCCCACCCACCCCCTCTCTCTCCCTCTCAACCCCTCCCTCCCCCCTCTCTCTCTCTCTTTCAAATTTCAATATTCTTTCTCTCATTCTTGAGGTAATGCACTTCTCAAAGACCTTAACACATTCCCTTGGCCAATCAATAAAAGAGAGTGACCTCTTTTCAACTCTGTGCAGGATGCAGCGCACGCCATGCAGTTAACGATACATCAACATCTCAAGTAGATAGCCGGACAGAGTGTTTGAAGTGCATTACATCAAAAGGTTTTTTTTCAAATTTTACTGTGGGGCAACATGTATATGCAGACAATTTCTCGAACTCCTGTTTCTGCCAATTTCCCTTAAGCCTGGGATATTTTGTACATTTTAGGGGCAAATTTATTGCCCTATGTCCCAGTAAATTATGAGGGGTATGTGACTATGTGAATTGTTTCCATGTCTAATGTGGGGGAGTGTGGTCTAGTGGTTTAGACTCTCGTCTTTCAATAGGAGGGACATGGGGTCAATCCCAAGCCATGGCGTGTTTTCCTTCAGCAAGAAATTTATCCACATTGTGCTGCACTCAACCCAGGTGAGGTAAATGGTTACTGGCAGGAATTAAGTACTTCCTCAAAAAGCTGTTGAATCAGTAGACTTAATAGCTGGGTTAATATAGGAGCACCCTGAGCACGTAACAAGGTGAATACATGCGCTATACAAGTCCTATATCAATTTATCATTATTATTTATCACATTCACAAACTGTCTTTTATGAATTGTTGCCATTCCTAAACCAATACAATTTACTTTTCCAATAATGATAATGATAGGCCTAGTATAAAACATTCAATGAGTGGTTGATATCAATGTTTCTAATCGTTGCTGCATACTACCCCTCTTAAGCATACATTCCCTGAACAGGTGCTGGAATATTCAAGGTAACTCTCCCTAGGTACCTATTTCATTCACCTGGGTAGGGAGTGGCAACACTTTGTCAAAGGATACATGATCTGAGGTGGGATTTGAACCCAGACCCCATGGTTCAAAGTCTGGAGACTTATCCACTGACCAATACACCTCCTTAATAACACGTTTGTACATATGTATCTGTATTATATTTAATACATTCAATCCTTCTACTTTTTCTGTCTACATTTCTCCTCTATATTATCTTGCTTAATCTCATTATTCAACGTTGTATTATGCAGTTCCATTTTATTTCACTTTTCATTCTCGTATTTTTTACATTATTTCTTCATAGTTTCAACAACTATTTCCTATTCTATGTTCCCCTCTGGTCATAGAAAACCTGTGAATTAATAAAAGAAAGAACATTCACTCTATTAACTACCTACCTCCCAAATAAACAGTAGCCGATGGATTATTTCCAAATTTATCACTAAGGATGCTTGAGGCAGAGGCAAACTTGTAACCATTGAGTTCCACAGAGTCCGTCTGGCCATCCACGGTGAGTGACATGACGCCTGTTGCGGGGGTGATGCTGAAAGATACGTTATGCCACTGGTCGTTGCTGACATCCATTCCCGCTGTAACACTGAAGAATATAATAATTATAAAACAGGTTTTTATTCAGTGAATTAGAGTAGTTACCTAAGTATTCTTGAAGATATGTTTCATGGTATTCACAGAGGGCTGACATCTACAATGTAATTGCATAGTGTTTGGATTTATATCCTTCAAAAATATTCTAGATATATTACCTGCAATTGTTAAACATTACAATGTGTTTATATTCCATTCTCATTAAAAAAAATCCAAAGAAGAGGTACAATTATATAGGTCAAATTAATGCTCCAAATGAAGTTTCTAATTAACAAATGGCAGTTTGTTTCAATTGTCATTGAAGAGATTGGTCGATTTTTTTTAGCCATAACGCTCAAAGCACGTTCTTATAATTGACTGTGTGCACTACAAGGCTGTGTAAGTTAATGTGTGAGGTCAAGGGATGGGATGAGTGTGTTCTACATGTATAATACCCTAGTCACACTAGAGGCGGAATGAGCCGGAATTCCGTCGGAATGAAAATTCTTGGCACATTCCTGGATATTCGAAGTGCATTCTAAAAATGTTGCATTCTGAGTGCATTTCAAATATTCGGCCTGAATGTTTGCTCATGCTTTCGAGGTGCATTCGAACTGGAAAAATATTGAATGGCATTCAAAGTGCAGTCCAACAGCACTCTGACTGTATTCCAAATATTCTGACGACATTTCAACAACATTCAAAACATTCCGATCGCATTCATGGGAGAATCGAATCGCATAAAAGCATGGCTATCTGTTGCTGCAACGTCAGTCAGCACTGAGGAGTCATTGAGGAGCATCGATGTCATTGTACGGCATTTTTACAAATTTAGATCAATTCGAAATTCCCTCCCGAATGTGGCTCGAATTTTGAAAAATTTTCATTCCGGCTGGTTCTGCTTGATTCCTGCTGATTCCGAATGAGTGTGACGAGGGCTTAAGACATGGTTTGTGTCACCCTTTTAAAAACATCTAGTTGTAATACATTGAAGATTGACTCATGAAAAGTATAACGCCTTCTCAGATCACATGCTTTTTCATTACTACCCAGAGCCATTACAGGGTGGACAGCATGCTCGTCCACATGATTCTAGAAAGGGCCATTTAACAAGTATCCTTGCTTTGATCTCAGAGTACCATAAACAAGTACTTTGCCCCATTTACCCACCCTAAATAATGTCTTGAATGGAAGGTGAAATATCCTTTCCAGCACCACGCACATAAAGCTGTTGAAAAACATACCCCTTTTCCCTGATTTGGTCAATTTTCATACCCTTTCACTCACTGCACACACGTGAACTGCCCCAACAACCCTTTTTATAGTGCCCCCACTCTAGTATCGCTAGTATCATCCAAGTATTGCAATTAGTAGACACCGTATGTATATCAATGTGAACATGGCCTGGACCAAACCAAGCCGTTCAGAAAATTTCACCCTGATCTACTTTGAGCATGTTGAGTCAAGCAAGAGAGAAGATCATACCATATCCAGCAGCAACCCAACATCATCATAATACCCGTGATGCCATGTTAGCACTAGGGCATCACTAGCATATGATATGAGGGGGGTAGGGGGTTGGGGATGTCTGGTAATGATGTTAAAATAAATGTTTAAACAAATGTTTTTTCCATGGCTCTAGTTGATTTTTTTCTTCAGAATTTTCTTTTAACTATTCCAAGTCTGAATAAAACATTTTGTAAAACAGGGGAAAGACTTGGAACTTGCCACTTCTTCAAGAAGAATATGTATAGTATGAGTGGACAACTTTGAATGTTTGGAGTAAAGCCAGTCCCCCAACCCCTATCCACTTCTCAAATTCATTGTTGCTTTTGTTGTAATTGTGAACAGGTATTAATCATATCACGATGACCATATTGTGACCCCCCGCCTCATTTCCGTCTAAAACAGTCATAACCCCAGCCTTCAATGACAATTTCCCTGCCAATCTCTAGAAGTTTCTTGCAGTTCTCTGAGAATGACTTGACAGCCCGGATGCATCGCTACGCCCAAGAACCTGACCCAAGTTTAGAAGAGGGGTCAACCTGGTACCTGTAGGCTACCTACGTAAGATGGACACATTGGCTGCTGAATTCTGTGATATCCCAGAGGCTTTATGCAGGGACAATCCACATGTAGGTCCAGAGGGCAACATGTTAAACCAATGAGAGAAGTTGTAATTTGCATCTGGTTAAAATGAATACTGCAGTACTTTGCAAAGAAAATGTTGTTCTGTCATCAAAAATTATATCCTCTTTAATTATTGAACATGCACTAGAATCGTTGGAGGCAGTTTGTCCGTTTCATATATTCCAAGTAAAATACAGATTTATTGATGGTTCTGAAAATCTAGAACTTTGTAATCCTTTTTAAGCCTATTACTAGCTGCTCCATACCAAGTCCATGATTGTAAAAGCTTTTTTGTAAATTGAACTACAATAATATGCTTTATATGAATGGATATATTAGAAGCAGTAGTGTTTTATTTCACATAAGACTATGATAATGGTTATGATACCTTTGCCATAATGACAACTTACAGAAACTTTTATTTTGATTGTCTGCTGAACCCTGTTCATGGTACTTTAATACCATAATAGCAAAATCATCATAATCAAAGGTTCTTTACAAGACATGTATAACTTAGCTAAAAGGTAAACAGTGACTTGTTTGAGGTGCAACACACAAATAACACTTCAAATGCAGAAAACTGTTTTGGTCTTTTATTTTTATGGTTGTTACTCATCATAGCCCACTGTGAATTATTTAAGTTTTACATAATTTGTAAATATAAGCAGTTAGCTTTGAGAGGCAAATAGCACAGCTTGAAATACTGCAACTTGGTAGAATGATAACAGAGTAACCTGATTTAATGAAGTCACATAAAAATCAAAATATGAATTTCAAGAGCAGATGGAACAGAGAGATAAACTTTAATTCGAGATGATTTCCTTGCCTAATGGTAGCTGATTCCAAAGGTTTTAAGCAACTGAATGTGATGACACCAAATGATTATGGAGCAAGCCCTAGGCCTTTCATGATATGCCTCAGTCAGCCCTTTAATCTAGATCTTGATGAATTAAATCTGCAGAATCATCTGGGTCAATGCATAAAAACATTGAGAAGACTTGTGAAACTTAGAATTACGATCTCTGTGCCATCAACATTAAGATAATTATTCATGCAACTAGATTTGGGTATCTTTCCACACAGCTGGCCCTTCAAAAAAGCAAAAGTGCAATAACAATTTGTACAATCTAATTTCCAAAGTCGTTCATGGAGAGATTATTCCTGGACAGTTATACACTTTTCCTATTTATCAATATCATAGAATTACATGGACCAAACATGTAGTCTGCCACATGTCTCGCATTTATGTCTCAAATAATAATTAACCCAAGAACCAACAAACATAGCTCTTTACTTTCAATAGTTCCTCTCATCTAAAGGGGAATCCAATCTCACCACAGCCATAAATAGGTTACTGTCTTCCCTCAGAATTAGGTAGTACCAATAAACCTAGATTTTTGTGATTTTATATTATTTCTATTTGGGATATCAATAAATTATAAAATATCACTGGAATGACTAAAATGGGGGTGGAAGATGCTGTAAAAATACCCTTTGAACAAGTCTGTCAATTACAAAATCAATTCAGAATTATGGTTTGCTGCTGTAAGCTGCTTGATATAGTACGGTTCAAATTCCACACGTCAACAGATCAGGAGAAAAGGTTGAGGATCATGGCAAAGGATGGCCTGTTTAGAAATGATCACTTCAAGATCACATTTTGAAAAGTAACCCAGCCTCTTTGAGTGGAAGGTCTATCTGTAATTACACTAGGTAGTACACAGCTATATTTCAATATGAATGACTCCAATTCGAAGTTAATTTATCCAAGGACTCTAGAATAGATGATTTCACCTTTCATTTAATTTCCTGACACTGCCATCTTGCAAAGTAAGTGGTAATCAATCCACAATCATGAATCAAATTATTCATCCCTGGGCCGCTATTCAATTGAAAAATTACTGATTTTTCGAAGTATTTTACTTGAATAGCATTTTATTTGACTAAGCAAAATGCTTAGACACATATTCAGTTCACATCTAAGTATTTTACTTTATCAAGCCAAACTTAAACAAAATACTAATAAACATTGTAACATCACAAAGTTTTAGCCAAATAACGTGCAATGTATGAATCCTTCTGTGCGCAGAATGTATGACAGCACATATCACATTTGTAAACTGCATGCAAGACAGACTGAAGTCTGGTAGGCAGCTGACTTAGATATAAGCAAAATACTTAGCCAAAAAATGCAACTGATTACCACAGATGGACCTTAAGTATTTTGCTTTAGTAAAATATTAAGAATACTTATAATTCTGGCCATTTTAAGTATCAAATTGAATTCCAACCCTTGTTTCCATCATGCCATCAACTATTAAAACTTCTAAAATTTAACTTCTTTCAAATAAATGAGATCTACCTATAGATACCTTTTCTGAATCATCTTCTTTTTTGTTTTTATTCCACTCTATAAAACTAGAAATACTAAATATAAATCCAGATCAACTGTGGAAAGAGACCATTTGAACACAGGAATAAGAGTTAAATCTTTAAGAATTAATTGTATACAAAATTATTTCAATTTAAGTCCAAAATATGGTTTGAATCAAATCCTTTAAAAGAGTTATCAATAGTTTATCTGTTCACTTTCTAGACCTGATCTGGATTCACTTGTAATTCCAAAGCAATGAAATAGTAATGTGCCATATCTTGCATAACTTTTGGCGCTAGAGTTAATTAGAAGTCCCATCCTTGCTATGTCCTACATCTGACAAGCTGTGATGATAATGTACATATATTTTAATCATATCAAGTTTAAATGCAGAGAGACCGTGTTTTCATCAAACACATCAATGGGTAACTTCAATCACTTGTTAGAAAGGGGTGAAGGCTTCCAGATTCATGGGCACTCCCTGGGGAGTATTTCCAAAACAAATACACCCAAGTCAAAACTACACAGAGGTTTTATGAGGATCCCCATAACCTGGGTATGGAGAGGAAGTGCAGGTTAGCAATACATTCAATACTGACATTGCTTGTGTAGAGCTTCATTTTAAATATCCACATCCTTGAACCAGGTAATTACTGAGAGTTGGGACCATTTTCAAAATGACATACAAACATAATTAATTGCTGTATGCACATATATTCAAAATATTCAATCAAAATTATTAGAAAATTGGCAAATGATATCTCTTCCCTCCTATGACAGGCCCAATCCTCAGATCCTAGATTCTCAGTTTAATCTAAATCCAGTAGTCAGGTATAGGCCTTATAATGTTCAGCACTTGAACCTACACTATGTTTCTGCATGGAGTTCGATCTAGGATTAGGACTGTAATTCCTGGGGCAGGAAATGGTTCTATGATCATGGTCTTGACTAATCTTGAGTCACTAACCCACAGCCAAGCCCTAAAGTTCTCCCCAGGAAACATCCCTGGTCTAAGATTCCACTACTCACGTGGGACAGGTTTTCACTAGCCAAAGATTTCAAAGAAGTTGGATTATGTGGTGTGGCAAATTTATAATATGTTACATTATGTGGGCCCCATCTTACGAAGAGTTGTGATTGATCCAATCAATCGCAACAATGGAAAGCCAGCAAAGTCAACATATAAAATGCATATTTAAAAAAATTTAGATATAGATGTATATCCATAAATTCATTGATTTCTTGACAATTTGGTGTGATCTCCTTTGTTTACTAAGGACATTTTGCAAATTTCCTGTATGAAAAATTATGACACTGATGGATTTCCATAGAGTTACGATTGATTGGATCAATCGTAACTCTTTGTAAGACGGGGCCCTGAACTCCATGATTCGCCTGTAATGGAAAGAACACAATGCCCCCACAGTGTGTCCCACAACTTGTGTGTGTCCAGGGGTCTGTTGCAGAAAGAGTTGCGTTTAAACGCAAGTCAAAAAATCAATCGCAAGTCCCAAATGCGCACTTTTGATTGGTTGAAAATCAAGCTGCGCATGATTTTTAGAGTTGTGCATGATTTTTAGAGTTGCGATCGATTGCAAGTCTTTATGCAACGGGCCCCTGAGTGTGTAATAAGGTTCCTAAGGACAAGAACACAGTTTCCCACAGTGTATGGGTCCACAGTGTGCTAATTGAATTCTCTGAAGGAAGTAACAGTGTTTAAGGGTGAGGGTGCGGGGTACGTGTCTGTCTGTTAGGGAGGGTGGGTGAATGTGTGTGTGTTAATTATTTCCATGATGGCAAGGATAGTGTCTAAAGTGTGTTCACAGTGTGTTCACAATATTTTCAGTTTGTTCAGGATTTCTCTAACAAAACGAATAGCGCCCCATAGTGTCCACAGCATGTCCATGATCTCCCTGGTAGAAAGAACATAGTTCCGACAGTGTGCCTAACAGTGTGTTTCCACAGTGTGTTAATAATACCTTCACAGTGTGCTCTTTATTTCCCAAATAGCATAGAGCAGTGTCCCACAGTGAGTTCACAGTGTGTCCATGATTGCCCTCATGATATAAACTACATTGTTCCTACAGTGTATCTAACAGTGTGTTTCCACAGTGTGTGAATAATATCTTCACAGTGTGTTCATAATTGCCCTCATGATAAAAACTACATAGTTCCCATAGTGTGTTTAAAAGTGTGTTTCCACAGTGTGTGAATAATATCTTCACAGTGTGTTCAAGATTGCCCTCATGATATAAACTACATAGTTCCCATAGTGTGTCTAACAGTGTGTGTCCAGTGTCTTAATGGCATCTTCACAGTGTGTTTATGACTTCCCTGACATAAGGAACAGTGTCCCACAATGTGTGTCCACAGTTTATTCATGATTTCCAAGATGGAAAGAACACATTTTCACAGTGTGATTCACAATGTGTCCACAGTGTGCTGACAATATCTTCACAGTGTGTTCATGACTTCTATGATCAATGGTAAGAATAGTTCCCACAGTAGGCCTATCCCACAGTGTGTCCAAAAGTAAGTGTCAAGAGTGTGTTAACGATATCTTCACAGTGTGTTCAGAAGAACAGGGAATTATTAGAGAGATTAGGAACACATTACCCCACAGTGTTTCCATATAATTCACCAAGAGTTCATGTGTGTGAAATTATCTTCATCCTGTTGAAAACTTGAATTATATATACCGGGGTACTGTTAATCATATCCATGTATTCTAAGTCCACTATATTACACAATGTGAGAATCTTATTAGTGTCTATGTGTAAAATTACCTTCACATACATGTAGTTACTGACATCCCTGGAATACATTGTACCATATACTTCAGTATAATTAACAAAAGAGCCCATTGTTGATATTATTTTCCTTTTTTCCAAAATATGAATCGACTTTTATATCAATCAGCAAGATACATGAATGGAAACATATCCCTAGGCAGTGAGTCTAAAAGATATTAATGGTCATTTTCCCCAGAACAAAAGTAGGTAAATTATCAAAGGTCAAGTACATCATGCCAAGAGGCCATTGGTATGTGCCAGGAGGCTACTGCAAAGTTTATTTTAAAGCCCATGCATTTTTATCTATAGCCTCCCCCCTCCCACACCTTGTCCCCTGCCTCAAAGACCCTGACTTTGATGGGTCAAACCAGTCAAAGAACCTTTGTATATCTACACCCCTTCCTGTTGGGAAGAGACTAATTTACACATTCATTAACAAACTTTAAACTGAAAACGTGTGCATCCTATAGGTCATTGCTAGATCACCAGTTGAAAAGTTTTCAGTGGTTTTGCAAGCCTAACAAGACAATGAAGAGGAAGCTCCTTGAATGTCCTTATTTGCCAAGACTCTATATCCATCTCTATACTGCGTCTCAGTCTTATGAAGTGTCCAATCCTTTAGTATAAAAGAGCTCCCATCTATGTACATTAATTGCAACCCTCTTGTGTTCATATTTGGTACAAGTTCAACTTGGATTAGGCCCTAATTATCTTCCATATTTCATTTCAACTACTGGAGTAGTGCCTAGATATATTCACAGGAAAGCTCTCACATTACTTCTACCCCCCCCCCCTTTTTTTTTTCCTTTGGCAATGAGGGTGATCCATTTCAAAGCATAGTTTTGCCAAACAAATCTTTTCATGATCTCCAAGATAAAATTCTGATGCTGCTCACCCCAGCATATCACACTTCCACACACCACACCTGCATAATTTGTTTTGGTTTTTTTCTTTAAAACCAGCTTTTCAGTTATCTGGTAATTCTTCCCTCAACGCCCCACCCCCACTCCTCTAATCGAGCACTTTTCTTTAAGACCGACTTTCTTTCTCACTATCTCTCACCATTTTTAAATTATATCATTTACTGGCCATATCCAATTAGCATGTATCTTTCTCCTGTCCTCTCACATTATTATGGGCATAATTATTTTAAGGACCATTTCATATTACGAAAAATAAGATGATGCCCCTCATCTGACATCTCTTTTCTTACAATTAAAATTGTAAAAATTATCAGAAAATTTGCAAATCAGATAGTTACCTTTCTTGGATGGTTGTGAAGTAATGAGTGGCTTTTACTTTTCCCGAGATAATCTGCAAAACCACCGCAAAACGGTCCACTTCAAAACTGTATTTTGTCTCATTTTCCCTGAGATAATGGTGTGCAAAAAGAAGCGCGTTTCCCGTCACCGTGCGAAACTGCAAGCTGATCGCCTGCACTTGCCCGGTCGGACTCCACGGAGGATTATACACAACGTACGATCGCTCGGGGTCCGTGAATGTCAGACCGCGAGTTTGGGTGATGAAAATCAGCAGAAAACATGCTGCTATCGACAAGCGAGCTCCAAGATTTCCGTGGTACAACGTCTGATCCATGGCTATGTGATCCAAGTGACTGCCAAAACGAAAATGGATGTGGAAAGTGAGCTGTCGGCTTTCGCTGAGTTCGAGAGGAAACCCCTTATTATCGTCCTCCAAGTTTGACTGCGTACACATGCACACTAAACACACGGAGAATTCAACTCATGCTCACGACGCTGCAAAATGCATGCAAATAGCGTTGCTCTTGCGTAGCAGCCGACGTATTTCCGACCTCTATCGACCTGATCCATATGTTTCTTCTACACAAAATAATAATTATCATGTTCAAAGGATAATCGTGTAATTTTGAATAAACCAGATCGTTTGGCACTTCCTCCAACCGTTAACCTTTCCTTTTGTATAAAGTTGTTTCCTTTTTATTGTGTCAAAGTGATATTTTCCCCGAGGAAGTACAAGAGTTTGCTCTTCGCTATCATCGTTTTTGCATGTCTGAAAATTGCCCAGCCCTATATCGCATCGACTGACCTTCATAACCTTATGAATTTGCAAATTACCGTTGGTCTGCGTACTTAAACTCCTAACTATGTGACCTATATTTTTTTAAACAATGCTCCATGAATTATAGATTTTTCATCATTGAAAATTAAGTCCATGTCAGAATAATTGAATTAACAGAGGAAAAAACACTATCCTGAACAGATCTGATTCCATCCCAATCGGATGTTTAAAAAAAGGTGGATACTTTAAAATTTTGCTTAATTTCACAAAACAGCACATCTTATTTAGTAAAGGAAATGAGGGAACTGATGACTTTACCCCTTTTTTACTATTCACCTTTTCTGTTAATATGGAATATTGCAAAGGTTTGATTTTTCCCTTAACATGGAATTATTATTGTGATTCAATGAAGAGCAATACTGATGAAGAGGTTACTTATAGTTAAATCTACCAAAATCATAATTTATGTTCTATTTCATACAGTGAAAAACAAATAAAATAGTGATATCGTTAACTCGCTCATTTCCATTTCTGTGCATTATATCAGGGCTTTTTTTTTTAATAAGCATAAGTTTAGAATATCATTAGTTTTTTAACTTTTAAATCTGATTTTGAAAAAAAATTGTACATAATAAAATGCTTGTTTTATTTTAATTATTCTAGTCGAATCCACTTTTTGCCGGGATAAACAGCTCTCTCTCTCTCTCTTTCTCTCTTTTTTGTTAATCGAGAAGTTCTAGCGCATGCAGTTGATTGTGTTGCACTGTATAAATTTTGTCAATATAACCAATTATTAGTCAATCGATTTTTTTTTCTTCAAATAATTGTTTGATTTCTAACTCTCTTCTGTATCCGTATGTTTGATGAATAATTAACCATGACAACCCCTTCCTTTTTAAAAGTGACTTCACATTCAAGTTTTAGATTATGTGCAGAAAAATATTCAGACCAGAAAGTTGAATTTTGATTGATTTAACCCTTTAACTAGTTGACTACTGCCGCTAAGAATGTTGGGTGGATTAACTGGGGTTTCGCCGTAGCTGAGAAAAGGTTTGACTTGCGGCGTGGGCGTGTCTCGGGGCATGG
This sequence comes from Lytechinus pictus, assembly GCF_037042905.1. Lineage (NCBI taxonomy): Eukaryota > Metazoa > Echinodermata > Echinoidea > Temnopleuroida > Toxopneustidae > Lytechinus > Lytechinus pictus. The sequence goes on from NC_087261.1 coordinate 5,064,067, forward strand.
ATTAGCACTAATCACCATCAAGATGTCCAAATAACAGGCGCGGATCCAGCCGGGGTGGACGGGTGGGTCATATGTGACTATTTTAACACCATGAGCCCTTCCTAATATCCAAGTGCCCCTCGTTAAACTATAGCCACATTTTTGTTAGTTTTTTTTTTATTTGTTTGTTTGTTTCTTTCTCCATTAATCAAGCCCCAATGATGTTTCTTTTATTTAACATTAATTTTATAAAATGGTTTATTATACTTTTATAGCAATTAAGGTATCTATTTATTTCATTCATTCATTTTATTTATTATAAGTATTTATCTATCTATTTTATTTGGAGTATCTCCCCCCCCCCCTCCTCGTCTATCTCACCTCTATTTTTAGAGTTCGATTTCAATTTAAACTTTAAAAAAATATAGAGAAAATGAAATTGAATTTGAATGAAGAGCCAGGATATTCATTCATTAATAGGCATATTCAAAAGAAAATAAAAACTACATAACCATGACAGAGTAGAATGAACATTCAAGTCCAAACTGAAAACTTATTTGTTCCTCTCCCATTCACAGTTTAGTGCCTTTCATTCAGGAGAATTCGAAATTCTTTTTCAATTTCTATTATTGTTTGTGTATGTTTATTTCTTGAAGCGCCACGAGCACCGAAAAGTGGACACGTGCGCTATATAAGTAGCCACCACTATTACTATTATTATTATCATTATTATAGCAAATATATAAACAACGTAAAGAAAACAGAAAAAGACCGACAAGAAAGAAAAAGTCAAAGGCCGCATGCACAAACATTATGAAAGAGATTTATATAAAACACCTATGTAGAATAATAATAAAAAGTGGTTACTGATGTAGTAATAAAACGAGGGAACATGTGGGTGAGACAAGCACAAATGGAAAATAATTAAGGAAATTAAAAAATGTATACTTAAAGTTCTTAAACAGAAAATTAGAAAAGTTAAATTTGGAAACAAAGTTAATGAAAGAATTTAATACAGTTTTGATTCATCAGTCACTGTCTGCCATACAATATTGAAAGTGCGCCATCTACGGCGATTGTGAGGTTAAGTTATTTGTAAACTCACTAATTCTGAATTCCGGCAAGGGTCACGAATATGTAACTAAGCTGAGGAAAAGGCAAATTTTTAAGGTTATCCAATTTCCTCCGTCGGAAACCCCCATTGTCAACTCTTTACTTAGAAAAGTATTGTAAATCTGTTATTTGTTTAAGGGCAGATTCTGTTGTTGTAGCCAATACAAAAATACCAGATCAGAGGTTTGCCTATTGTTTGCTCCCGTCCCTATACACCTCTCTCTCCTCCTTTTTTTCTCTCTACCTCTCAATCTCCATCAATATGGTTCATAGAAACAACATGTATGAGATAAATTACTAAGTTTAACACATTTTGAATAAAATATATTGGTAATTGATGATGATGAACCGCATTTGTATAGTTCCATTTATCTGTAAGAAAAGAAAAAAATTCAAAGGGGCCAGCTCGCGAATATGTCACACATTCACAAAGTTGCTGAAAAAGATGGGTCTTTAGTTCAGAATTGAAGGTCTCAATGTTGTTACAATTACAAAGTTAAATTGATAGAGAATTCCAAAGGTGAGGAGCAACTGAAGAAAATAGCTCTACCCCCGCAAGTTCTACTTCTACAAAATACACTGCAACATCACATTGATTTTGTACAAAATATTCAACTTTAATCATAATCATAAACAATTGTGTCTTCCGAAATTAAACTGAAAACAATTACAGGAACCATGGTGTTTACATAAAGATGACGTATAATTAAAGATTTTGAGGAGGGCGACAGATAAGTCACGCTAATTTATATAATTAATATTATTATTATAGCTTACTTTTGTGGTTACAGAGATTACAGTATTTAATTCTTGGTAAAATTTGGCAGAGCTACAACGATTACATATATTTTTTGCCGAGGTTGATCTTTTTTACCACAAGAATCTGTCTGCATTAGTGAAAACTTGACTTCTACGAGATTAACTGGATGACTTGCATTATATGATGTGAGATATATGCTTTACTTGGTGATAATTCAATTTATACAGGATTGTTTTACACTTATCTGCCTACAAATTGCAGAAAGAATTATCAAAATATGAACCTGCAAAGATGATGCTATGATATTGGATTCCGACTAACATAATACAAGTTTAGAGCAGCAGTAAGGTGAAAAGATATAGAGAACTTCTTATTTATACTATTGCAGTTGAGGTGGCTAATTCACACAAGACAGGATTATTACAAATCGTTGGTGACCTTTTTGAAATGACAACTAAAAACATGTTATATTAGAGTTATATCTTAAAATGTTAACCCTCTGTTGCCTCAAAATATGTGTCTTCAGACGGTTAGGGATGGTTTTCAGACAATATGAGATTGCTACCAATGCCATAATTCTAAAATAGTCTTTTCTGTGGTGTCAACACTTTAAAAGTTTTAAGATAAGATTAAGACAAGGTTTTAACAACCCATCAACAAATAGCATGCTTGTAATGTTATAATTGTTAATTAGTACAAATTTTGTGAAGTACTTAAAAAGAAATGGTATTATCTGTCATCAAGTCTTATACATATATTTCAATTGATAGTGACTTCCATACTCTGCGTGTTGATAAACAGGGCAAGTTACATTTGACTAGCATAACATCGAATTTCACCCTCTTTTAAAATGAGCTTCTATATTTACGTTGATTTCCCTTTTATTATGTTTTTTTTAATACAGATATATATATAGAGATAGCTTGCATAAAAGAACAATATTAGTAATTCTTTATGACACACACATATCAATGAATATCGTTGAAGAAAGTATCAGTGGACAATACTACTTCCATTGTAAACCAAACATTAATACCAGTTAAAATGATGAGAAATGGATCGATTCCAATTTTCATTTCTTGACTTTAAAGAACCACAACCTGCAAATCACATTGGTGTGTGATTACATAAAGCTTATAGTAACATAAAATGTGGATGCACCATAAAAGTAAATACCAGGCTTTCAAAAAATTATTGTGCTCCCCCTCTCATTCTAATAAATTTATATGTAGCAGCAACAGGAAAGTTTACCTGCAACTATCTAAGAGTAACATTTGAAATCTGTATCTTGCAAACAAGCAAACTGCAGGAGTTGAAAGTCCACCCATACATAAAAAAGATGATTTGAATAAATGACAAATCAGACAAGTACGACACTGAAAATATTGAAATTGGATGCAAAACCAAGAAAGTTATGGCATTTTAAAGTTTCACTTTACTGGCACAAAATAGGCACGTCATGGATTGTATGCAAATAAGGGATTCGGTGTCACTATTTCTTATGCACTTTTATGAAACATGAAATATTTAAATCCTTTCAACTAATAATGATAAATCTTTTGTTTAATTCCTCATGGAAAATGGAAAATCATTAACATTACAACTTATCATAATTTGGGGAAGATCCTCAATATCATATTCATTTCAAAATATATTTGATAAAGTAAACCTAAAAAAGGGCAAACAAGTGTGTGAAGTCATCGGCTCTCTCTTTTGCACGATAACCAGGATATGCAGAGAACTACTTTGTGAAAATGAGTAAAAATGGAAAATGCCATAACTTTCTTACTTCGCATCAGATTTTTACAACATTTTCAGTGGTATGCTGGTCTGATTTTCCTGTGTTTGTTGAAATCAACTTGTTAATGGGTGGGCTTGGCCTGTAAAAAACGAATAACAACTAAAAATGATTGTAATAATGCTTATGATGGATAACAATTTTTCACTAAAAATTAGCATCTTTATTTTGGGCCTTTTCATACATGGAAATCTTTGCAAATACAGCTAAGATTCTATTGCAAAAATACACATTTTCTTACGTAACACAATTCTCATTTCAATGTACAATTGCGATCTAAATTGTGTGCAATTAATGTATATAAAATAACTACATGTATGATCAAATTGACTGCTGTATTTGTTATGTATTTGTCTTTAGCATCAATGGCACGATATCGAGGTATGAAAATAAACTAAATGCAATGTATTAGAAAATCAGGTCATTAAAATCTGAAAAACATAGTATTCCAAGGCTTACGGTGGATAAAAAAATACAGACACACAATATAGAGAACAGTTGACATAAATTGTTTTAGTCATATTGGAAAATTAAGCTGTACACTATTTTAAAAATTACAACAAAATATGAGGGTCCAACATATTCCCTATGCTTTACATGGAAGCGCAGGATAGGGGTGCACTAGAGACATCAGGGGGAATTTTATGAAAGTTGTCAGCACTGACAATTTCAGTGGAATCCTTGGTTTTGCAGAAAAGCTCAGGGGCCCATTTCATGGAGACTTGCAACTATGGTGACTTTGCCACTATGGCAACTACCATGGTAACCTAGATTCTGATTGGCTGCTGAGTCATGTTGCCATGGTAGTTGCCATAATGGCAAAGTTACAACAGCTGTAAGCCCTTTAAGAAACAGGTCCCGGGTCTCTATAGCAACTGTCAAAGATTGAGGACTTATCAGTGCTGACACACAGCATGAAACATTGCCCTGTTACAAACCAATTTTCACTATAAATAAAGGATGACATTAGATAGCACTGGTGAGCTTACAAAATGCATATTACCTGTCCAGGTGATATAGATTTGTGTCATTTCAATGAAACATTTAATGGAATACGATCATGAAAGTTCATCAGTGTTGGTTGAAAATAAGTAAAATTTAATCTTTTGCTCCCAACACAAAGAAAAATCAGTTGAATTACCTCAAAATTTTTGGCTGCTAACTGCAGCCTTCCTCAGCGATGACTGAAGTGACCCAATTTGGGTGACTCTCATTAGGGACGGAGGGCGATACAAGCTTCCGAGTGTCTACGACCGATTATCGATCGCTACATCACTAGGTCAAATCGGGTCACTTCGGTCATTGCTGAAGAAGACAGCAGTTAGCAGCCGAAAATTTTGAGGTAACTCTTGAGATTTGTTTTGGTGTTGAGAGCAAAAGATTAAATTTTACTTATTTAATGGAATACTCACTTGGGGTGATGCACAATCAATAGTTACAGAAAATGTTGGATCCTCATATATAAACTAGGGTGATAAAACCCCTACCCTGATGATTTATGGCATCTTTTTGAATAATCTAGACTAGAGTAAGGGTTCAACTCATGATAAGTATACCTCTAGTGGCCTCTTTTCATATGGTTTTGTAACATTTACTGGTATTTCAACAGGCTGTTTTCCTAATATTTAACCACCTGGCTTTGTGTTAGTTGCTTGAAGCATTTCTCTCTGGTGAAGCTACATGTATGTCTGAATGCTCAAGATTTGTAAAATAATAAGGTTTTATCACCCTAGTAACGATACATTAATATCATTCTTACTCTCTAAAGACTAATGCTACTTTTCGACGGCTAAAATGACCGTGTGCTGTCCTCCGGCGGCGACCTTGATGCCTTTTTTGACTTCTAATTGTTTACTGGTGATCTTGGTTGGAACGTGAAGGTCTTCATCTTCGTCTCCATTGCCGAGCTGAAGATTGCTTGCCATGCCCCAGGCATATACATCACCTGATGGATTCAGAAAAATGGATAGAAAAAATCATTAGAATAGTGAAACGTCAAGAGATGCCACTTAAATGTCATTAAAAGGAAAAGAAAGAAGTTGCAGCAAACAATTATTTCATGAGAAAGTCTTTAAAATCAAGATTAATTGTCAGCATATCATCATGTATCTAGACCTGGTACATTAATGTAAACTTATCTTTGTGAAATCATGAAATCTTAGCTCAAACCTGATAATTCTGATGATCACTTACACAGAAAAGCATATGCGGGACAGTGTATTAATATTGCTTGGAAAAATACCCATTTGGCACCTATTTTTTTTAGTTATACATACAAACACTTGGGTGGTCATTTTATTGGATTCTGTTCAAACTCATTTTGAGATTGTTACCACAACTGGTATTTTTCTTTAAACCAAGAAAAGGAGAATAATCTAGATTAGGCATGTTAAATGTAAACATTTACGCATCCACCATTGCCAGATGAGAAATATATTACACTTCTAACTTCTAAAGTGTTCAAATATTGACCACTGTGACTTTGAATCCCCCTAAAGCCAGAAAAAAAAATTGTTGTAATCAAGTAACAGGTCAATGAAAAGTAAGATATGTAGTAAGATTGTTTTTTTTTTTTTTTTTTAATAATATCTGCATTTTATTTTCTTACTATTTTAAGTTTTTTTTAAGGAATGGATTGTCATCCTCTGTTGAACATTACTTCAATCAGACTCACCTGTATCTGTACACCCTAAACTGACGCTAGCACCACATCCGATATTTGTAAACTTCTCTGTCTTGACTGTTGAAATGAGCGTGGGTATGTGAGATTCCTCGCAGTCCTCTCCTAGTCCGAGCCGGCCATAATTGGTCCTGCCATTGGCGTACATATGACCTGATCAATTTAAAACAAGAAAACTAGTAATATCGCTGAAGTTGATAAATAGCACCTGCCCTATGTCATTACCATGGCAACACAATTTCCAACACATGTGAAAAATGTGTCTTGCACATCTTTACCCAAAGACCAATGTGTGTTCCAAATTTCATGATAATTAGTCAAAAATTTAGAAAATAGCTTGAAGCGCAAAATTTGCAACCGACCGGCCGGCCATACGCCGATTCCTATATATCCCCTTCAAAATGTCTAACAAATATTGCAAGTTTAATTTCACACCATTCAAGTGACCCAATACTAGCCACAACACCAAACTTGAATCACATAAAATGTTTTACCTTCTTTGTCTAAGAGAATGGAGTGATGCTGTCCACCTGATATTGATTCCACTTTGATATCATTGAAAGACGGGATGGGTTGAGGGGTGAACCAAGACTTGATATCTTCTAGACCTGAATGAGAGAAGGGGAATGAGAGAGGAGGAGGGATGAGGGATGGGGGGGGGGCAGAAAGAATGATGACGAGTCAGTGGAAATTTGTATTTATTCAAAGGAAAAGCCATTAACATTATTAGATAGACTCCAGTCATTGTCACATTAAATGTTGCATTGCACACAACCCAACATTTTATAAACTATTGAATAACATGTACATTGCATATATTTTTCAATAGAAATGCCATTATTTAAAATTAACATTTATAACATAATAGAGTTAACCCTAATTCTCCCGGGGGGGGGGGGGGCCATAATGGCCCCCCCCTTGACAATTTTCGCGATATATCTGCTGCGCAAATTTTTTTGACCTCGCCGCTCACTGACTTTTTACTTTCAAGTCTCGCGCAAATTTTGAGACCAAATTTGTGACGCCCGGGTATACGGTTACGACATTACGCAACATTATGTAAGTGCATGTCAGACCCAAAATTGCTCATAAACGTGATTTCATGTACAAATCCAATGCAAATTGTGTATTTAGCCAAAATTCATAAATGTATCATTATTTCTAGTTTTACTGATTAAACTTAATTAATTTTGCCTTGTTTATGATCAGAACTAAGTCTGGAATGATTTCCATTGAAAAAACAATAAAAAACAAAAAGTAAAAAAACAAAGAAATACATAAGAAATTCATAAAACAATAAAATACATAAGAAATTGATTTCCGAACCGAAGTTTTTTTAATTGCGATTGTTAAGATTGCTACAAAGAATTTTTTTACCAAAAATTAGCATTCTAGGAGCTTTATTTAGTGAATTATAGCAAAAAGTATGATTTATGCATAAATTAGCATAATTAATTCATATAAAATAAAATCTCATTATTTTGGAAAATGTTAACATACAGCCTTGTAGATTACATTGCACACTACCAGTGTGCAAATTTTTGCGTCGCTCGCGCAATCGGCGGCCGAGATCTTAAGGGGGGGCCATAATGGCCCCCCCGGGATTGACAAGAATCAAAATACCCCGGGAGATTGAGGGTTAAGACATTTTAATGTTGAATGTTGCATTACGTGCAAACCCACATTTTGATAAATTACTAAATAAAAACAAGTGGAATGCCTCTGGCCGTCTCACCTGCATCACGCAATTCAATATAGCAGCAGTGCTGATTTTGAAAACTACTATAACTCGCACAAGATGTTCAGTGATACTTCGTTACTCTTATTTCCACGTTTTATGAACTAGACCAATACACTTATAGAGATATGATGGCAATTCAACAAATACCCCCAACGTGGCCAAAGTTCTTTGACCTTACATGACCTTTGATCTTGATCATGTGACCTGAAACTCGCACAGGATGTTCAGTGATACTTGATTACTATTATGTCCAAGTTTTATGAACTAGACCAACACACTTTCAAATTTATGGCTGTAATTCAACAAATACCCCAATTTGGCCAAAGTTCATTGACCCTAAATGACCTTTGACCTTGATCATGTGACCTGAAACTTGCACAGGATGTTCAGTAATACTTGATTACTATTATGTCCAAGTTTCATGAATCAGATCCATAAACTTTCAAAGTTATGATGGTAATTCAACAGATACCCCCAATTCGGCCAAAGTTCATTGACCCTAAATGACCTTTGACCTTGGTCATGTGATGTGAAACTCATGCAGGATGTTCAGTGATACTTGATTAACCTTATATATAAGTTTCATGAACTAGGTCCATATATTTTCTAAGTTATGATGACATTTCAAAAACTTAACCTTAGGTTAAGATTTTGATGTTGATTCCCCCAACATGGTCTAAGTTCATTGACCCTAAATGACCTTTGACCTTGGTCATGTGACATGAAACTCAGGCAGGATGTTCAGTAATACTTGATTAACCTTATGGCCAAGTTTCATGAACTAGGTCCATATACTTTCTAAGTTATGCTGTCATTTCAAAAACTTAACCTCAGGTTAAGATTTGGTGTTGACGCCGCCGCCGCCGTCTCCGTCGGAAAAGCGGCGCCTATAGTCTCACTCTGCTATGCAGGTGAGACAAAAATTGCATATCTTTTTTCAATGGAAATGCCACTATTCAAATCAAATAGAGCCCAGTTATTTTGTTGCATTACAGGCAACTCCAATTTTCAGAAATTATCGAATAACATACATTGCATTTTTTTTTCAACAGGAATGCCATTATTCAATTCAATGAAAATCAACATTCATGAAATAGAGGGCCTTTTCACAGGTGAATCTTGAATTATCATTGTGAGGATGATGCGCCATTCGTCTTTAGAATCATCGGATCTTTCACATGCTCACTAAAAAATCGTTATTTGAATTTGAATTCCTGAGCGAAGGCGGTATGTGTCCTTGGTGACTTGTCAATCAAAGCACTGCATCGCAAATACAATGCACTTCCTTTCATTTCAATGATACAATGCTTAATAGGTCATGTAAGTTCTGCCCCCCAAAAGATGTTTTGGAGGTCAAGCCTTTCCCACGTCCAATTTGTACCGTAATTTGAGTGAAACTTAACTGGAATTTACCTCTGAAGTAGAATTTGAATTCGTGATTGTGATTAGCATTTGTCTTCTAGTTTGGTTTCACACATGCTAAAAATTCTTCATTAGCCTTATTTTTCACTGGAATCATTAAAATTACGATTTTTTTACTGTGTGAAAGGGCGGCGAGTCAAGTCACTTTCATAATGAACGTATGCATGGCTGTACCAGTAAGCAGCGGGGGGGGGGGGGGGGGGGTGGGGGGGGGTAGGGGGGCACTTGCTGCTAAGAAACTTTTTTTTTTTTTTAATTCACAAAATTCACCAAAAGTGTGCACGAAATCTTTTAATGTTACTTCGGGAAATGCAAAAGCACCCCTCAAGGACAAGCAGCTTGATCGCTTCGCTCACTCGCTTTTTAATTTCTTCTAAAAATGTTACGCGTCTTGCCCCCCCCCCCCCAAAAAAAAAAAAAAAACAATTTTGCATGAGGCCATGAAAGTAGGATAAGAAGCCACTTACCTAAATGATGGTAATTGTTGAGACCCCATCCATAGATAACACCAGCTCCTTTCACTCTGGCGAATGTGCAGTAATTGGAACACCAGACACCGTCAAACAATACCTTGCCTTTACCTCGTACTCTCTTACAGATAACAACAGATGGCTCTAGTAGAATACCTGGGATATAGTGAAACAATGAAGAATAAGTTACAATTTCATACTTATTGAATTTGTAGTCAGAGGCTATAATGTCATCAGTGTTCATGTCATCAGTGTTGTTAGTATGATCATTAGCACAGGTTGACACTGTTCACCACTGGAAATTTATTACGAGTGCTTGATGCAATCTCATACTGCCTGGCACCAATTACTCCACTGGCAAAGAGAAACTGTCTAAAAATAAAATTGCCTTTAAGCCCTGAAGACCCACTAGTTTTCATTACCCGATCCTAGCAATGATTTGGGCAATATAAAATTTCACTTCTTAATAGTTTGTGGTGATCTTCCTGCACGTCATAGCATAATAAAAAACAACTTCAGACTTTTCAAAGCCCAGTATACCACGAGAAAACTATTAACTTATGGAGTATTTTACTCTGGACAACATAATCACATTGGCAGCCCACACTAACTAAACCAAGTATTAAAACATAAATCGCACCATGAATCAATATTGGAAATCTACTATATGACATGTTTGATTTATCAAGACATTTTTGTTCTGTGAAATAATTCAATTTCAAATTAATCCTATTACCGTGTCTAAATACTTCCTTATCAGGAACAGGAGTAAAAACTCATTTTCCTCTAGACTGTAAGAAATGATTTTGAAGTACTTACTGACGCCCTTCCTTCCACCACGTATTGAGAAGCACTCTGCTATCCTCCCTAGCTGACCCTGTTCACCGCACCCCATGGTATAGATCTCACCACTGTTGGTCAGCAGACATAGATGATCGTTACCAGATGCTATCTGAACGAATGTCTCATCCAGAGGAATCAAGTATGGCGTCTTCTTCAAACCATCAACAGTCAAGCCGATTGGACCAGTACCATCCTACAAAAAAATAAAATGAAGTCATATTTTACCCAGGGTAGCCACTTCGGTCCCCAAAACTGTTCTACCAGCGGGCCCTGCTTAACTTGACAATGTTACAATATGTCGTAAGGGTGCACGATATTATATTGTGAGTTGTAAGCTTGAAACCTCAATGAACATATTATCGCCTTTCACAATATTGAATACAATTTAGGTTTTAATGAGTTTCAGATAAGAAAACTTCTTCAAATTCTATAAAAACATCCATTATTCCAGCCCAACCAGTTCCTATGAAAAGGGTCATGAAAATGTGATCCCTAACCACTGATCTATTACCCCATCTCCATGTTTGTGTGTCTTAGCTGAAAAAAAAAGAAAAAGTCCTAGGCATATCTTCATGAATACGGTATTCAATTAGCAAACTGATGTCATATCCCCACTTGTTCTTTTGTATTATTTTATGAAATAAGGTTTATTCAAATTGTTCCCTTCAAGAACCCCCCAAATGGAATAACAACTTATCTAGTGCATTGCATGTAGATATTCATTGCCGCAACTTATTTTATTACAAGGCAGACATATCATTCACACATGTATGGAAAAATTAATTAGTATGGCCTCTTGTAATAACATAAGAAAAAAGAAAGTGGGGATGTGAAATCATCAGCCTACCTAATGAATATTCATGATAACATACATTTAACTGTTTTCACAATACATTGCTAAACTTTTAAATTCAATAACTTCGCTATTTGTTGTCAGATTTATATGAAATTTTAAGCATTTTGCTCTATGAATTTTACTCTATTTATTCAGATATAAATATTTTCAGCCGATCAAGCCCGGCTACTTCAGGCCCCCCCTCTCCCACTTACCCTAAATGTACCCCATGCATAAACTTTGCCGTCTTCTGTCAGAGCAGCTGTGTGTGAATCGCCTGCCGTGGCCTGGATGATCTTTGCATCAAGTGAAACCTTCCCTGATGAGAACTCGGACCCATCTTCACTGGTGTCCCGTCCTAGGGCACCCTCGTCATTGCAACCAAACGTATACACCTGAAATTCATATTGTGCACAAGAGGATTCATGAGAATTAAGTCAATGTTTGTGGGCTCAAGTGTCTAAAGCAGGACATAAAGTGCACTAGCTTTTTTCATTACCGGTATGTAGCATGATAAATAAAGGAGTTTTCTTGGGCTTAAATGTGCAGTACATGTATATGTTCCCATAAAATTTCAAACATGTTGAGAATACATAAGAATGCAGATATAAAGTTATACATGTAAAATTCCTTGAAGGTCATGTCCACCCCAGAAAAATGTTGATTTGAATAAATAGAGGCAAATCAAACTAGCATAACACTGAAAGTTTCATCAAAATCGAATGTAAAATAAGAAAGTTATGACATTTTAAAGTTTCGCTTATTTTCACAAAACAGTGATATGCAAATCAGACAGTCGATGATGTCCCCCACTCACTATTTCTTTTGCTTTTTATTGTTTGAATTAGACAATATCTCATTTTTTACAGATTTGACAACAAGGACCAACTTGACTGAACCATATAATATTAAACAATGCTAATTCCACATGCTCAGGGAGGAATTGATCGTTTCACTTGACATTGAGGAGAAAATTAGAATATTTCATATTTCATATAATAAAATACAAAAGAAATAGTGAGTGGATTACATCATCAGTCTCCTCATTTGCATACCGATCAGGATGTGCATATAACTATTTTGTGAAATTAAGCGAAATTTTAAAATGTCATAACTTTCTTATTTTACATCCGATTTTGATGAAATTTTCAGTGTTATGATTGTTGGATTTTTCTCTTTTTATTCAAATTAGTTTTTTGTTGGAGTGGACTCGTCCTTTAAAGTCGTCAATCCCAAGTCCAATATTTGCCCAAGTCAAAACAAAATTCAAGTATTTAACAGTTTTTGACAAGAGGTCAAATCAGGATATCTAAGGCCCCCATGGACCGATTCCCACCAAATTTTGGAAATGGGGGTTCTTCATCATGCTCTACCAAAATATGGTATCAAAAACGCTGAAATGCTAAAAAAGTTTTTTGTGACGTCATCACTTCGGTACTCTATTGCTCCGGACTTAATAACATCTAAGATGTAAGGTTTGGGTTGCAATAGGGTTTTGTGTTAGGTTTAGGATAAGGTATAGAAATCCAGGAATGAAGAAGATAATTTGATTTGTGTGTAGAAATACAAGCAATTGTCAATTGATTTATTATGAATATTATTACATTAATCAATTAAGTAAAATTAGTCATGAAATTACCTCTCCATCTTGTGTAATGCAAACAGTATGCATCCCTCCTGCAACAACATCCACAACCCTCTTAGCTCCATCCAGATTGACCAAGGTGGGTTTCTTTCTTTCCATGATGTCCTCACCCAGACCTAGCTGTCCAACGTCACCCTGGCCAAAGGCAAGCACCACACCTGGCTCGCTATGATGTGACCAGTGAGACACTGAAACAAAACAAATTGAGATACAAAATGAATAGATACATGAACATCGAATTGTGGGTCACTTTCAAAATTGTGTTTTTGTTATCTGACTTGTACAGTGCGTCCCAGAAAAAACAAAACTAAGATTAAGCGATGATTTATCATAACTTAATCACAAATACAATAGACAAATGACCTACCAATGTAAAGCTTAGAATCTCCTCTTTCATTTGATATTACTTAGATTATTCCCCATTCACGCATGAGTGAGCAAACACAATTTGAAGAAAGGATACCAAAAACTCATTTTGCGGGGGGTATCTGAATTTCAAAAAGAAAATCACATGCCTAAAAAGTTCAATATCTGCTCTTTTATTTGATACCTTAATCACAAAAAATGGTCAAGAAGTAAAAAAGTTATGTTCCCTCAAAACAGTGCTTGTAATTCCATAATTTCATTAAATAAACGTGTTTTCACCGGTTTCCCACAGAAGCTATCGCATGGATAACAAAAGACTTAATGCATGGCTGATCGTCAACAAAACGGAGTGTTAAGTGAGTTTGAACGCTAGCCTGTAGAACCTCTTCATTTTATGAAATTATTGAAATTCAAGCCTTATTTCAAATAACCGGAACTTTGTCATTTCTTGACCACTTTCTGTAACTGAGGTATCAAATTAAAGAGCAGATATTGAACTTTTTAAAAATGTGGTTTTCTTTTTGAAACCCAGATACAGCCCGCCAAATGACTTTTTGGTATCCCCTCTTGGCCTCTTCAAATTGTTTTTGCTCACTCATGCGTGAATGAGAAATAATCTAAGTAATTTCAGATGAAAGAGGAGATTCTAAGCTTTACAGAGGTAGGTCATTTGTCTATTGTATTTGTGATTAAGTTATGATAAATCATCGATAAATCTCGGTTTCGTTTTTTGTGGGACACACTGTATACACCTGTATTTGTACCTTGTGCATCAATTTTGAGTACCCCCCCTCAAAAAAAAAAAATGTGGGTCATGTGGTCTAATGGTTAGGGCATTGGACTCATGATTGTGAGGTTGTTAGTTCAAATCCCGCTCAGTTGATATCTCCACTTTGACGAAAAACAGGCCTAAAAGTAATTTCTGTCTCTAAGGTCAGCCACTATGCCTAATAGATGTAATATACCAGCTTGGTGCGGCAGACAGCTTCTTTGCCAAGTTCATAAGGGTGTTACTCCAACAGAAAAAGAATGCCAATGGCAATGAAATAAAGTAATTCACACATTATAAACGCTTTGGACTAATAGCCCTTTCAATGAATCTTCCATTACTGGTAGTGCTAAAACACTAAAACAGTATGCAACCATTTGCTTTCAGTGATCCACAGCAGACTACGTTTCTTGAGTAAGGACCTTGAACAGATGATTTTATACAGAAAGTGGTAAATGACCTTTTAAAATTCTCGAAGTAGTAACAATCAAAATAATTAATTCTCACAAAATGGTAGTAAATGGTGGTGATTTTTTTCTGATTGCTAAGAAAGGATGAATGCTTGTAAGCAAGCAACCAGAGTACCAACGACATAAGTTCCTCTCTGAGAGACCTGGTAATGAGGATTAATGCCTTACACCAAAGGGCACTGGCGCATCGAGTGGGAATCGAACCTAGGTGACCGGAATACAAAACCCCGCTCTACAGTCTGAGCTATCCAACAATACCAAATGTTCATACATATATATGGAAATAAATTTCATGTGCAAAATGATTTGCTACATAATACAGCAAAATTAACTTGGAATTGTCTCTAAATAAGATGTGATCAAGGAATGTTGGAGATGTTCAATGCTTTTCAGCAGTATCCCCGCTTCCAGCTGGTTTTTAAATCATTATTGTAATGTACACTGAAGAATCCATTGAAAAAGAAGAAAAAATGTTATTTGTTTCATATCTAAAACACACAAAATTAACTGAAAAAAGGGAGAAGCCATACTAACCTTTGACTTTCTTGGGAATCACCTCTTCTGTGGTACCATTGACTTTGGGTGTCGGTTGTCCTTTTCTCTTGGCTGGCATTTTGAAGTGTTTTTTCCTTTTATCTTAAAAAAAAAGAGGGTAAGTAAAGGAGAATTGAAATAGCCTAATAGGGATTCAAATCACAAGCATATGTACACAATGGCCTGTTGGGATTAAAATTCTAAAAAAACAAAAAACATCAAAATTGCTAAATTACTAACCAGCACAGTTGGCCCAGCAAATGAGTCAGACATCATAAACACGTAGCAATTGGTCAGGAAAGCAGGAAAGTGCTAGTGTCATTCTTACTGATTGGAACCACTTCATTTGAGTAAATGTTTACACTGTCGTATATTGCTTTAAAATGCATCGTTTTTGATACTCTGCATACCAGTCTCTGACATACAGTTGTATCGAAATGCATCAAGGTTGGCAGGTCTGGTATGCATACATCCATATCATGATGCACAATGTTGGATTTGCCTGTGTCATGTTATCAAGATCATGCCTTTCATGAAGCAAATTGATGTCTACCATGGCATCACAAACAAACGCTTGTTTTATTTCAAGTATGGCATTTTCGTGAAATTGGGAACCAGTTCCTATTGTCCACTGGACACTTTTCACGAGACAAGACATGCTCTACCTTCAATGGTTCACCGCTGCTGGTGCTGCTTCTAGATATCTTTTGAAGAGCGTACATCACAAAGATTGATTTTGTCGCCAATCTTCTCTACTCACTGAAATGGGTACCAGTGTGGAAAATTCTCCATTGACTTGAAGGGTAGATTAAGAACAGTTTACTAGTGAGATTCATTACATGTACGTCAGAATCATCACTGCCGACATAAATCTCACTTGTAAACCTTTATTTTACTTGTGGAAATGGGAACAATTGTGTATAATTCTAGAGAACTTTCCATAGTTGGTTCCCATTTTTAAGAGTAGATAAAATACAGTTTACCAGTCAGATTTATTTACTTGTGGAAACGGGAACCAGTGTATAGGCTACAATTCTGGAGAATTTTCCATAGCTGGTTCCCATTTTTAAAAGTAGATAAAGCAGGACAGTTTACAAGCGAGATCACAAATCTCACTAGTAAACAATCTTTATCAAGTGGAGATGGGAACCACTAGTGTGTACAATTCTGGAGAATTTACCATAGCTGGTTCCTATTTCAAAGAGTTACAGTAGATAAATACAGTTAACTAATGAGACTCATTTCGTCATTGATGATTCTGAGAGATAAGTCTCACTAGTAAAGTAAACTATCTACTTGTGGAAATGAAAACCAGTGTGTACAATTCAGGAGAATTTTACATAGCTGCTTCATAGTATGAAGAGTAGATAGGCCTATAAAGAGTTTATTAAAATGATCTATCCCCGTATCTATCTTGTTTGTGAATCAATTCTATAACATGTATGATTTTTTGTCAACGTTGAGAAAGTAGCAGGGTGGTCTTAAAGAGCAGGGACATGCAGGGTACATGGATTAAATACAAAATTATAATTCCATATTTGACTAAATAAATGCAGTTTCGCATCAACAGACTTTATAGCTTCAAGAGAATTTTTCCGTCAGTAGGTCTTCACAAATGTCATACTATCCCTCAATCACATTTGAAGGTCAATATACCCTTCGCTTGCTTGGCCTTGCCGTAGTTTTGATATGGATATGGACTTCATTCACTATTCAGTCGAGTCTGAAATACAGCCGTTCCCAATCGCAATATTCGGAAAAGAAGTGGGCATATTATCATTGACCTTAACTGTGACTGAGACTTGCTATGACATTTGTGAACAGTATAATGGTGGGAAAATTTGCTGGAAGTCAGCTGGTGTGAAACTGCATGATTAGTACCTTGATATCATCTAAAAAAACACCCATGGAAATCTGAGCCCTATAAATATAGCACGAGGAAAGAGGGAACCAGTGAGTTGTGTGAAGAGCTTCTTGATGTAAACAAAGGTCAACATGGTCAACGTTTTACATTGCTTTTTTTTAATCGCTGAAGTGAAGCAAAGACTCTTAACAATATCGCACTGAAACTGAATAAAGCCAAAGGTACGAATTCAATGAGGTGACGTGGGGCGGTATTCTGAGGTCATTTTATCTTTAAAATATTTCATCTCTTAAAATGAAATTGGTATTCTGAGATGACATTTTATCTCTCAGATGATTTCATCTTGCGTATCTATATGATAGCGACAGAGCAGTGCCTGCATTGACTTACCAATCACATATTTTGTTGCTTTTATCCATGACTTGTTAACATTTTATTGTAAAATGCTAATTTCAGCCGTCTGGCTGTGTAACATGTATTGTTTTTATGCGAAATAAACCATGATTGAATTGAATTGAATTTTACCATTGCAATGCGGATGATGTGCTTGCCCCCATGAAGAAAAAATAAAATAAACTTAAAAGAGGGTAGGGGCTATTTTATTTCAGCGATGTTGATTTCATCAATATTTCTCGGTAAATTAACTCCAAATGTTGACATTTCATTGAAGAAAAATTATATATTTATTGAGAATAACACCTTAACGTTATTCCTGTAGTACTTCTAGTACAAAATCAGGAATTATTTCATAAGACTTTTCTTGAATAATAATATTGTCTATGAAATGATGCTTGAAAAGATGTGACTTCAAAAAAAGATGAGAGTAGATCTATTGCCATTCTTTTAGTTTCAAAAAGAAATCTCTGTAAAGACGCGCAAGCGTATTGCAAGCGTATTTGAAGTCAACAAATTAATGCAATCTCACTCCTTTACTTTGGCTTTGCCACACCTCCTGGCGGAATGGATTTCCATTGATTAAGTGAGATGAGAGAGCTGTAAGTATAAAACTAAAAGTTCGTTTCTCATTGGATATTGATTAAAAAATAGGTGTGTCTTACACTTACAGATTTTTTCCAGTTATCGGTTGACTTGGGCAGAGTACCATCTGACTGGAAGAAGGCACATGTTACACCAGTCTTTAAGAAAGGTGATGTACACTCAACTGGAAATTATCGACCAGTCTCCCTTACATCAGTGATCTGCAAACAGCTTGAGTATATCATCTGTAAGCACCTCTTCAAACATCTACAAGAAAGCAGTATCTTGTCGTCTCTCAACAACGGGTTCAGGACCGGTCATTCAACTGAAACTCAACTACTGACCACAGTACATGATCTCCTTCTTGCCCATGACAAGAAAGTACAGTCAGACGTCATCATACTAGACTTTGCTAAGACGTTTGATACAGTGCCTCACTCGCTACTCCTACACAAACTAGCGAACTACAAAATAGATGGCTCGATACACAAGTGGCTTACATCCTTCCTAACACACAGGGAAATGACGGTTGTAGTTGATGGAGCATTCAAACCCAGAGGAAGTAACATCAGGTGTGCTGCAGGGGACAGTACTCTTACCCTTGTTATTTCTATGCCACATCAACGACCTCCCTGATGTTGTCCAGTCACAGGTTCGCTTATTCGCAGATGACTGTGTGCTGTGTAGACAGATTAAGTCTCAACAAGACCATCATAAGCTGCAGCAGGACCTTACTGCATTAGAAAATTGGGCATCCACTTGGGGAATGAGGTTCAATGCTGGCAAGTGCCAAGTTATGAGCATAAATAAATGCCAAAACCTCATACTTTTACACCATAAATGACTGTATACTTAAACATGTATCTCAACATTCATATCTTGGAGTAACACTAGCTGACAATCTGAAGTGGTCACCCCAGATCGACAAAGCTGTGAGGAAGGCAAACTCTGTCCTTGCTTTACTCAGAAGGAACCTAAATTTCTGCCCAGAGAACTGCAAGCGCACAGCATACATTGCACTAGTCAGATCTATCCTGGAATATGGTGCATGTGTGAGGGATCCCTATCTTCAGAAGGATATCCAATGTCTGGAGAAAACACAGCGTAGAGCAGTACAGTTCATCTGTGGGGACTACAGCTCTCGAAGAACCAGGTTCGATTACCAAGATGAGAGAGAATATTAACCTGCCTATTCTTGCCTCAAGACGCCAAGTCCTGAAACTGACATTCTACTAGCGATGCCAAACGGATCGGCACTTCTGGGGTTCCTATTCTGACTGGCCTCGACTTTACATATCGTTTTTGAAATGAAATGTTGAAATTTCGAAAACAGCAATAGTCAAAATGTAATTTCCACTTACATTTTCCATATTCCAGCCCATTTCCATCTGAATCAAGCGATCGTCATGAGATAATTAGGGTTCTGAACTTCGCATTCGCCGGGGAGTTTCTGTGATCGACGCCATATTTGTTAGCAGCATTGTTTACTTCCGGGTTCTGAGGGTTGTGGGTAAACTCGTCTTTTGCAAGATTTTCACTTCGATACTACATGCAAGATGGCTTCTCGCGAAGGTAAGAATATTTCCGAGAATTTTTCGTAAATATTTGATTTTTTCTACTGTTTTTTCTGCTTTTTGAGAAGAGTGATTATGAGCGTAAAAATTTCGGATTTTCCCCCGCACTTTGGAAGGCTGTAGCTCGATAACCATATGGGTGGAAGGCAATAGGAAAGTTATTTCTGATGTAGTCCCACATATAGATAAATTTGCTGACAATGTTTCTGCTGATGATTGAAATAGTCTTTAATCATGTAAATTCAGGTTGAAAGTATACAAATCTTGCTTTTTAGTTTTAAAAGTGTATCCAATGATTCTCAAGATCAATTTTAATCATTTTTTTAATGGCAAAAGAAATTTAGGTCCTGTCATGTTGATGATTTCAGCTGCTTGATGGAAACTTTATATCTATTCAAAAGTAGAATTAGGAAAAGAGAAAGTAAAAAAAATTATAATTTGAGGTGATTGGGAAGGGGGGGGGCTGAGGAATTGTGTTGTTCTGTGACTGTGTGTTTGTTTATTGGGGTAAGGGGCTTAATCTTTTTAAAAGAGTGTTGGGGTGCTGTGTTTGTCTTGAACATAAGACTTAGAAATAAAATTGAGACAGGACATGGTGGTTAGGGGGGGTTGCTGATGAAGCCTGTAAAAGGGTTTTCTTCTTCCTTTTTTTTAAAAAAGTAACTCTACCCTTGTAGTACCTAAATATTTTTATTACTATTAATTGATTGGTGTTCTGATCTAATTCCTTACCTTCATTTGATATTTTCCCCTCTGATTTATTATTAATTGTTTTGTGTGTGTATACCACTCTGCCATTTGCACACATATATCGTGAAATACACAACAGCTAATTGTAATTAATATGCAAATTAATGCATGGAATAAAATGCAAATGTGCACAATAACAGAACTTGCTTGATGCACATCTTTAATTTGTTTCAGTGGAGACTGGAATTTTACTTCCAATCAGAACAAAACTTAGTGCAAGAATATTCTTCAGTCACAGGTAGACCTACTATGAATGTGAATACAAGTTCACCTCAGCCTATGCGCTAAATGCTGCTCATTTGCATATATAATTAGATGCTAATTAGGGTGTAAGATGGCAAGATGAAATATGATTCAGCATGTTTAGTCTAGAACAATTAAATGTATATACATTGGACCAAGATTGTTGGCAATCTTGGTCTAATTTATTATTATATATAATGTAATAATAATAATATAGGGTATTTATATTGCGCACCTTGTTAGGTGCTCAAGGCGCTCCTATATTACCCGGCTAAGCTAGGCGTTCATAGCGCACACAGCTTTTTAAGGAATTACTTCCTACCGGTACCTATTTACCTCACCTGGGTTGAGTGCAGCACATTGTGGATCAGTTTCTTGCCGAAGGAAATTACGCCATGGCTGGGATTCGAACCCACGACCCTCTGTTTCAAAGTCCGAAGACTAATCCACTGGGCCACAACGCTCCACATGCATCACGCCACGTCACCAGATCATTGGCAGAACATTTTTAATATTTGCATAATGGATTATGCGTTAATTTAAATAAGCTTTAGTTATTAGGAAAAACTGTACTCTTATTACTTAGATAGAAAATTATATCCCCTTCAAAATGAGTACAAATAAGCTGTGGTTTATTCCAAAATAAAAGAATTCATTTGGCTTAGCTAATTCTACTTCAAAGTGGTCGAGGGGTTGGTTCCTGCCCTTCCTGTTGATAAATTTCTAATGAAAGCAAGACATTTATAACGTAATATCAAAGCTAAGAAATTTGTAAACTTTGATGCTACTAACTATGTTGTATGTGGTAGAGAAACAAGTAACAAATAACTCCAAGTCATTTTCTCAATAAGACAGTTAATGTAACGCAGAGCAGTTAAGAAATTCTTTTTTTGTGAATACAACGTTCGTTGGCCTGGAATCAACTCCCTAACGAAGTTGTCAGCAGTACCGGTACATCACCAGAGGTGTTACAGTTTATTAAAGCCAAGAATAAATTAAGATCGAAGAAAGCCACTACGTTTCGACTAAACTCATTTGCGCCCTCTCCTTACCCGGTGCATTAAACTATTTGCGCCCTCTCCTTACCCGGTGCATTAAACCTAACGGTCCTGCACTGTACATCCAGATCCAGATATCTAAAAATAATGAAGATAAAATTGTTCTCAAAATACCAATTCGGAGAGATTTTAAGGGTATTTTATCTCACTGATTTTGAAGGAGATAAAATATTTTATTAGATCTGATTCTGAGATAAAATGGATCTCAGTCAGAATACCACCCCAAAAGCATGAAATGACCTCACATATTAACGGGAGACAGTTAACGCGCCGCCTGGCTTGAAATAGTGACACTCATTCTCAGCTGGTACGGTACAGGAAATGCGATAGCGCGGCGCAGCGCTTGAACTTTGAAGTTAAACGCGACGGGTCAAGCCGCGAGGCCGAGGAGAAACACTGCGCCCACATATTCATAATCGCGTTGTATGCGGTATGTTAATTGTGCGAAGTTCGTTCGAAATATTGTTTAGCTTATCTCACAACCAAAACATACAAAGCACTTCAAACACAAATAATAATATCTATTTCATCCTTCAAAACAAGTGATATTGTCAATAGTTGGAAACTGACCTTTATAAACCAAGCTTTATTTTGTTTTCTCCGACAAAAAGAGTTGCACGTAACACACGTTTGCCGCCTCCGTTTAAAACTCGATGGTATCTCTAGCTCTGCGAATAAAGCCAGAAATGAAAAACTGGGATTCCGCATGCGTATGGAATTTTCCGAAATTTATTATATTAAGTGGTTTTAATTTTGTCAATAATTTTCTTTGAGTAGGCCTATAGGTTGAGTTTATTCGAACAATTAAAAAACACAAACAGCAAATTTAATATCATTTCTAAAACAAAATACCAAAAACTTTGAGAATCATAATACTGTACATATCACTGATGCTTTTGAACTTCTGTCTGTTTTGGAAGCAATGAATGATCTATGGTGAAAGCCCCCCCCCCCCCCCCCATAAGCATGGTAACGTATTATGCATAACTCTGATATAAATTCATCATCTCTTATCAAGTGAATAATATGAATAAACTCCACTTCACATAACTTTAAAAAGAAACTATAATGGTAATCCACTATCCAGGTTTCAGGATGGAGCACGGGGGGGGGGGGGGTCGATGGGCAAATATACAATTTAAAGAATGTCAAAACTGGCTGGTATTTTAAGCACAAGCGCGTCGAAATATTGACAACTTTGTATTTTTATGTCAAGTTGGATAGTTTTATATTAATTTCCAATGCCTTTAAAAAATATAAAGTATTTGCATTCCCTTTTTCTTTTTTAAGATAAAAAAAGTGGGAGGGAAGCAAATCGGTAATTATGTTTGCCCTCCAATATTTTCATTGTGGGCGATTGCCCCCCGCCCTTATGATCGATGCCTCAGATGATTTTATTTAAAAAATGAGGGCGTGTCATTTAAGACAATAATTTTATGATCTTGAAATTTAGGTGGTATACTTATATATTTCTAGTCTCTAGAGTGATGCTGAAAACACGGATACCGTCGTAATATGGATTACTAAATGTTTTATGAGTATCATTCTGTTTAATTTGTTGTATTACACATCAACTGACAATTTTTTATCATTGTTTACCATAATATTAGTTTGCAATCGTTCCATATATTTTGTTTTCAGTACACATAATTTTGCGAATGGTTTTATATGTTAAGTTTCAGTTCTTTAAGTTTTTTTTAAATATTTTATATGTTTAGTTTTTAATCACCATAATTTTTTTTTAGCATTAATATGACTTGTATTCAATTTGAATATTCGCTTGTCCATGATAGAAACATCAATTTACTTTGATATTTTACTTTTTCATGCTCACATTAATACTTTTACCTATTTATGCACCGCTTTGTTCGAATTTGATTCGATTTGATTTGATATATTTTGTTTAAAGTTTTAAACACGGTAAAACAGCACTCGATCAGCCAATGGCTTGTTTTCAGAGAGGCCGTGCATAAAACGAAAACCTAAAAAAAAAAAACTAAAGTGGGGTGAATGAAAGATAACAGAAACAAAAACAAAATAGTAACAAAATAAAAAAAAATAGGTAAAAAGGAATAATCAAGATTCCAGAGGGCGTTGCATAAAGCTGTTCGTAAGTTAAGAGCGACTTTAAGAACGACTAGTTAACCTTTCTTGTAAATGGTATACTGTACACCAAAATGTTCATTGGCGATGGTTTAGGAGTAAGAAAGTTTCACCAGTTGTTCTTAAACTTGCTCTTAACTTATGAACAGCTTTATGCAACGGCCTCCTGGACTCTTTCAATTTCAGATTCAAGTTAATTATTCGTCTGGGTCCAGTTTCAAAAGCCACAATCAAAAGACAACTTTTTTTTTTCTTATTTCTTTATTTTTATATATAGACAATGATTTCCTCATGCACTCTGTTATTTAACCTTTCACTTTCTGTAATGGCAGCATAATTTGGTCTTTATTATTGTGATAAATCATACAAACAATATTTCATTTTGTATATGCATTGTTATCTGTGTAAACGGTATATCATTTCTTGTTGTTGTTGGACGTTGTTCTTGTTCTTTTTTCTTCGATATTTTTTCTCCTTCTCCTCCTCCTCCTTTTTCTTCTTCTTTTCTTCTTCTTCTTCTCTTCTTCTTCTTAATTTTTCGTTTCTTCTTCGTCTTGTCTTTGTAAATAGTATATCATTTCTTGTTGTTGTTCTTCTTCTTTTTCTTCGATCTTTTTCTTCTTCTCCTCCTTTTTCTTCTCCTTCTTCCCCTACTTCTCCTCCTTCGTCTTCTTTTTCTCCTTTTTATTCCTATTCTTCTTATTCGGAGGAGGAGGAGATATATCAAGGAAGGGATAAATAAGACAATTACACAGGAGGGATACTAAAAAGAGGAAGAAAAGTGAAGAATTTTAAAAGGGGAAGAGTTGGCAAATAGCAAACTTGTTTTTAACACTATATCAAAATGCAAAATTCCGCTTCACGCTTGCATATCCTAGAACGTGAATGTTCAAACAGTTGTTCGCGCTTCTCACTTCTTTTAATGAAGCGTAATGAGCCAATATATATACAGTGCGTCCCAGAAAAAACGAAACCGAGATTTAGCGATGATTTATCATAACTTAATCATAAATAAAATAGACAAATGACCTACCAATGTAAAGCTTAGAATCTCCTCTTTCATCTGGTATTACTTAGATTATTCCTCATTGACGCATTATTGAGCAAAAAGATTTCGAAGAAAGGATGCCAAAAACTCATTTGGCGGGGGGTATCTGAATTTCAAAAAGAAAATCACATGACTAAAAAGTTCAATATCTTCTTTTTTCTTTGATACCTAAATCACAGAAAATTGTCAATGCTTGTATTTCCATAATTTCATTAAAAGGAGAATGAAACTCTTGGAGCAAGTTAGCTTTTGTGAAAGCAGAAAAATCAAAAAATAAGATCAACAAAAATTTGAGTAAAATAGGACTAGCAATAGAATAGTTATGAGCATTTGAATGTCGAGATCACTTATGCTATGGAGATCCTCCCATTGGCAATGCGACCAAGATCTATGATGTCACAGGTGAAGAACTCTCCCCTTTTGGACACTGAAAATATACCCCAAAACATCTCTTTTTGCTCATTCTAATCATATGACAAACGATTCATCAATGATTTAATGTTGTGAAACCTCTGTACTTCTCCTCTCATAAAGAGAACACCTCACATTGTGATAGACTCTATAAAAGTGAGAATATAAATGAAATAAAGGGAGTTGTACGTGTGTGACATCACAGATCTTGGTCGCATTGCCAATGGGAGGATCTACATGGCATTAGTGATCCGATCATTCAAATGATCATAACTTTCTTATTATTCATTCAATCTTCCTCAAACTTTCAACAATATGTTTCTTTGATTTTTCTCTTTGATATAGATTCAGCTGGTTTCAAGGGTTTCATTCTTCTTTAAATAAACGTGTTTTCACTGGTTTCCCACAGAAGCTATCGCACGGTAACAAAAGACTTAAAGGGGAATCCAGCCTTTGCCATAAAATGTTGTGTTGGGAAGGAGAAAAATAAATTAAACAGAATGGTGAAATTTTGAAAGAAATCGGACAAACAATAAGAAAGTTATAGCTGCTTTAAAATTGGGATCACTAATAGTATGTAGATTTCAAATTGGCAACTGGGTAAGTAAATTATGACAAGGGGCAAGGACAACTTTCCCATAGGCCATGTACTTTATTATCAGGGTTTTGTGGTTTTCTCCTAAGTACCCATTCCCCTGGGGCAGTAATCTAAATATAACCCAGGTGGTATATTGTTAAATGTCCTCATAAAAGAAAAATGTAATTTGAAATAAAACTTTTCGGAAAAATGACATTTTAGCCATAATATGTAATGGAGTACATGGAAGAGTAGTCCTTGCCTTACATCACTATGACATCCCATATGTGGCCAATTTGAAGTCTCCATGAGTATAGTGATTACCAATATTTACAACTTTTAAAAATTCATAACTTTCTTGTTGTTTGTTCAATATTGTTCAAACTTTCACATATCAACTTGTCTGATTTATCTTTTTCTTATAAAAACAAGTTTTTATTTGGGTTGGATTCCCCTTTAATGCATGGCTGATCGTCAACAAAACGGAGTGTCGAGTGAGTTTGAACGCTAGCCTGTAAAACCTCTTCATTTTATGAAATTATTGAAATTCAAGCCTTATTTCAAATAACCAGAACTTTGTTATTTCTTGACCATTTTCTGTAATTGAGGTATCAAATTAAAGAGCAGATATTGAACTTTTTTAAAATGTGGTTTTCTTTTTAAAACCCAGATACGGCCCGCCAAGTGACTTTTTGGTATCCCCTTTTCAAATTGTTTTTGCTCACTCATGCGTGAATGAGAAATAATTTAAGTTATTTCAAATGAAAGAGGAGATTCTAAGCTTTAAAATGGTAGGTCATTTGTCTATTGTATTTGCGATTAAGTTATGATAAATCATCGATAAATCTCGGTTTCGTTTTTTGTGGGACGCACTGTATATAGAAGAGTTTGAGGAGAGAAGGGCGGGGTAGAGATGGGGGACAAAAGCGGAAGCAGATAGAGAGATGGGGAGAGTGCAGAAGAGAAATGGGAAGGAGCAGGGAAAAAGAGAGAAAGATCGTCCTTAAAAGCCCCTCCATGCATTATGTCAAATGAAACAAATGCAATGATAAATGATTCAAAAATACACAATTTCGTCCGTATACACTATACACACGAATGCATTGTGTTTCTTTTTTTCTTCAAAAGGCCTTTATCAATTTTTCACGAAATCGCTTATGTATTTTCCAGGTAAAGGTCAATACAATAAGCATCGCGTTAATTATTGACAACAATATCGAAATCGTTTTTTTTTTCCATCGGCTGTCGTTCACCCTCTCAGACCATGATTAACCAGGGCGATCCAATCGGAAACTGTCACCAAGCAACGGTAAATAAATCAACTCGGTGATGGCAGTAAGAGCATCGCCTGACGCAATAAAGCATTGAAGTGGCAAGAGTGTTTTATTGAAAGTCCAGTCCAAATTCATAAATAATGTAACATGTCTCTTTTCACAGGTGAATAAAGAATCACCCTTGCCCCTTTCCTTTAAAAAAAATATAAAAATAACAATCGACAAAATGTTGAAACATGAAGAAGGAGGAGAAGGGGAAGAGGATGAGATGGGGTGGGAGAAAAAGACGGAGGAAGGGGGAATTAAGCCCCCCCCCCCAAAAAAAAAAAAAGAGAGAGAGAGAATGACAGAGAAATAGAAGAAGAAAGGGAAGGAGGAGAATAAGAAGAAAAAGAACAAGGAGGAGAAGAAGGAGAAGGAGAAGAAGGAGAAGAAGAAGAAGAAGAAGAAGACGAAGGAGGAGAAGAAGAACAGCAACAACGACCCCCCATTATTGTTAATCATAGCTTTTCTCCTGGCCCGAGAATTCCTCTCACCTCTCCCACTCTCTCTATTATTCGCGACTCCCTTTTATGTCCTCATTCATTCTTCTTTATACCAATCCCTTCGACGAAATTCATTTATTTTATAATCACATTCCCCCTCCGGCCGCCGATAAGGCGAGTGGAAAACAACCATTTTATCTAATTTTATTCAAACGTAGCTGGTACAAAAAAAATGGTTAGATTGCTGTTTTCGACTCTCCGTATAATACAGGTTTATTTCCAATTCGTCCAATTGCCAACTCGTCTACTATCATTTGGTCTACCATCAGTCGTCCACTCACCACATGGTCTCCTTTCATTTCGTCTAATAACCAGTTGGTCCAATAGCCATTTAGTCCATATACCATTTGGTCTTATTGGACTAAGTGTTAATTGGGCAAAATGAATGAAAATGAAATATTAGACCAACTGGTTATGAGACGAAATGGTCATAGACAAAATAGTGATTAGACGAAGTGTGATTGGACCAAATGGTTGTTAGACGAAATGTTGATGGATGGAATGGCATTAGACAAAATGAAAGAAGATCATGTGGTGAGACTAGAAGACGAGTTGCTTTTGGCAATTTACCGCCGAACGGCTGTTGTAGGGGAAATGTGACTGCAGCTGCTGGAGTCACATTTCCCCTACAACCGCTGTAAGGCGGTAAATTACCCCCTCTCCCTCGATCCTTCCCTCCCTCCCCGGTGCCCCCATCTCTCTCCCCCCCTTTTCTGTCTTTCTGGTCCATCGTCAGCTCCCCAACCACTTTCTCCAACACATAACACACATCTAATTCCCAACTCACAGTATAAACGATTTTTAAACACCCCTCCCCCTTTCACCATCTTTCTTCTTCACTGTAAAATACATTTTACAACTCTTGAACTTTAGGCCACATTATCTTACATGGTTGATCGAAACTAAAGTAATATTACTTAGGAATTTGAATGGTAAAAAAATCATTGCCATGTATGAATATGATATTTTTGTTCATTTATTTCATTCACACAGTGAATATCAAATCTTCAGCACAACGAATTATTATGAACGACAAAATATAAATAGCATGTTTCAAACATAAGTAAAATGACATAATTATAAAGGCATTTAAACAATGAATATGTAAACAATTATTTTTGTAGAATGTGCAATGCAGCAATAGGCAATTCCCATCATCATCCTAGTATATTGATAATTATAAGAATTTGATGAAAATTAACCACTTTACTCCCTTGTTACTATGGTAACTCATACTGAAAATTAGAAGTATACTCTGAATTATTATAAATCAATCGCCTTTGGTGGTAAAGGAAGTACATTGTGAAATAGTACGAAGGGAATTCTTCTTAGCAATACTTATTATATGCCTTTATAACGTGTGCACTCACCAGGAGTAATAATCAAAATATTAAACATTAAAGGAGAATGAAACTCTTGGAGCAAGTTAGCTTTTGTGAAAGCAGAAAAATCAAAGAATAAGATCAACAAAACTTTGAGTAAAATAGGACTAGCAATAAAAGAGTTATGAGCATTTGAATGTCGAGATCACTAATGCTATGGAGATCCCCCCATTGGCAATGCGACCAAGATCTGTGATGTCACACACGTACAACTCTCCCAATTGGACACTGAAAATATACCCCAAAACATCTCTTTTTGCTCATTCTAATCATAATGACAAACGATTCATCAATGATATAATGTTGTGAAACCTCTGTACTTGTCATCTCATAAAGAGAACACCTCACCTTGTGATAGACTCTATAAAAGTGAGAATATAAGTGAAATAAGTACTAAAGTAATAAGGGAGTTGTACGTGTGTGATATCACAGATCTTGGTCGCATTGCCGATGGGAGGATCAACATGGCACCAGTGATCTCAATATTCAAATGCTCATAACTTTCTTATTATTCATTCAATCTTCCTCAAACATTCAACAATATTTTTCTTTGATTTTTCTCTTTGATATGGATTCAGCTGGTTTCAAGGGTTTCATTCTCCTTTAACGAAAAAAGTACATAGCAAAAATCATTCATTAAAATATTGACATCCAGTGTCACGAATCTATATTAGAGCCCTGCTCTGTATATGACATAAAATAAGCCTACCAGAAAATGGACGGATTTGTCTGGAAAACATTTATCAATCGTAATACCCGAACTAGTTATCCCGGACGGAATTTGAACTGAATCATCTTCGTATGATATTTAGGCCTGCGTCTTTAAGCAATCCCTCATAAAATAGTAATACGATAGAAATTCAAATTTACTTTTTCACGAGATGTGCTAAGCATGCCGTCAATTTTTTTTTACCGTCAACCTATCGACATGATATTTCAATGTTCATGTATTGATAAGCACCAAATTGCCCTTGTCATGGACATTGTCCATTAAACTTTCAATAAGTTATCTTTGACGAACTTATAGACGGGCATCATCTCATAACAGATGCATAAGGCCGTCGGGTTATATAGTAAACAAACCAATGGCACATAATTGGCAGCGTTTATGATATTGCGATATAACCCATAGATTCGGCCCGACTGCTCATGCATCACTAGGAGGTATCAATGAATACAGGTGATGTTAACTAACCCTGTAACCGATTCTCGGATCGGCGGCCGATCTCGATCTAATCAATGCTGATCGATCGTTTCATGCCGATCACCGATCATAGCAAATTTATCGTTATGATCGGTTGCGAAATTCCCCGCACCGCGCCGGGCCAAAGTTGGCTGCGCTAGCCGGCCGTAGCTGCTGTGCGCTCGCTAGCTCTTGGTCGGCTGCCGTGCTGCAAGCCGATATGACTGCAACAGTGAAATGGATGTTTTGATGTCCTTAGATGTCCTTAACTGAGGTCATCATTGCTCCGGGGTTACCACAAATAAAGATAAAAAAATACCTGTTGCCATGCAGAAAACCGCGGATTAATTGGAGTCGCGTGCCCCACAATCATTCCACATTCCTCTTAAAGAAAAAGATTTACAGTTCACTTTTTTCTGCCCAGCTAGCCCCAGTTGGCTGACTACGCTCGTAAATAACTTCCACCACAATGCACAAGAATGTTAATTGTTATCGCGACCTCCAAATTCTGAGCCCATCATTTTCTCTGTTTTGTTTCACGTTCTCAATTGTTATTTCACTTTCTGTAATATGATATCGAAAAATAAAAGGAAACTTGATGTGTTTTGAAAGCATGTTTATGTTTTTAATCAGTCTAAGAATATGAAAAGCATGTTTACATTTTCGTCTTTGAGGCAGTAAGGTGAGCGGTTATGTAAGGCTGTGCAAGAAAGTGAAGAGGGGTCTTTCCTTTCTTGACTATATGTTTTCATGTTTTACCTCCATTTCCTCAAGTTATCAATTCCATCTCTCGCTCTCAGCTTTTGAAAATCATTCCCTATTCTTTCTCATTCCTCATTTGCATTTGTTTAAAACGTTACTTTGGGGGGGGGGTGCTTCATGTCATTTTAAATTGAATAACTTTATTGTCCATAAAGTAAAGTATTTATTCTTAACCACCCATTCAAATTTTTAGTTTGTACATGTTACAATTAGAATAGATTTCAAAGTTTCCAACTTAAATCACAAACACACAAAAACTGTACCTTTATACTTTATTCCCATTATAAATCCCGGTATAAATCCAACTTGTTTGTGATACTGATTAAATCCAGTGCATATATTCCTTGAAGTCGTGGATTGTGCATGCCATGGGTGTGATAATGTGATATGAATGCAGCGAAGGATCGGAGGAAACACAAAACTAAAAAAAAAGACCACGTGTACGCGTGCAACATCACATCGAGGTACTACATGTAGGTGCTTGGCGGAGCTCCATGCTGGCCGTCCTGATATGATGACCTGGGAATTCAAACGATTCAGTTAGCTCGAGAGAGAGAGAGAGAGATGGGGAGAGAGATTGACTTTCGGTACCATACGTGGAGGAGAGAGAACGGGGAGGGGGCTAAAAGGAATGAGAGTAATGGTTTATGTTAGGTGTTACTTTGAAATAATGCCAGATCGTAGCAATAGGGAGTCCGGGGACAGGGTAGTGATGTGCGTAGAACAAAACATGCTGGCATTGAATTATTTGTGTGCGTCTTATAAGAAACGAAAATTGCATGCTTTTTAATAGAGTATCAATGTTTATCTGTTCCCTTCTGTTCTTATTTTCATTGAACTGTGCGACTATTAGTCGACATAGAAAAGTGGGCTTATTCATTGCAATTTTTAGTCTCATAGGTCAGTAGGGGATTTTTTTATTTCCCAGACTAATACATAAACTTAGTATGAGTTTTCGAGTTAAACAATGCTGCTGTAGGTATGAACATTATGTTGGTGACGATAAATGATAAGGAAAGAAAAGTAGAAGGATCATGGCTGGTACACATCTCCTGAATAATCATCTTCCGTAAGGGACAGATACCAGGGGGAGGGGGAAGCTGGAAGTTTGAGTTCATGCAATTTTTTTTTACTTTTTTTGAGCATTTTTTCCCCCATACTCCATTGAGACAAGGTGTTTTTTTTCGCCTTTGAAAAGATTTGTCAGTGGACCAAGTTTTTTTTTTTTTACTCTGATGTTGAGTCAATTTTTTGCTGTTGCTCATTTAGCAAGTGAAGTTTTTTCAAACTTCCAGCCCCCTTCCCTGGATATCTCTAATGGTGCGTTCCTAACAAATATGAACACCCTTTCCTACCCACATCTCCTTCATTGACAACTTTGATATTTTGGAAACATCCACTTGAGAAAATCCCCCTAATCGGCTGGTGGGCATTACGCTCCAGTGGTTTTGTAAACAACTTTATACATACTGTATGAAGGAGATCTTGTCAGATGATAAATCCAATCAGCATCGAGTACCGTGAATGGAAATTAGAGGGAACGATTCTCATTGGTCAATTCCAAGCAGGGAGGACAGGGCTTCGCCAAAATTTACGAGCTAGCTCCAACTTACGGTGCCACATGTCAGAGGGTCAGAATGAAGAGTTTTTTCTCCCCTGATTTTTTCCATCATCCCACATTTTCACACACGAACATCCACCCATGTGATCTGTTAGCAAAGTTGGGAAAAGAAGCAACCAATCTCGCAAAGCGTGAAAACTCCAATGTTAATTTCGGTCATTTACTTTCTCTTGCCTTTTATTTTCGCTTGTGTTAATATAACTTGTAGGCCTGCATGGGAGTACACATTGATTGGTCGAATGGTTTAAATGGCGTGCCCGCCAATCAATCAGCAAAATTTACACTAAAGTGAATGTTCGGCAGATCCCGATTATGACGTTGGGATTATAGCTCAGATACCCAAGTAATAATAACAAAATGACAAGAAAACAATGATGACAATAGTTTTTTGATACTTGATACAGGTTTAAAAATGATGCTACCGAGGTAATTTTTGAAAATTTATCAATGATTGTATCACATTCACAGTTACACAACACGAAAGAGCTCCGAAAATGTTAATCCCACTCGACCTTGCCCTCGATACACAAAATAAGTCATTGTCTGCGTGCTCAAAACAGAAAGTAAACACACAACCATCTCAATTGAGCTGATTGGACCTTCGGCTTCGAAAGCCAATGAAACCTTCGGGGAAACAGAAAAAGCCACGTGGTTCCCTTATCAGTAAAGGTCGTGACTTCAGAAATAAATTGACCCCTCCCCCATGAGGGAGAGAGAGAGAGAGAGAGAAAGGTAGGGGGTGTGAGCCGGAGAATTCCTTTCAAGTTTCAAACAATGCAACCTTTTTTATATCCCCCCTCACACAATCAAAAGACATTCCAACACGCGCCGCCTTCATCAGTACTTTCTTGGTTAGTCTAAAAAAATAGACCCAGTTATACATGTAGGTTCAAATGATAAAAATTTGTAATTTTGAAAGGTATTTCAAATGAAATATTTTGCAAAATATTTTTTTTGAAATAGATGTGTAGCATCGTGGGCAGTGCCACAAGTGGGGTGGGGACATGGTGTGGGCAAGGAATTAATTTTTTTCAAGTGAAATGCTCCACCTGTGTGTCAGTCTCAATTAATACTTCATTTTCATGATTAACGAAAAAAAGCAACAACGAAACAACCAACAAGAAACAACGACTTCATACAAAAAAAAATCAGACCTTTCTTACATTTTCCGTCAGAACTGATCAAATTTTAAATACCCTCAGATGAAAGTTGGCATCATTCCATGAGGTTTACTCTCTGCTCTCTCCTCAGATGAAAGTTGGCATCATTCCATGAGGTTTACTCTCTGCTCTCTTTTTTTTTCATAACTCCCTCCATCCCCTTCTCTCTCACCTTCTCTCTAACTCTCTGTGCGGATCGGATTGGGGAAAGTGTCTGCGTTGGCGTATTTATTACATGAGCTCCGATGCTCCCTCTCCCCCTTCTCTCTCTCTCTCTAGTAGTAGTGGACAGCCATGCGTTGGCTTGCGATGACGTATTTACAACATTATAAGTGCACGGCATTTAAGTGCTGTGAGGGCGGGGATCCATTCTAACGCTGGTAGTGATAGCAACCAGCTGGGTCATGTCGGCGTAGAACTATCGTAAATCACTGCCTCGCTTGACAGTGAGACCCAGACTCCCAAGGGATGAATACGATATGTGAGTAGTGCTTGGAATGCATGGGGTCAGCTAAGAACAATCAGGTCAGCTAAGGACAATATGGGTCTGTTTATTGTGCTTGATAAACAAATAGCAAAATCCGATATTTGCTGCCGATATTTTCGACCGATACCGATCATAGGGATAAGTATGTGCCCCCGATCATCCGATCCGATCAGAGCTCTAACTTACAGGGTTAGGTGATGTATCGACTGTCCTTTCAAACAGCAGACACCTCTTCTTCATTTTTCTGTCCTGCTTCTTCACCTTCACCATTCTGTTCTTTTTCAGCCATCCTGGCCAGTTTGGCTTGCCTGACCTTCTCCGCATGCCGCTTCTTCTGCTCCAGCTTTTCCCTCATGGCCTTGAAGTGAGCCTCGCGATTCTTTGCTGCCTGATCTAGACTTTCATTGACCTTTACAGCCACTTGCTTCTTCTGCGCCTCCTCCTGCGCCTCGCTGTTCTGGTGCACCTCGGCTTCCTTCTTCATGGTGTCCAACTTGGCTCGGAGTTTACTGCGTTTAGCCTCTCGCCTCTCCTCGGCGGCCTTCAGCTTGGCGTCGACCTCCTCTTTGGTCAGCTTCTTGGACTTCTTCTTCTTTTTCTTCAGCTTGGCAAGCCTGGGAGGAGGTTTCTTTAGCTCATCGAAGTCGATAGCGATCATGACATCGAAGGATGTACCGCCTTTCTTTGGTGCGATCTGTGGAGCTGTTGAAGAAGTGCTGATGATCCCCTGAGACTTGAGTTCACCCAAGATCTGCTCCGTCGTCTGAGCGTTGCGAGCCTTTGTGTTACCACTGCTCTTCCTGGATTCGCATTTCGTCCCAGAGACAAACAAATCTGATAAAATGAATAAAAAAAGTGAAGAAAAGTGTAAGTACATTATGGAAAAAATTGCAAGCATTTAAAAAACAACTAAATTTTATATCACTTTCGAAAGAAGTGGTAAAAAAATCTTCTGGGCAATTTTGTAAGTCGTAAAAGACATCAGCCAAGGCGTTGTTGCCATAACACCATCACAACCCAAACCCAGGGGGTCGATGTGCCGAGTCGGCAAAGTAGGTCACAATAGACTCACTGATCCAGAGGTTTTCATTGTCGGGTGCCTTTGTTTACCCCTCTCAAGAATCCAAATCAATACTACGTGTAACGACAACAAAAGGGAACGAGTTTGTGATTGTTTGGGGGTAAATAAGATCGGGGTCACAATGCCGATCAATATGAGCAAAGGGTAAAGCGTGGGTCTAGGGAAGAATAATGTGATTCCATACGAGGGAAACTCTAAAATGTATTTGACAATATTAAAGTGTAAAAATTCTTCTAAACTACCATCAATTACATTTATGTCAAAACAATATTACCACTTTCCAGCGTTCGACAAGACATTTCATATAAAAATGTAGTTTTACTTGTATTCGTTTTATCAAACCCTGATCAAATATTTTGGCTTGTCTCGTGCGATAACGAGTCGTTTCCATCAGAAACATGCAGCCAACAAACCATCCATAATCATGATAATATGGATTTGAGATGAAAATTTTGCATTATGACATTGTAAACAAAATATTTTCCATAAACTGATGAAGATATATCAATTAACATTATTAATAAAAAGTTCCGTTACATTGTCTATTTTAATTGAAATTGCAAAAGAACATCAAAGTTCGATAATTACCTGGTGTTTCTGGCCTGTCATCAATCATGTTTGGATGTGAATATTCCGTGATCACATTTCCGTAGTCAGCCTCCAATCCACTGTCCATTGTCCTTCTCGAGATCTTGCTCGTCGCCGATGACACCAAACGATCTTGAGATTTATTATCCATTTGACTTCCCAACGAGCCCGTCGATCCCAGCTTATCATTTAGAACCTCGACGTCGTTTGAGTTTTCGTTGACATCGCGGACGTTCTTGCCGGCACTCCTGCCCCGTTTCGACGACGCGGACGATTTTCGACTGACCACCTCGCCATCAGGACCAAGTTCCATGACTTGAGTTGACTTTGAACTGTTGCAACCCATGGTGATTTCGAGACGAGTCCAAATTTGTTGAAGATGTTATAGCAAACTATAACCTGTTCTGCATTGGAACGCAGGCTGTGAAGTATTATGTCGATCACAAGACTATATAGTTGTGTTCTCGAAAGGAATTGTCGTGAAATTAACTCCAATTGTTCTTGGATGACTAATATCTTTTTTATGTATCCTTTGAACGGTCTATATCATACCCGTGATATTGCGAAATATGACAAGTATTACAGCTTCCCGAAGAGCGTTTCTGTCGGATATGTTTCTCTCACAGTAGACGGGGTAGAATATACTCCACCCAGTGGAGTACATGCGATAAAATACCCGGTGACGAGCGCGGCGATTGGTCGTCGACCGTTGCTATGTCTATTGTTGGTTCGTCTCTATGGTACGTAACCAACACATCGATTATTTGTGGTTATGCTGCCGTCAACGTAGGCGCGGGTTTTCTGAATTTGTGCATGAAATCGGGGAAACCCGAAGGCTCGTAGACGAGGGATATCCCAGTAAATAGAATAATATTTCGTATCTGAGGGGATCGTTGTTTTGATTTGTCTTACACCGTCTGTGAAGGTAGCCCCTCATAAAAAAGCGTGGCATCATTGGCAGTGGAAGTTATATCTGACAGACAATAATAATAGTGCTGATACAGTATATCACTCTTCCAAGGATTTAAAATAAATCCAGCTAGATCGGCTGTGAAGAGTGTCCAGTCGAATATTGGATTTAGATTTAAACATTGATGATTTAAATATAAATCTAAAAGATTTTAATTTAAATCTTTTGAGATGAAATGTTAATTCTTAAGATTTAAAATGAATTAAAAATTCAGCTGGTCACTATTCACAGCCGATCTGGATTTATATTAAATCCTTGTAATTTAGAGTGTATATAACAAGATTATAATAATAATAATGATGAAAGTAATAATGATAATTATAATGATAGAAATAATAATACTAATAATAATAACAAAGAAAATATTGATAATAATAGCAATAGTAAGAAGAATGATATTGATGATAATAACCATAATAACAATAAGAATGATAATAATAATAATGATAATAATAATAATGATAAACAATGATAATAATTATGATAACAGTATAATTAGGATTTTAAAGGCCTATATAGAAAGCGCAGGGGCCCCGGAAACCGGGAAACGGGGGGGGGGGGGCTTGTAAACATGTATAAAAACGTGAGTGACCATGAAATTTTGATTTTATTACCCCCGCCGCCCCCTCCTCCCGCATCATTTTTAGCCCCCTGCTATAGACTTACGTTTCAGTCAAAACACTGCCAAATGTCATCTCGATTGCTTTAGAAATGGACCTTGTTCCCCCTGAATGAGTGCCTGTCTAAAAATAAATGTATTTTCTTCCCAAACGAAATGGGTGCCTGGCTACAATCTGATGTGTAAATATGCCTTATAATCAAACGAGTTCTCTGCTTGTACAGATGAGATAACTGCATGGTTATTTGGTGACTTCGGGGTCCCGTCACACAAAGGATAGTGATTGATCGTACGATAATTGATTGTACAATGTACATTGATTGTACATTGTATATCGCAATCAATCGCAAAGATATTCTTTTACGATGATTTCTAAGCTTTGTGTTACGGGCCCCATGCAGATGATATTGTATGCAACTATATGCTACAGTCACTCAAACGAAATCGACTCGAGACCATAGTCTGAGATGGAACTTATTTGATCCCTATACAGACTTATAAAAGCTCGGAATAGCATATCATCGGTTGGTTTGGTCTGGCATGACTAGGAATCGACTGCGGTTGATTCTGCAAGTGGGATGAAACTGAAAATATTTCCCCCTTTTCTGAATATGCTCAACATCAAAATAACTCCGAATATTAGATTGTAATGTTTTCATTCATCATGGGCGGAAATCCCGAGGGGGGGGGGGGGGGCAGGGAGACACGTCCCCCTACCCAAAATAGTATATAGGGGGGGGGGCACAATATCAAATACCCCCCTACTATTTTTGGTGGAAAGAAATACATCATTCAAAATAGAAAAAAAAACATGTATTTTGGACGAGATGACGTTACTTTCTGGATGATTACCCTTTTTTTTTTTTTTTTTTTTTTTTTTTTTTTTTGCTTGTCAAATTTTCCAGCCCCTGGTTTCCCTACCTTTGGGGAGAGATTTACGCCCTTGTCATTCATCAATCGTTAAGACACCATTCTTAAAAAATAGATATATGTTTCAAATTTGATGGCCTTTCCCCCTTTCCTTTTCTTATTCTTACTTTGTCTATTTCATTTTTGATCTACGAAGAAATAAACATAGCCTTGACTTTTTTTCTATAGAATATCACACCTGGCATTGCTGAAGATTGAGAATAAAGGCATTTTGTAACCAAGGATTTTTCTTGACTTATGGAGGGAGATGATACGAAGTGCTAAAATATATAGATTTATATATATTTTTTGTTATTCTTCGTGACCTAAAATTCCTTTCAAATCAACATTTGCAGGTGGGAAGGAGGAAATGATTATTTGAGATGTTCCAAGGAAACAGGCCAATATTGAGACGGGGCATAGAAAGGGAAGGGAGGAGGGATTGATAGGGAGGGAGAGGAAGGGGGGTTGGGAAAAGGGAGGGTGAGGAGTATGTTTGTATGGCAGATCGAGAGGTGGTATAGATATAGGGAAAAGAGAAGGGGGAGATTAAATGTGAGAGGGGAGGGGATGGAGAGGGGATAGACGAAGAGGACTGCAAGTGTCAATCCATGGAGAATTATAGCACCGATCGGGTGTCCCCACATGAAAACAGTGATTATGAATAAATAAATGAAAAGACGTAACAATGCTAATGAAAAAAAATATAAAACTGCCCTAAACAACGTGATAATAAAATGTATGCTTTGTAATAAAAACAAAATATCGTCTTTGAAAGAGGTCATTATTTTAATAAAGGAACTATAATATCATGCAAAGCATAATCATTGATTGAGTCTGTCGCAAAATTGTATAAGTAATATACAACAGTAATTGATCTTTGCGCTCGTATTACCCATAGAGTGATATTGACCGACAGGTGTAGGTCAACTTGGGGCTCCAGCCCATATCCACCACTTTTTCAAAAAACGAATGCGTGCAAAATAATCAGTCTCGCAGCACTTCCCGCTAGCTCCCACCGTTTCGCGACCCCTGTGATGAGTTCTGTCAAAACTACCAAGCTCCCCCCCCCCCCCGGCAGGGGTCCATCTCACTGATCAGTGGTCCATCTCCGAGTGCTTTTGAACCTGACCAGAAACTAATCCCTGATGGACAATAAAGAGGAGTTATCTAATTAACGTACACCAAGATCGTATCGATTTGGTTTTACACTTTGAGAATACCTGCCTTGAAGAATTATCGATTTGAATGAATTAAGCCTTGATCCGTCAAAAATCATTATTGTAGGATTATAGCGGTCTAAAGGCCAAGTCACCTGTCTCTTGGAACTTGAAGGATATTATCTCCGCTTCAGGTGTCAAAATCAGCTTATTATATCGATGGAAAAAAGAGGACCGGAAAGAAATAAACCATGGATAATATCACTGGGGTATAATGTGGGGAGGGGGACTTAAGGCCCCCAAAGTTTCACGACCCACCCCCCTCAAAAAAGAGAAATAAAGGGACAATGTTAATATGTGATATTTTTTCTGAATGTTAGTATGTCAAATCTATCACAAAATTAGATTTTTATTTTGGGTAAAGATTTTTTTATGATATCCGAGATTGTCATGATTGTGTTCGATGGTAATTGCACCCAGTACATGGTAGTTATTTTGGTTCTTTAAATATTTTGTTTGTTCGTTTTGGTTTGTTTTATTGTATCTCTAATGATGATGAAGATTCCTTGGTCTGATGTGCAGGGACCAGGGGTGGATTAAGTTTTTTTCCAAGGATCACCTGTTCGACGGAGAAATTTGACAAGAAAAAAAAAGGCTTCACTACAAAATGAAGGTCATTTTGGTACTTTCACAAGCAAAAAAAAAAGGTCACTATAAAATGAAGGCAATTTGGCACTGGCTGCAAAATGTTTTAGGTCATTCTTTTTCACTTGGGGGGGGGGGGGGTAAACATCATAACCCGGCCCACCCGTACATCCGCCACTGGGGACACCAAAATAATCTTTTATGTGTACAACATAATGGCTGTACGCGGTGATACGATCCGAGCAATCAGAGACAATGGTTATTGGGTATATAGGGGCGTGTAAAGTGGAGGTGCCGTGGCCGAGTGGTCTAAGGCGCCTGTCTATACATGGAAAGTCCGGGGTTCGATCCCCGGCCGCGGCACCTATGCCCGTGAGCAAGGCATTTAATCTAATAGGATCTTTTATCCTGCTTTCAAATAAATGGAAATGCTATATGCATTATTGGTAACTAGGTGTGCACTTGTTTGTTTAAAAAAAAAAATGTTACGGATAGGAATGTATTCAAGGGGACGCACCCGGGGGACGTACGGCGTGCTCCCCCTCGTGACCAAATTTATATAGATAGTACCCAAACCATAATTTATCCATCCTTTGAACTTTACTAAGCATTTTTTTTTTTATCTTTGATGGTTTCTCCTCAACCTCCACTAAATATTATTTTATCTCTGCTATTGAGTAGGCTCAGTTTCAAGCCAATAAGCCAGTTCGTAGTTCCACTCTGCGCATGATCGGAAGATTCTACGCATGATCAGACGAAGGTCATTTGTACAAAAGTGACATGGTGGTTTAAAATTTAATGAGATAAGCACCAACTTTGATTTTTGATTATTCATGTATTTTTTTTAATTGTGTTTTTCATTTACATCCACAAAAAACAAAAATGCGTCCACGGACGACTGGTATCTCACAGTTTGAAAAGTACATTGTATAACATGCTATAATATGCTTTCAAATTAGAAATGCAACAAATACCTTCATAGAGAGTTGAATGGTGTGCTATTCTAGTCACCTGGTCTATTCAATTTCTTCATCCTGCTATGTAAGGCATTCTTACATAATATCTTTCTTCGGAAATCTGCCTATCACATTGAAAGAAATGAAGGGTCATTTGACCAAAATTGCCTATGACTAACTACGAACTGGTCTATTGACCAGTTCGTTCGTAGTTACATCATGGTCATTTTTCATTATGATAGGCAAATTTCAAAGCAAAATATAACATATGCATGCCTTACATAGCAGGATGAAGAAATTGAATTATACCAGGTGACTAGAATAACACACCAATGAAGACTCCATGAAGGTATTTGTCGCATTTCTACTTTGAATGCATATATATTATAGCATGCAGTACAATGTTCTTGACAAACTGTGAAATACCAGTCGTTCGTGGACGCATTTTTGTTCTTTGTGGATGTAAATGAAAAACACAATTGAAAAGAATATATGAATAATCAATACATCAAAGTTGGTACTCATCTCATTAGATTTTAAACCACCATGTCACTTTAGTACAAATGACCTTCCTCTGATCATGGGCAGAATCTTCTGATCATGCGCAGAATGGAACTACGAACTGGCTTAACTTGGCAAAGTTGCGGCTACTTAATTTTGTGGGGTGCCGGGGGGGGGGGGTGCTGGGGGCATACCATTACCATCTATCCGGGAGTTTACACTTTGGATGCATCTTTGTATTGCATAATGTATCGTGAACATTAACTTGCCTGTAATTTGAACATTACTTGTAATGTGGAAAATCAGAAGCCACAATCCTGTTATGTCCCCTTCTGGTTGTTGTTTATTGCGTTTAACGGCGTTCATTTCCAAGGTATGTATTTGGCTTGGTTATCAACTGTTTTGAATATTATCAGTGATAATATGCCCCAAATATTGTTGTTGTTTTAGCTTAGGGCCT
This sequence comes from Lytechinus pictus, assembly GCF_037042905.1. Taxonomy (NCBI): domain Eukaryota; kingdom Metazoa; phylum Echinodermata; class Echinoidea; order Temnopleuroida; family Toxopneustidae; genus Lytechinus; species Lytechinus pictus. The sequence goes on from NC_087261.1 coordinate 5,106,401, forward strand.
ATACGACGCGTATCATTCAGGAGTGAAGCTTCCACATGCAAGGAATTTTTAGTGTTTTGGAGAATTTTAAGAAATTTTGACACCATGCACAAGGAATTGCAAGGAAAATAAATAAAAAAAAGTCAAGGAATATTCAAGGAAATCAGAGTAAAATTCAAGGAAAATAAAATATAATTAAATAAATATGAGAAAATGTGCAATTTTCACCTAATAAAAGACTGGATGGCAGATTAGCGAAACCGTAGGCGTACACATCATGATTATGGCTAATGCACTTCCCTGCTTAATTTTCATGATAAAAGAAAGAGCTGGAAATAAGAATTTTTCAGCAAGCGCTGCGCGCTCGTATTATTCTACATAAGTCCCTGTAAACTTCAAAATGCCCCCTTTTTCAGGAGAGCGGAGTATAATATCAACTCCACACTGCCTGGGATTGATCGATTAGTAAAATTAAAGGTTAAGTCCACCCCAGAAAAATGTTTTTTTGAATAAATAGAAAAAAATCAAACTAGTATAACACTGAAAATTTCATCAAAATCGGATGTAAAATAAGAAAGTTATGATATTTTAAAGTTTCGCCTATTTTTCACAAAACAGTTATAAATGTAGGCCACTGAGTCACTGGCGGATGCCCCTGGATCTGCCTCTGAACTCAGTCACATGCACTCCAAATGAGACAGTCGATGATGTCACGCACTCACTATTTCTTTTTTTATTGCTTGAATATTATACAATATTTCATTTCTTTACATATTTGACAATAATGAGGATCAACTTAACTGAACCACATAGTGTTAAAACCAGGGGCGGATCCAGGATTTTTCGAAAGGGGGGGGGGCACATTTTCCCGAGGAAAAATTTGACAAGAAACAAAATTAAGGCGATTTCGTCCACGAAAAAAATGACAAGCATGTTTTGTGCCCCCTCCCCCTGTATCCGCCAGTGGTTAGAACAATTCCAATTCCACAGCTCAGGAAAGATTAACAATTAAGGAAAAAATAGAATATTTCTAATGAAATACAAAGAGTGGATTACGTGATCCTCATTTGCATAATTATACCGACCAGGATGTGCATAATTTTATACATGTAACTGTTTTGTAATTAAGCGGAAATTTAAAATGTCATAACTTCCTTATCACATCCGATTTTGATGAAATTTTCAGTTTTATGCTTGTAGGATTTTAATTTTTCTTAATTCAAATAAACTTTTTGTTGGGTTGGACTTGTCCTTTAAATAAGCATGCTATTGTTATAAAGTGTATCAACATTGCCCCGTTTTCAGGTCGGAATACTAGAAAGAAAATTCAGCTTTGTGCCACAACACTCCCGTACAGATGAGATAGGGGCAATTAAGTTGGGGCACGGACGGCCCCCCCCCAAAAAAAAAATGGAAGAAAAGGATAGGAGAAGGGGGAAATGTATCGTTTTCTGAATAATATGTTAAAATCTATGACAATATACATGTATTCTAGAATTAAAAGATCGGCATTTTTTGCTCGCTCGCTTCGCTCACCGCAGCCTTTTTAAATGTTTGCCCCATGTAAGACTTGTCTGAATCTATTCAAAGTTATGGCTCGTTACGCTACTACAAATATAGTCACTTTGAAGTTTGAGTCAAAACATAAATTCAAGGAATTTCAACCAAATCTAAGGAATTTTCGAAGCTCAAAAAATGATTTTTTTTTAACTTTACATAAATCCGAGGCTTCTCCTAGTCTGTTCCCACGCCCGCTTGATTATATTTTGTCGCTATATTTGAATTTATCGAAGTTTATTTGCTGTAAATTTAAATAAAATGTAAATATTCCTTTTAACAGAATGAATTTAAAACGCAGTGTTTGATTTTGGGTTTATTTTTTTCATTTAAAAATAAACTCACTTTAACTAGGAATATAATTACCATAGTAAAGACTAACGTTGTCGTTGCAATCAGCTGTTTCGGAAATTCAACTCATGCTAAAGATCGACGTCGACCGAGGTACTTTCTTGCTCTGTGTCTGTGACAAAAATTCTGGATTTGGAATCTTGATGATTCGTTCTGCCCAGCGTGTTTCTTATTTTGTGAGTATTCTGTCAAAGTATAACGAGTTTTCTGGGGACTTTTATCATTGTGTAATCATTCAACAGTCATACAAATTGTTGGAAATATCGCTTGCAAAATTTTTATCGGGATGAGGTCTAACTCTAAGTTACTAGATTTCCATGCCTGGAGCTTCGGCGCATTTTGAGATAATTTTCCGGCTGCGCGCTTGTAGGAGGCTTCCTCAAAGTCAAAGACGGAAGAGTGAGAACGTGAGAATTGCAGGGGTGGTATTCAATCCATTTCATCTCAGGTAAAATATAATATTTTATCTCCGTTAATATCAGTGATATAAAATAATCTGAATTGGTATTCTGTCTGAGTCTCTGAGAACAATCTTTGGCTTTATTTTAATAACTGTCTGTAGTGTAAAGTTCCTTTAACTTTAAGTTTAACTAAGACAAGTGGGCCGAGGCGAGGGTGTTTTTCGTTTCAAAACGTTTCAGTTGAAACCTGAGGTATTTTTTATACATTGAAAAAAAGTCTACTAGTACTACTCTAAGTCTAAGTCCATGGTACTTGCAAGGTCAATCGATATCCAGCACATATGGGAAATGGAATGACCTTGAATTAATGGCCTTGTATTAATCCAAGCTCTCTGTGGTTGTTGATCTAACCTGTAGGCTGTAGTTTGATACTTTGATCACATCGTTCTGTGCAAGCCTTGCGGGTGAGTCTTGGGTGATTGCCCGCAACAAAGTTTTGAGTGTTCAAAATTTCTCTGTGTGCAAATCAAACTTGCGTGCGCTTCTTCAGGCAACTGTGTGTGAGATATGTGCGAGATACTGTCAATGCGGATAAACTGTGGGCAACCTGCGGGTAGCAAATATAGTCACCCCCAAGGCTTGCACGGAACGATGTGACTGACCTTTACAGTGCAGTGAAACCTATTGGGCTGAATTCATAAAGGTGATTTTTGCAAAAACCATGGTTTTGAAAAAACATGGTTTTAAATGAAACCACCTTTGTGAATTCGGGCCATTCACTCAGGATATGTAATCTAGGCCTGCTGAGATGTGAAATTGTAGAGGTTAGCAGATGAGTTCTAAGTCTTTAAGTCCTCAAAGTTTTGTGTTTAACAATGTCACTGTCATGCAAATTACAGAGGAAGTATTGCATATCCTGTTTGATTAAAACATTTTCCAAACACCCCCCCCCCAAAAAAAAAAAAATCATTGCACCAATAAGGATTAAATCAGTTCATTTTTATACACAAATTCAGTGTGGGATTTTATTGATGTTTAGAATCTCAAACTCCTGATTGGGGTCAATAGAGTCTTAGAACATCTTATTATATCATATGATTTTCTTATCTTACCTTCTCTATCTTTCAGACTCTTTTTAGCCGAGGTGGACTCACAATGAGCACAAATGGCATCAGGACTGCAGCCACTGATGGAAAGAAAGTGGCCATATTTGACAAAGATGGGACCCTTCTATGTATGAACGCTATGCTTGCACCTTGGATGGTCAAAGTGGCCGAGAGGTAAACATTTTAAGCATGGTTCCCTATAAGCACAACTTGCAGACTATCTTGGAGAAATTTGAATTGTTAATTCATCATATTCTTCATATTTTAGTTTTGAGATGTTCTTCATAGGTAGCAGCCTTTTATAAAGTTCTGCCCCCTGTAGGGTGGCTGACTATAATGCTTGAAACCAAATCCCAAGTTTTCTGAAGCCTGTGTTTTCTCTGGAAGGTGGGGGAAAACACGATCACTCATGTATATGGATGATTAAAATAGCTGTTGTTTCCTGATTTATGATTTCTCACATCTTGTCTGAATGTATGTAATTCATATATACCAAAATATTACTTTCACTGCTTCCCTTCTTTCAGCATGTTGCATTAATAATGAATGAAAACAGATTGGTCACTAGATTAATGTACAGTTCAACATTCTTGATTATAGGCACAGGATCCGATGGAATATCGCTTTGTTCTGCCATTCCTCTGGTTCCTCAATTTCGCATACATTCGTAATTCCGAAGTTTCGTTATTCCGAAGGTCTGTTATTCCGAAGGTTCGTATTTCCGAAGGTTCGTTAGTCCGAAAACGAAGTGAGGTTCGTAATTCCGAAGGTTCGTTAATCCGAAAACGAAATGAGGTTCGAAATTCCAAAGGTTCGTTAGTCCGAAAACGAAATGATTAACGAACCTTATTTCGTTTTCGGACTAACGAACCTTCGGAACAACGAACCTTATTTTGTTTTCGGATTAACGAACCTTCGGAACAACGAACCTTATTTCGTTTTCGGATTATCGAACCTTCGGAATAACGCCACAAATGTTCGGATTAACGAACCCTTTTACGTTTTCGGATTAACGAACATCGAGGTATAGGCAATTTACGTGTTTCGGAATTACGAACCTTCGGAATTACGAAGTGTAAACCCTCAATTTACATGTAGCCATGTTCATATTCTGGCAGCCTCGATTGTGGCCCTCTGCATTTTATCTTTAAAAGAATCCCAAAGTTATTTCAAGCATAAAACGATCTTATGATACAAAATTGTTAAAATTCACTGAAATTCATTGTTTTCTCATCAGAATGGAAGCTGCCACAGGACTTGCCATAAAAGATGAGATCTACAAGGATATGGGCTTTGATCCTCGCACCCGTAAATTTGAATCAGGTCATGTCTTGGAGTCTACCAATGAGGTCTGCATTAGGTCACTGACTAGTCTTCTTGAAAAGAAAGGCTTTTCATCTGAAAAAGCTAGGGACGTGTCTGTGCATTGCTACGATAAGGATGGCAGTCCTGCTCTTATGGGAGAACTTTTACCTTTTGGTGATGTGCACAGTATATTCTCAAGACTGAGAGGTAATTAAGATTTTTTTCTGAGTTGGTTGTTTCTTGGTTAGCAAAGCATAGGTCATTGGGGGATGAGAGATGGGGGGGGGGGAGGGGATGGGTACTGCCATTGCAAGGTAGGCACTATGCTAGTTTCCAAAAGCCAAAAGATGTAAAAGGGATTGTTTTCGTGATCGTGCGATGAATGCACTTACAGTAAAAAGGGGAGCAAAAGTGCCAAAAAAAAAAAAAAAAAAACTTTTCAACAGGCTTGTGAAAATCGAATATTTGAGACATTGTTCAGACTGGAAAACATTTAAAAATACATGTTTAAGGCACTTTCATATCAAAGCAATATTCGTATTTAGAGTTCCAAATAATGGAAGTGCCCCCACCCCGGGGTCCATTTTACTTTAAGTAAACAGTGCCATACAGTACTGCATGTCTGCTCTCAAGTCTCAATTCCTGTTTCCCACTCCCTTTTGTCATATGATTTTAGAAAGTAACAGAACTGGAATGGGATTCTTTTTTAGATTAAATGTAACAGTTTTTTAAAAGAATGTGTTCTTAAAATAAAATACCTTCTCCTCTCATGCATTTAGAATGTCTTTTTATTGTTTGTGTTTATATTGATTTAATAATAAAGCTGATAATAGTAATCATGCCATGGTTACCCAGGGTAGTCACTTACGTTCTGAAAAGTGTTCTCCAAGCATCCCCTGCTTGACACGATAATGTTATTATTGTTATTCCTTCTAGAAATATACTTCCTGCCCCTAAACAATAGATCGCGAACTTGATAATTGATATGAATTTTATTTCATCATTTTAAGAGCTGGCCATCATGGTAGCTATTTATTCATCATTCATCTATTTCTCACTTTTCTGTGGTAGACAAGGGTTATTTGATTGCTGTGAACACATCAGACAGTCGCATCATGACAGAAAATACCCTGGGACGACTAGGTGTGTCCGACCTGGTTGACATGGTTGTGTGTGGGAGTGATGAAGACGTCAAACCCAAACCTGATGCTTATACCGCTCTGAAGATCTGTTCTAGACTAGGAGTACATCCTAAGAACTCTGTTTTTATTGGAGACACCATCACCGATGCTATGTGTGGAAAGAACGCGGAATGTGGCCTTGTTATAAGTGAGTAGAATCATGTGAACCCTCATTTTATTACTGTCGGTAGGGAGTTTGAGAGATGTAAGGCGGTATTAAAAATAAAGCTAAGTTTATATTCAAACTCTGCCACTAGTACCAGTAATTTTAAATGTCATACAATGTACTTGGAATCGCACACATTACTTTCAATAGAAAGTGTGTCATTACAAAATATATTCTGATCTTAATCTATCCCTAAATGGTTTTTACCCAGTCACCAGAGCTCCATCTTACGAAGAGTTATGATTGATATGATCAGCCACAACTATGAAAAGCCAGCAACGTCAACTTCTAAAATGGATGTTTGTTCAAAATAGATGCGATGTTTAATCATGAAAATTTAGTGTGCTTCTCTTTGTTTACAAAGGACATCATGCAAATTTCCTGGAGAAAATATTATGACATTGCTGGATTACCATATAGTTTAAGATGATCAGGCTCCCGTCTTACAAAGAGTTGCAATTGATCTGATCGACCTCAACTACTGAAAGCCAGTAACGCCCACATCTAAAATGCATGTTAATTCAAAATGTTTTCTAGATACTAGTATGATGCATATATTCGTTAATTCATTATTTTCTTGACAATTTGGTGTTGTTCGCCTTTGTTTTTAAAGGACATCATGCAAATTTCCTGGAGAAAAAATTATGACATTGATGGATTTCCATTTAGTTTAAGATGAACAGATCATTCATAACTGTTTGTAAGACAGGGCTTGGGGATGTAGTTGAGGCTATATTTTGTTGACCTTGGCCTCGGCCTCAGCCTGAGTCCTGTGTGCAATGTCTATGGAAGAAGGTTTTCTTCTGTGGCCTCATGACTCCAAACTACAGGCGTTGACTACATCCCTGCCAGTAACTTACCGAGAGATAATCACCAATCCTTCCAGTAGATTGAAATGGTTGTGTTGAATTGCAAGAATAGTTTTGTTTGCACCATACCTGCAGAATTACTTGTCTGTGTTTTAATATGAGGTGGGGTCGTATATTTCTCTTGGATACTACTGACCATATTGAAGGATAAAAATGTCCTCTTATGAAAGGGGTCAAAAAACTGAGTGGGGGATAAGGGGTGGTAGGCTACCCAATTATGGTTCTGACTGTGATGTAGCACTGAACTACATGTAGTCCTTTATTTAGGTATTTTTAATGCCTCCTCCCACCTTAAGTAGTTGGCAGAATCATCATGCTTCTGAGTTGCCCTTCCATCCATCCGTCTGCCCAGAACAGAGCTCATGCATGAAGCCAACATGAATTAATCTATTTTCATTTTAATCGCCTCTTTAGCACAATTGATGTGAACTGGGTTGTGTTTAGAGATGTACTGTAAATAATCCTTGAACTTAGCTTTGTATGTACCACATGCATTTAAATGCTGAATATTCACTTCTGCATCTCTCTTTATTTTCATTGCCATCTCCATTAGGTGTTCTTACTGGAGGGATAGATAAATCAATTTTGGAGAAGAAAGCCGATGTTGTTGTTGACAGTATTGAAGAAGCAGCTGATTTCATTCTCAACCAGGATTAACGTATCTTTGTATGGCTTCTATGAAGTCATACAGATAAGTAAAATTATAGTGGTTTATAGGTTTGTGAATTTATCTATCAAATTCTGATAATGATGTGCCCATACAATTATATTCTTGATGTAAACTCGTCCATCATACATGCTTCCTATAGAGAATTTGGTATATCATCAATTTTCTATTGAATAACAGGCCTTTACGTTTGTTATTTTCAGGACAAGCTCACTTTTCTAAAGGGCACATTTTAATCCTACAGCACAAAAATATCCAACAATTGGTGGCTTTTTCATTTACATATTCCTTTCTCTTAAAAAAAAAAAGTTCATTGTTTCAAATAGCATGTAAAGTGAATCAAGTGCAATTATACTGTCCTTTACAGAACAATGATGTCAGTAATCAATGATCCTAGAAACGTAAGTATCATTCAACTGCATTTTCATTTTCACTAAATTAATATTTTGCCCTTGAAAAAATATGAAAAGTTGAAGTCATGTGACACACAATGTATTGTATATGGCAGCCAAGGGAGAGAGAGAGGGGGGGGGGGGGTTGGGGTTGGAAATTTGGAATAAGACAGTTGAAACAGCCAGAGTATTAGAAAATCACTGTTAAAAGCATTATAGAAGGCAATTTGTAATAAATAAAATTATATTTATGAAATGAGCTTGAAGAAAATTTAGTTAACACACATCGTCAACTCAGTGTGGATGGTTATTCAGAATATTTTCATTCATGAATGTTGTCACTAGTTTGAAATTGCCATTAGTATTCAATAAATTTGCTACCTTTTATCATTGTAATTGTAGAATATATGCAGGGATGTCCATTTTGTGTAGTGAAGATGTATGTTTTAATGTGATTTACAGTAAATATCACAAGAAGAATTTCTCATTCAGGTAGGTACATTGATAAATTTTCACCTGATCTACACCTGCTTTGTTTATTTTGTGATCGTTCTCATTCCACATGTAGAAAATTGCTTACCAGGGGTGGGCTCAGGTTAAAAAAAAAAAAGAGAGAGACAGAAAAGAGATGTAAACATGTCAAACCAACCTTTGGCCACCTATTAGCAAACCTACCTAAGACCACCCCCAGAGGTAGTCTTGTGCTGGACTTGGGCCGGACCCTGGACCACATATCCATAGATGTGAACGCAAACCTGAACCCATCTTGGTCCACTAACTCCACTTGCATTAGTTTGCAGCACAGACCTCACTTTGTCAATAGTGGTGTGAATGTTAGTCCAAAAGAGAAGAATTAGGATTATGAAGTGCAGTCTGCTAAAATATCAAAGTCCAAAATATTGACACAGATCATCTGCACTTTTTCCAGACCACTTTCAAATAGTACAGTTGAAAATTTATTCAAATGATGTAAATTAGAGTCTGCCCATTTAGACTAACTGAAAGTGGTCAGGAATTTGAAACATACTGCCCAACTTTCTGTGGCCAATGGGGGAAACTTTCTGTGACCAATATGGAAGAAGTGCATGCTGCAATGTAAACAGATTCGTTTCGAGACAATGTCCGTTGGTAAAGCTAATCCACTTAAAATATTCAAGTTTGTAATTGGTCTCAGGCTGGCCCTGGTTAAGCAATAACAGGGGTCTTATATGGCCTTGTCCTTGGCCATTGAAATCTAGCCACTGACCCTGGCCTCGAATCCAAGTGCTGACAGTCCTTGGCCTTGCTTACAATTGGTTTTCGATGAATCATATGGAATAAAGTCTGGCATGATTCCAAGTGATGTATGTGTATTTTGAAAAAATGAAATTTATGATATGATCAGAGCCCCATAATTTAAAAGAGATTAGTAGTTAATATGAAAGAACAATTCTGATTGGTTCCTAGTCAGTGTACTGAGCAAAGTGCGCAAGCAACGATGATCTTGATAGGCCATTTTATCTTGATTAATCGCTAACTTTTGTGTTACGGGGCCAGTCAAACTTGACTTTTTAGTGGCCACCAACATTGTCTCCCATTTGAAAGGAATGCATGCTTCAGAGAATCTGTCTATGAAAGCAACCTGTCTCCAATGGCTGCATAAAAAAATTCTGTGTATTTTGGGTGGTCTTAATAGACAGTTTTGACTGTATTGGAATGTTTTATGTTTTTTTTAATGATTTATATGGAATTTCACTGTACATTTATGATTTCTGATATGATCAGGCTACATGTATATATTATATTACTCAAATCTTATGTGAATGTTGCCTCATGTAATGACAGTACTTTCTCTTTATGTACACCAAGTGCTATGCCACCAAGTGCCGTAACTAATTATTAAAGAAAATGGTAAATTTTAACAATATTATTTTGCTTCAGTTTTCAGATTATATGGATTATATTGTGTGTGTGTGTGTGACTTCTGATTTATTCAAGTGAATATCATAAATACAGATCTAAATATTCAACTCTCAAGGCCCAGAAGAACAGAAGAAAACATTTATGGTTATTAGCAGCGGCGGATCCTGGATTCCGTAGGTTAACTGGGGGAGGGGGCGAATTTGAAATCAACAGATTGTTGGTAGCGCATATGCCTGCTTGGTATAAATGCATCAGGAAAGTTGGACCACTACCAACTACACATACAGGGGGGGCTGGAAAATTTTTCATTTGCATTTTTCCTAGCCTCAAGACAAGGCTCTGTGTCTGTTGATCACTCGTATCTTGTTTATATCACACTATAATGACTGAAAAAAAAATTCAAGTTTTATTTGGACACTGCCAGATAGGTTATTATTCTACAGGCACAGACCCATGATTTTTGCAATTTTGCAATAGTCCATAATACAGAGTATGAAGTAGTGAGACTAGATCTGCTATTATGCTTTTCACACAATAAGCCGGCTAATACCCTTTTTACACACGCTAAAATTTCCTTAACCCTGTACTAAAGGTGGGGTTAGCCCACTTTGCAAAAATGCTGGGTAAAAAGAAAGTGGGCTAAGCTTAACCCCGTACTATAGGTGGGGCTAAATGGCAATTTAGCCCCACCTATAGTACGGGGTTAAGGAAATTTTAGCGTGTGTAAAAAGGGTATTAGCCGGCTTATTGTGGTGCTAGCACCTAAATTGCGGTGCTAAGAGATGCAGTGTGAAACGAAACTGGGCTAAGGATAAGTGGGGCTAAGCAATAGCCAATCACAGAAGTCGAAATGACATGTTAATCACGCTCTGTATGGTAAAATAATCAATATCCATGAGCTGTGGGATAGTCCGGGGTTAAGGCGTTAACCCCGGCTAAGCAGATAGTATGGGGTTAAGAAAGACAGTGTGAATCCAAAAAAAGATAGTCCGGGGTTAAGGAAATGCAATGTGAAAAGCATATATGTGTAGCTGGCTCTACCAAGGACAGAGTCTTTGGAGTCTAGTCTTTATTCTAGTCCTGTTATTGGTTGAAGTGTCAAATATGAGTTTGTGCTTACACTGCTTGCAGACTAATATATTATTTTGCCAATGACTTATAAAAAGTTGCACGTCAACATGGCGAGATCCCAGAGATATTTATTATTTTGCCATAACATACATATTTTTATAAGTCAACTTGCAAGTTGACTTATAAAAATATGTATGTTATTATCGCCATGTATGTTTAATATGATAGCGGTGTATATTATAAGCATAGAGCTATAGCTCTATGTTATAAGGAAACTTTAAAGTGCGATCTATAATGGTTGAATGGCAAAATAATAATTATCTTTCCACAACAAATTTTGTTGTCACGTTGCATTTAGCTTTCGTCCGGGGCCTGTTGCATGAAATGGTCTTTGGTAGGACCACTCTGCGTAAGAACGAGATATCGCTCAACTGTTTCACAAAGCCGGTTTGGGCGATACGAAGAATGGTCCTTGGAAAGACACCTCAAGACATGTCCTACGTAGGCATGATCTTCTTTGCACACCGCCCGCCACCGTCGGCATTGAGAGAAAATGCGTTTACGGCAAGCCACACTGACATATCACCTTTAAACATTTTTTGGGGTTGCACACTGATGCATTTTATCTGGGATGGCGCCAAGTTATTTTTTATATGGGGGATAGTTGTCATCAATTTCAGGTCGTCTTTTTGCACGGCAAAACGACCAAAAACAGATGTCATTTTAACTTCTCCGGGCATTATGTCCAGGGTAATGTAGGCCCAAATATTTTTTTTAATATGTTTTCTTTTATTCTCCGTCCTATCCCCACACCATTTCCATTAATTTTTTTTTGAAATATTGAAATGGGCGACACTATCTCTCTGACCCCTCATGCTTTCTCATTATAGATAATTAAACAACATGAAAACAAATATCTTTTAAAAGAAATTATGTAGGGTAAAAAAACTTGTTTATAACGTTCAGCAAAAAAAACAAACACGATACAAAACTAAAATGTTAAACATGGTAAATCATTCATTTATTTTTATTTCATTTTTATTATAATTTTTTTTTTGCTGAGATTAATTTTAATCAATGAAAATTAATTGTCGGATTTGGGCTTGAGATGTGAAACAGTGAAACAAAACAAAAAATCTGCAGTAACAAAATAGCTAATTGAATTTAAGATACAGATTAGGCCTATATAGCTTACGAATCCATTACAATTATTACAAATGAAGATAAGCTAGTTCATTAAAGAAAAGATTATGGAAAGTCCATATACGAAGAGGCGCATTTTAAATCGTAGGGTAGACCCCTTTCGGCCCCTATGTAATGTTAAGGCAATAATGTAGTCTCTATATACTCCTCAACTTTGAAATGTTGAACATATATATTTCTCATATTCTTAAACCTTATATTCTTATATAAGCTTCCATAAATTAAGTGATCAACTTTAAAGATGACCAACGTTTATATGATCATTGTAATATTTAGCATTATTTCTGTAAATAGTATTTTTTCCATTGCGGATATTGCACACCTTTTTCTATGTTTTAATTGTAATTGCAAAGCTCTACTTTATCCACTTGGACATGTTTGCAGCAATTTTCATATTTTCCTTGTCTTCGGTTACTCATCGTGCAACTGAGGTATGTTTATACTCTAAACACTCACATTTGTATTTCTTGCGTTATATCTGACAAATAAAATAAATAAATTAGATTTTTCACAGGCAGCCTCTCATATTTTCCATTTTAGTCTCATACAATCAGACACTGTTGATTTTGTTTACTCCATTAAACCCTATTTTTACCTCAACAGATAACATATTAACGCATAATTTGCAAAATCATCATTATATATATATTCTATAAAAAATCAGTGTATTGAACTAATAAAATGTAGAAATTACTTAGTTGAATCAATTTTTATGTCGGACAAGGGTCTCTTTCGTTGAAATATCAATGAAAGGTGTCTCTAAAAGGACACCGTGTTCTAAATAAGGGAAATAATGAAAATTTCGATTTTATCCAGTTATGTTTGTGAATCTTGAAAGTTTTTTCTCTTTTTACCTCATAAAGTACGCTCCATACATCAATTCTACAATCAGTAATAAATAAAACATTATTTGATCCCCTTTTATTGAAATATATGATTTTATGAAAAGTTGTCATTCCGAAATAAAAGGTTCAGGTGACGATGAAGACTAAATATTTTTCCGATACTATCGATATCAAACGATGTCGCGGACTTGAAAGACAAAATTGCCTTCGTGAAACGGAAAGCGCTGATTTGTCGCCAATCTTCCTATCTCGGAAGAATGGTCCTAGGACGTTCCTACGTATCGCTCATCTCGTCATGCAACAGGCCCCTGGTCTCTGCAAAGTTCTTCTGACTTAATAGTAGTGTGCCGACTCGTCTTGCCGTAGATGGGGTAGATCGAGTATCGGCAGTGCAGTCCTCGTTTCAGTTCCTGGTTTGAGAAAAATCCATCAATGATTAAAAAAAACATGGTTATTCCGCATGTTCAGGGAGGAAGAAAAATACTTTGTTTCACATGACAAGGAGGATAGAGAAAATAAGAATATTTCATGATTATTTTCAACAACAAAAAAAGAAATATTGAATGGGTGACGCCATCATCGCTCAGTCCCGTCGTTTGCATACCATTACCAACCATTGCTAGTATGTGAAATAACTATTTTGTATAGGGTTGGCATGTTTTAAACGGTGTACGTGTTTTAAAACGCGTTTTAAAACACCCGGTTAAAAAGTGTTTTAAACCCGGAGGGGACACTTCCATTGACGAGTACCATGCGCGACCATGGGGTCTTGAAAAGCCCCCTAAATACGTATTTTCCATATTCTGAAAATGCACCCCTTATCAAGTATTGGAAACAAATACTACACTGTAAAAAAAAATTAGTAGAAATTACTAAATAAAATTGTGGCAAAAAATTGCCTTAATTTTTTAAAGTATTTATGACTTTGGCAGTTTTAAGTAAAATTTACTTATTTTCTTTGCTTCCATTTAACTCAAGAAAATTAAGTTACAATTTAGAACTTAATTCAATTAAGTAAAACAATCACTAAAATATTTGAAAATATCAAATGGGGGAGTGGATTTTCGTGATTCGAAAGTCCGCTCCCCCATCGTCCCACTTTTGGTGGCATCATTTTCATTTTAGACATGTTTTATCCAAATATTAGACTTTGTGAATTGTCACTTACCTGTACATGTATAGGTACTGACATTGATATTTATACGCTATCGTTTCATTCTTACAAATAAAACAGTGAGAATAATTTTCTGCTAAATGACTATTTAATGTTGCCTTTTCTTTGATTCAACAAAAGAATAAAATAGTTAGCACACCCTTATCCAAAACAATTTCAAACACAAATAGATATGACAGTTATTTAAAAAAAACCCATTTACTTGCTCTAATGAATATTCATGCATTATTTAAATATGGCGTTAATTGAAAAATATAAGTACATTCAACATGATTTTATAAGTAATAATCATCTTTGCCTAATTGAGTTAGATTTACTCAATCAAAGCAAGCTATCAATACGTGAATTTTCTTAAATGTACATTAAACCCAAATAAATCAAGTAAATCAAGTAAATTAAAATACAAGTTAAAACTACTTAAAAACAACGAAAAATAATTACAAATTGTAAATTCTACTTAAATACATTAAGTGTTAACTACTGATTCAATTTTTTTTTTTACAGTGTATTGGCAAGTATTCCCAGAATTGAGCCCCTAAACAAGTACAGCGATGTATTTTCCATATTCTGAAAATGCACCCCTTATCAAGTATTGGAAACAAATACTATTGGCAAGTATTCCCAGAATTGAGCCCCTAAACAAGTACAGCGATGTATTTTCCATATTCTGAAAATGCACCCCTTACACAAGTATTGGAAACAAAACGATACTCTTGGCAAGTATTCCCTGAAATGAACCCCTAAACAAGTACATCGATATTTTATTGTTATGTCACGGGTCCGTCGGTTTTACCTTTACACACCATTTGGTTTAGTACGGCCCCACCGTCCACACCTCGCGCAAATCGGACTCTAAACACGTAGTGTTGTATGAGGCGCCGAATGTACCAATATTATATAGAACAATTATTTGTTATATAATCATTATTTATTAAATAATAACTATTATTTATATATAATTTACATTTTATTTGTAAATAACTACTATTATATAAAATATCATTTCTAATTATTTATATATAATTCCAAGTAATACTTCATTATTTGTAAATAATAATAGTTCGACATTCCATTATTTATAAATAATGATTATTTGTTTTTCATTATTTATAAATAATGATTATTTGTTTTTCATTATTTATAAATAATGATTATTTGTTTTTCATTATTTACAAATAATGATTATTTGTTTTTCATTATTTATAAATAATGATTATTTGTTTTTCATTATTTATAAATAATTTGTTGAGTTTTCCATTATTTATAAATAATGATTATTTGTTAAATAATGAAAACGTCTACTTCATTATTTATAAATAATTTTTTCGAGTGCACCATTATTCTCATTATTTATAAATAATCATTATTTAATGTTCGAGTTTTCCATTATTTATAAATAAAGATTATTTGTTAAATAATGAAATATCTACTTCATTATTTATAAATAATAATTTTGTTTCAATATCCATTATTTATAAATAATCATTATTTATAAACAATTTTTACAGTTTGCCATTATATACAAATAATCATTATTTATATACAAATAACCATTATTTATTAAATAATGCCATTATTTATTAAATAATGCCATTATTTATTAAATAATGGAAAATTCGCTATAACATGCAAATGTGGGACCGCCCATGATATGAATATTCATGATGCGATTTCCTTTTTCGTGATTTTTCTTCACAAATTTTTGTCCATTTCCTCTTCATAATGACATTTCTTGAAGCAATTTTCTAGGGATATGGTCTGATTGTAATATTCTTCATTTTCTATATAACCTTGTCTTCGTAGAAATATCAAAAAGTGTAATTTTATACGATTTTTCCTACAGTTCACAATCCCCATAGGCGCGCGTGTATCGTAGGGACAACCGGTGAATCGACGGAGTGCTCTTCATCGAAATACTACGTTGGTTGGTCCCCGGAAGTGGCGGGCGGAATTTAGCCCGAATCCTCGATGGAAGTCGATCAAGTGCATATGAGCTGAGAGAGTGAAATATCAGTGTACTTGTACAGGCCCTTCTACTTTTTATAAATATTTATTGTTGCTTTTTTTGTTAAGTTAATTTTTCCTGGTGTAGAGATAAGTTTCAGTTCTAATAATGCACTTCAAATACATTTTGGAGTGTCTGTTTGAGGCGTTTGGGGCGATTTCACCCTGGCCCCAAAATGCTCGCAACGACAATACGGGGCCATGGTGACCCCTAAATTTTTAAAAACTTATTTTTCTTTTGAAAATTATCACAAAATTCACCAAAAGTGTGCACGAAAGCCTTCGTATTTCACTTTTAAAACTCCAAAAAGTGCCCAAATGACAAGCTTGGTCGCTTCGCTGTGTCGCTTTCAACTTGAGAACGTTTACGCGTCTGCTTCCCCCCCCCCCCTCCTCCGAAAGAAATTCTGTATACGGCCATGCTCTAAAGAGCCTGGCACATTGATTTATGTATACTTCATTTTCATTATTTTTATCTCATTATCAACATGACCTTACGCATAATTTTTTTCCAGGGGGGCCGGGGCCGGAGCATGACGCGCGTAAACTTTCTCAAAAAAATCTTGAAAGCGAGACAGCCACGGGACCAAGCCCTTGGTCGCTTCGCTGTCTCGCTTTCAACTTGAGAACGTTTACGCGCGTCTGGCCCCCACCCCCCGAAAGAAATTCTGTGAACGGCCATGCTCCAAAGAGCATATGGCACATTGATTTATATGTACTTTTCATTTTCATTATTTTTATCACATTATCATCATGGCCTTACACAGAATTTTTACCGGGGGGGGGGGGGAGCAGCTAGGACGCGCGTAAAGTTTCTCAAAAAAATCTTGAAAGCGAGACAGCGAGGCGACCAAGCTCAAATGACAAGCTTGGTCGCTTCGCTTTTTTAAGATTTTTATGAGAAAGTTTACGCGCGTCCTCCTCCCCCCACCCCCCCCCCCGGAAAAAATTCTGCGTAAGGCCATGATGATAATGAGATAAAAATAATGAAAATGAAGTATACATAAATCAATGTGCCAGGCTCTTTAGAGCATGGCCGTATACAGAATTTCTTTCAGAGGAGGGGGGTGGGGGGGAAGCAGCTACGCGTAAACGTTCTCAAGTTGAAAGCGACACAGCGAAGCGACCAAGCTTGTCATTTGGGCACTTTTTGGAGTTTTAAAAGTGAAATACGAAGGCTTTCGTGCACACTTTTGGTGAATTTTGTGATAATTTTCAATAGAAAAATAAGTTTTTAAAAATTTAGGGGTCACCATGGCCCCGTATTGTCGTTGCGAGCATTTTGGGGCCAGGGTGAAATCGCCCCAAACGCCTCAAACAGACACTCCAAAATGTATTTGAAGTGCATTATTAGAACTGAAACTTATCTCTACACCAGGAAAAATTAACTTAACAAAAAAAGCAACAATAAATATTTATAAAAAGTAGAAGGGCCTGTACAAGTACACTGATATTTCACTCTCTCAGCTCATATGCACTTGATCGACTTCCATCGAGGATTCGGGCTAAATTCCGCCCGCCACTTCCGGGGACCAACCAGCGTAGTATTTCGATGAAGAGCACTCCGTCGATTCACCGGTTGTCCCTACGATACACGCGCGCCTATGGGGATTGTGAACTGTAGGAAAAATCGTATAAAATTACACTTTTTGATATTTCTACGAAGACAAGGTTATATAGAAAATGAAGAATATTACAATCAGACCATATCCCTAGAAAATTGCTTCAAGAAATGTCATTATGAAGAGGAAATGGACAAAAATTTGTGAAGAAAAATCACGAAAAAGGAAATCGCATCATGAATATTCATATCATGGGCGGTCCCACATTTGCATGTTATAGCGAGTTTTCCATTATTTAATAAATAATGGTTATTTGTATATAAATAATGATTATTTGTATATAATGGCAAACTGTAAAAATTGTTTATAAATAATGATTATTTATAAATAATGGATATTGAAACAAAATTATTATTTATAAATAATGAAGTAGATATTTCATTATTTAACAAATAATCTTTATTTATAAATAATGGAAAACTCGAACATTAAATAATGATTATTTATAAATAATGAGAATAATGGTGCACTCGAAAAAATTATTTATAAATAATGAAGTAGACGTTTTCATTATTTAACAAATAATCATTATTTATAAATAATGGAAAACTCAACAAATTATTTATAAATAATGAAAAACAAATAATCATTATTTATAAATAATGAAAAACAAATAATCATTATTTGTAAATAATGAAAAACAAATAATCATTATTTATAAATAATGAAAAACAAATAATCATTATTTATAAATAATGAAAAACAAATAATCATTATTTATAAATAATGGAATGTCGAACTATTATTATTTACAAATAATGAAGTATTACTTGGAATTATATATAAATAATTAGAAATGATATTTTATATAATAGTAGTTATTTACAAATAAAATGTAAATTATATATAAATAATAGTTATTATTTAATAAATAATGATTATATAACAAATAATTGTTCTATATAATATTGGTACATTCGGCGCCTCATAGTGTTGGGGCAAAAAGAACATCCTTTATAAAACATTTTTATTTTGTTTTATCATCCCCGCAAATTTGACCCTAAACACGTATATTTTTCCGAGCGAAATAGATACCCCTTTTTCAATATTTTTGTGTTTTTGACACCCTTATCACGTTACGTACGTAATGTGCCCTATCTTGAAAAAGACACCCTTTTAACGTGTTTTTTTGGTCGCACATCGCCAGTATTAATAAGAAAAAAGATAATTTACCAGACGGAGTATTGAGTGGGAGTGTGTGGTTTATTTAACAACACGGCCAAGAGGCCGGATAAACGGATATCCGCGCGCTGTACAATGTAGCGACAATGCACATCAACATTCATAATAAACACCTTGGCGTGACTCGAAAGTAACTATCCAACCAATGTAACAAAAACAACTCTACAAAATCTAACATAAAACAATTCTATGTAACACCTACTAAGCCATTAACATACCTAAAATTGTGAAACATACCTCATTAGTTTTACTTTCTCTTTACAGCATAAAATATCAAATTGCCTTTCAACACTTAAATCATCTACAAACTGAAAACCAATAAACTGTTTTTCAAGACACAAATCATTTCTACTTGCATATAATTTGCATAAAAGGGTCCCACTAAACTTCAGCAATCATCCAAAAATACACATTTCAAATCTTCATACCTAAGCAGCTTTAAAAGACACATATAAATCATTTGACATTCTATCTTTATCTCCTTAATATCCACTAAAAGATGGTGAATGGGGCAAGTCTGCTAAAATAATAAAACACAAAAATAAAATACCACAATGATACTCAAAAAAGATAAATGAAGCTATATGAAACTCCAATCAAAGTCTTATCCATGAAGAGCAAGAAACTTTCAAATGATAAAATTGTCTGCATACATTATAAATCCTGCCTATCAA
The DNA here is from genome assembly GCF_037042905.1 of Lytechinus pictus. NCBI lineage: Eukaryota > Metazoa > Echinodermata > Echinoidea > Temnopleuroida > Toxopneustidae > Lytechinus > Lytechinus pictus. The sequence continues at coordinate 5,126,052 of NC_087261.1, forward strand.
TTGACATACAAACATATTTACAAAAATGCACTGTTAAAGTCAAATACAAACAATATCTCACAAGCAAAGGGGGATAAAATTTATATAATGCCTACACCAGATTGATGATAAAGCAACAATACCACATACATGACAGGTATGACGATAAACAATTATTTAGTAAGAATGAGATGAGGATAATGATATGCATCAATAAACAAATGTCTATAGTAAGTAGGCCTAATCAAAACATTAAATGTGAGGTAAAAAGGCAATAACTAAACCATCGAGGACTACATTAAATTGTACCAATGATTACCTGTCAATAAACTATCAAAACACTACTCCATTATTAAACTGTATGGTGTAAGCAATATAAACAATACAATCAAACATGAGTTTTGCTACCTCTCACTTAACATCAGCTGTCATTTACAATTCAAATAATAAGTAGTAATCTCTTCATCACTCTACCTCCTCACTCTATCATCTTTTCACCCCACCTTCACTTCATGGAACACATAACAACCTGCATCATGCTACATACTTGCACCTTACCCTCTACCTCTTCACTCTATCTCTTCATCCAACCTTCACCTCATAAGAACACATAACCTGCATCATGGTACATTCTTGCACCTTACTCTCATTCATGAAACAACCATTTTCCAGTCATTCCAGTACAGTCAACTCTTCAAACATTAATACTCAGCACACTGTCTACCTCCAATGTAATAAACAAGTGAGCAAATATCAAATACACTGACTCACACATCAACAATGAAAAAGTCACATCCTAAACCCAGCGATTATCCAAAACATGAATCAACAGTTAACTCTAATTTGTGTAAAATACACGTTAAAAAGAAAAAAAGAAATGAAAAAGTACATTGTATATAATCAAACACGATGAAGCCAGGTTGACAAAAAAAAAACACAACCTCAGGGTAAACAGCAGTTTAATCATGGAGCTATTAAGAGAGCTCTATGGTTTAATGTAGTACAACCTGAAAAATGTACATGCATACAGTCAACACATCTAACATGGAAGATCCAGTCCTAATAAGCACAAATCATATGTGGGGTAGATGGGGGTCTAAAGGGATGACAATAGCAATATTAATGGGGCAGGGGAATGAAAGTCCAGGGCTTTTCGTACGAGAGGGGAAAATTCTGGAGGGTGGTCATGGGCTGTGGTGAACAGGCAAGGCTGGATCGGGTAGTCATCATCCGCTGCTGGGATATCGGGGGTGATTACCTGACTGAAAGATATGGGATGCCGTATGGGGACTGGAACCTGTGGGTTGGGAAAGATTGGGAATTATGGGCGGGCTACTGTCTTTGTGAGACAGGGGCAGAGGCACCTTACTAGAACATTCAGGGATGTCAGGATGGATGGGTGTGGGACTACTCAGCTGAGGAATGGCAAAGGCTCTGGTTTTAGTCACCAGTCATTTCGATGGCGTGGGTTCGTATCCCACCGCTGCCACCACGCCAGTATTAATAAGAAAAAAGATATTACCAGACGGAGTTTTGAGTGGGAGTGTGTGGTTTATTTAACAACACGGCCAAGAGGCCGGATAAACGGATATCCGCGCGCTGTACAATGTAGCGACAATAGTTGCACATCAACATTCATAATAAACATGGTATCCACTCGTCAATGTTAGTGACCCCCCGGGGTTTTAAAACACCGCATAGACTTGTGTGTTGTAAATTTGCATGGATGTGATATTAGATACATTTTTTTTTTAACTTTTATTTCTTAAGTGGTGTTTATTTTCTTCTAACTAACTAAAACTCTTTCTCAACACCACTCTTTTTCTTCTCTCTCTTTACCCCAATTATTCTCCCCTTCTCTATCGCTTCCTCCTTGTTCAATTAATTTTGCACACCACGTATACGTACTCTTATTCCGAAGATGTTAACAGACATAATGATCTGAGCGTTGTGCTCACTTTTTGGGCAGGGAAAGGAACCCTATGTAAAATAAGCTCAAATACATCGTAAAGATGAAGAAAAGTACTTTAAACAGTACAAGGTAATCAGCTGGCAAACCTTAACCCTATATAACAGTCCCAGTGGACCTTAATGTCCCCCTCAATTCATAAACACGACAGGGCCACGCCATATTATCGTTCAAGAATATTTTTTTGGAAACATGCATGGTATGCGGTTATGATATTACACAACAAGTGCATAATATGTCAGACCTCGAATTGCCTTGTGATTTCATGTATAAAGCCAATGTGAATTCTTGCTTAACTTTGTATCTGTATCATAAGTTGTCCTTTTTTTAATGATTGGAAAATTATAGCTAATAATTTTCATTAAAAAGCAATAAAAACAAGTAAAAAAACATCTGTTTGGTAGTGGATCGTATATTACCAAACACTTTTCATGAATTCAATCATATCAAACACATTATTCTCATAAAATTAACCAAACTTTCACCATAAATACACAATTACCTACAAAATACATATATGTAAAAACTTTGCCGAATTCGTTTTCTTTTTTACGATATTAGCTTCCAATCAGACCCCTCTTCGCATGTGAAATATTTTGGTCACTTGAAAAGGGTATTGTATTATCGAACGTGTGTTTTCTATGGGAAAAGTTGAGAAAACAACACTAAAATCACTGATGAGCTATTTTGACCATATTTTATTATTTTTAGTATATTAAGACTTTGAAAATGTGATTTGACCATTTTTCATCATCTTTCTATTCAAGTTCCCTTTGGAAGGATGTTGCAAAGTTCAAATAATTTCATATATGCTCAAGTTGAGCATATATGAAATTATTTTCTGACGCGTACGATGCGCGTGTTCAATAATACAAGGCCGGTCGATTAATCACTCACTATACATAAGAATTATTTAAAAAAAGGTAAAAAAAAAAATTGAAAACATTTTTTAATGATTTTTTTTTCTATTTAATCAGAATTCCTTGATTAAAAAAAAAGCAGTTCATAGGCTTTATTCATAGATTTAAACCCAAATTTGTATCTTTCTTTGACTAAAATTGGCATATATAGTTGATTAAAATGAAATAATGCATATTGTTTTACTGTACATAATGAAATTAAGCTTTGAAACCCCATAGTGCAAATTCCCCCCCCCCCCCTATATAGATTGACAAGACTCAAACTACCCTGGGACTACATATATGTACATGTATGAGGAATGAATTTAATATAAAATTTCAGCTTACTTTAGTGGGTTTTTTTAGGCATTAAATTTCTATGATTAGTAACTTTTAATATTAATTTTTCTGTTAGAAATTCAGTAAAAAAAATTGTAGTCATCTCTTACTTACTCCAAAAAAATGTATTCAAAACATCAAGAGCTTAAATAATATACTGTATCAAGTGTATAGTTTAATTGATTTACAGACAATTACCCAGTACATCATTCATTGGAAAAAAAAGTTTTAAAATGATTTAAAACGTATTAAAACAATAAAAAAAAATTTTTTTTTAATAAAAACGTTTTTATTACAATATAGGGCCTAAGCGAAACTTTGAATTGTCATTACTTTCTCATTTTACATCTGATTTCGTGAAAATTTAGTGATATGCTTGTTGGAGTTTTCTCTTTTAATTCAAATCAACTTTTTGTTATTGTGGGATGGGGGGGGGGGGGTTGAAGCCACGGAATGAAGAAGGCCTCTACTGAATAAAAAAAACGCCCCCATCCTTTCAGGATTGCCCGTATAGGATGCCATCCTCACAAACAATAATTAAATACAATTTGCTTCGAGAATATGGTATAACCAATAGCTCCATGATCTAACTGAAGACAAACACTGTATTTTCACTGGTGTGCATATATGTTTGAACAACATTATATACAAGCTTATATTCTAATTGTAATTTCATAACACATGTAATTGTTTATCATAATACTTCAAGTCATCTAAGTGTTTTCTAATGAATGTAGTCAATAATGATAATCACATGTTTTTCTGATGAGGCTTTACTATCTGATAATAACATTGTTTATTTAAATACATGAACATTTCATATTGAGTGGATATTATAATTGTACATGGAAACAAACACTCTCTATTATCAAGTTCTTTGTTTTAGTAAGTAATGCAACCAAACTTTATATTGCCATTTTAAACCGATTTTATTATTTTGTAAACCCCGGGTGTAGGCCTAAACCCCGACTATAGTGAGAGTCGAACATAATGGAAACCAGTTTTCTTTTAATCAGCATCCTCAGGCCTCAGGCACTAGTCGGTGGTAATTTCTTCCTCTTCTACATATTCTTGTTGTCTTTTGCCTGGAAATAAAATATATAAACAAAACAGAACAAAACGAACAAACGGTTCGTGCTTTCTTAGCAGTCGGGTAAAAAAAAACCTCGGTATGTAAATAACCCGACTCTGCATGGGAAGCCTAATCTCCCGCAATTTCAATGACGTCACGCGAAAATCTTATGCCTATAACTGTCTTCAGTTATTAGTGATGTTCTTGGCTTTCAGCTGATTTTATTGCTTTCTAATTTGTGATATGTTAATTTCGTTCAAGATCAAAAATATTTTATGATTTCGGTGCGAGAATAAATTGTATACTTTTCTTTACTAAATCTATTCATGAATCAATGTTCCAAAGGGGGAAAAAAGAAGGGAAAGTTGGTAGAAAGTAATGTAAAAATTTGAACCCGGTGTCCGACAGAGACTATTACAACGACTGTGCATGTGACAGACATGTGTAAAGGGATATCCCCGGCATGAGAAAACAACGAAATGCACAGCTGATCACCGGTGTTTCATGCAAGCTCTCTCCCACGCCATGCATGTGTCACTAGCGACTAGCGCCGTACGGCCCGGCCCGGCGCGCTGCTGGGCTACAGTCCCGTACTGTAATCCGTGCGATGATCTGCCGCTGATCATTTTGTCATCAAACTTCATTCTTGTATCATCACAATTTTCATTGTGCGAAGTTTCTACTTTCAATTCTGCAAAGTAACTTAGAAGAACACTATATAGGCTTCAAGATCACCCCAGTTGTTGGTGAGCGAGGTTTAACTTTAGTAACGTTTACTGCACTGCCTCTCAAAATTGCGGAATCCAATCCCGGGTCTGGTCGACGTTAATTCAACTCGAGTCATATTCAGCACTTTTCTGGAAGAAGTCTAGTCAAGCATATTCTCATTTCTAGATTTAGGTAAGTTACATGTGAAGGGGTGCCTTGGTTGGATAGCAGGAAAGAGACGTCCTCGCAAATTGCAGGTCGCTGATACAATTCTAAAAATTATAGCCTATAGTACTATAGGATTTAATTCCCTGCTATTGTATTTTATTCATCTCTTGAAATGAACAAAGACCATTGCAGATGGCAATTGCTTGCAATATAGGCCTACATGTATTTATGACATTGTAGAACTGATCATATCAAAATCTGTTTAAAAGTGACCTTAGAATAATGTAGGCCTACATGTAATTAATTGTAAAGAGTGTACACGTACACAGAGCTCTACTCCATGTCAAATTTAATAAATGGGTGAACTGCAGCTTGACATTCCTTGCAAAGACAGATTAGGCTATATTTTTTTACAACTTTCATTATTAAGACTTTTTTTCAATTCAGATATAGATCTAGGCTAGACTAGATCTAGATCTATATGATTATGAAATAATTGGCATTTTAATGGGCAATTTGGGGGCATTTTTTTAGGGGGCTAATTCATCCAGTGCCTCCAAATAAAAACAATTTTTTCCCCTGGTTGCACAAAGTTTTAAAATTGAGTAAAAAAAAAATTCTCTTTAACTTTTATTTTACAGACATTTTGGGCATAACGATTCTTCAAGATGAACAACAACTTTAACAACTACATCAGCCTTTATGCTCCAATGAGTGATGAGAAAAAGGTTGTAATCTTTGATAAAGATGGAACCCTAACCTGTATGCATGCCATGTGGGCACCTTGGCTCATCCAGACAGCTGAAAGGTATGAAAAGACAAAGGCCCGTATTCTGAAGTCGGGTTTAACTTAAACTCAGGTTTAAAGTTGTGGTTTAAGTATGGAGAGCCAATTCAAATTGTTACATAAATCACTAACAGTAAAGAGATCATATTTCAGCTCATTTGGCTCTCAAATCATTCATAATTGAAATTGTCTAGGAAGTATAAAAAGATTATTGTCTTCACCATCGATGAATCAGGAAAGAGCAAAGTAAACATAAGGAACATACAACTTAATTTTTTGGGGGGATACTTTTGGCTTCCCATACTTAAACCACAACTTTAAATTTGAGTTTAAGTTAAACCCGACTTCAGAATACGGGCCCCAAACTTAATGTTATGGAGCCCATTGTCCAAGGCATTGGCCCATCATATTCGGGGCCCCTGTTTCATAAAGAGTTGTTATAAATAAAAAATGACAATTTATATTACAAATTTACGATTAGCCAATCAGATTGAAGGATCTCGGTAGCTTTTAACTGTCATTGTATATTTCTTATCACAACAAGATTGATGAAACAGACCCCTGAACCTGAGTTTAAATTAAAGTAACTCTCAACTGAAGTTGTGGTTACCTCTAGCTAATAGTACTGTATACTAACACAAATTTTAATAACTTGGGTTCACTGTCACTTAAATCACATCATAAGATGAATTGGACTTCAGATAAGCTAAAGTGTTGTTTGTGATAGTTACATTTATAATCTTTATTTGGTTGATTAGATGGTAGACCTACATGTATAGATGTAACTTTTTTCTGTTAAATTTCACTTATAACTTTCATAATAGACCATTTTCCAATCACATCAGATTCAGATCATGATACTTTATGGAAGAGGTTTCACCTTTTCTAATATTTGGTTCTCATTGACAAAAGTGGTAGATGTTAGATGATTTGCCTCCTTTGGAATATCACCCCCACAAAAAAAAATGGTTCAGAAAAAAAGTTAAACTTTTTTGTCACTTTTTTGTATTTACTTTTCCAGGGGGAAGGGGGTAGGGAGTTCATGCAAACCCCTAGTTTGTATGGCCTTGCAACCTAGGGCCCATTTAAATATTGATTATCATTCATTGATATCCTGTCAAATAGAATGGAGGCCGCCACTGGACTCTCTCTTCAAGATGAGATCTATAAGGCAATGGGGTTTGACATCGATGCCCGTGTGTTTGGTCCTGGAATCCTGATGGAGTGCACCAACCAAGTCTGCTTCGAGTACCTGTGTGAACTCCTTGTCAAGAAGGGGCTATCACCCGAGAGAGCTCGTCTGATCAGTGAGGAGTGCTTTGATGATGGCAACGCTGCAGTCTGCGGAGAGCTCCTGGAGTTTGGCGATGTGCATGAGATCTTCACCAGGCTTAGAGGTACTGATCACTGATCTCTTCTGTTACAAAAAACAAAATCCAGGACTGTCCATGGAGAATTTTATGCTTGACTTATAAAATTCAGCTAGAATGAATTTATTTGGATTTAAATTGCATTCTTCGTGGCCGTTCAGATAATTTTTATTAAAAATTTTTTTTGAAAGGGGAAAGATGGTACAATATTGCAACACCAAGACCCCATCTGACAATCTGTTTAGATCAAGGATATGAGTTTTGCAAGCCTTTCTTCAATCTCAGTCATTTATCTAAGTTCCCGGTTTTTGTTGGAATTTACATACATGTAGACAATTGATATTGTTTTGTCTGCTGTTAAATATATGTATGTTTGGTACTGAGTTATCGATCTACACTTTTCCCACTCTGCACCCAGGGTCCTCCCAGGTGTTACATGATTACCCAGTAAGGTATGAGAGCAATTGGAGTGTGCCTTGCAGTTAAATCGCGTGTTGTATTATGCACCTCAGGGAGTGGATAATACATTGTTTGTGGTCGAACTGTAACTCAATGACTGAATGCAAAGTGCGAGAGATCATTTATACTATAAACATGATATAAAAAGTGGAATATTGTTATTGTAGTTAATGTTTTTATCTTGCTTGTCTAGATGAGGGTTATTACATTGCCGTAGATACAGCAGACAGTCGCATCATGACAGAGGGCACCCTTGATAGACTAGGCGTGTCCCACCTTGTTGACATGGTTGTCTGTGGAAACGATGCTGGGATCAAACCCAAACCTGATGCTTACACCGCCCTCAAGATCTGTTCTCGACTAGGAGTTCATCCTCGGAATGCAGTTTTTGTAGGGGACACCATCACTGATGCTATGTGCGGCAAGAACTCAAATTGTGGCCTTGTCATAAGTAAGTACCCCTTCTTAATTTCAATTAGAAATTTCTCAATTTTTATTTTTTATTTTTCCTGAATTAGGCAGAAAAATTTCATAAAAATTGAGGTAACATGATGTTGTCTGTGGTTGTTGATTTTCACAAGGAAGTGGATCATTTCCCATGAATAATTTTGTCAATCAGTGTTCAAACAGTTCATGTAGGTCTACTTTTTTGCAACAGCAGAGGCTAACATGTAAAGGAGTTGCAATAGGATTCATGAAAATTGTTGTTTTATTTCCCATTTTTCTCACTGGATAAATCTCAGTTTGATGCAGGTTTGTCGATCACCACTTATTGTGAGAGGTGATATTGTGTAGCAAACATTTCCCATAGATGTTAACGCCGTTCAGGAGAAAATAAAGTAGTCAATGTTAGCAGGTTGGCTTACAGTATGTGGACAAATTCTTTTTATGATTGTGATGGGGGAAAGCTAAATGGGAAACCATTCTAGTGGATTTAATGGACGTTTGCTGAAGCATGATTTAGTGTTATTACTAGTGTATGAAGGGTGGAATTTCAAGGTTTTTATTGTCTTCTTTGTTATATTGCTAATCATGAAAAATTGTGCTGGAATAGTAAAAATTAACATAGGTGGCCAAGCACGGAAAAAACAGTAATGTTAGCTTGGTTACTGTTGCTTTACATGTGACGCAGGGGGGGGGGGATGGGGGTGGAATTGATATCTGTAGTTACAAGGAAGCACACCTCTATTAATAATTACAACCCAAAAAGGCAAAATTGATCAAAGTCACCTTCAAATCTTGAAGTCGTAGATTCACACTAGTCTGCAGGCACAGACCCCGATTGAAACTTTGATCAACAAGTGGGTCTCCATTCAAAGGCTAGCACATACAAAACTTGCTGTTTTATTTCCTGAGTGAGAGGGCCTTCTGTACACAAGGCATTAATAGGCTGCACATTCAGACCCTTAACTCTAGTAAAGGTTTCACACAATGGCAGGAAGACTTCATGGTCTGCATCAGCCTCTTTGATGTGATCTGAGCTCTTTTATTTTTGTTCATAATATTTGATTATTCTTAGTCTCAGACAATAGCAGAAAGACTAAAATTTGTCTGCACTGATAGACATAATGGACCACTGATTACCAAACTGTATTTTCTTACTATTTTATCGAGTCAGCTCCTTTGGGTAGTTTGGGAGGTAGGGCATGATGTGAATTGCCTCTTTGTTTATACTCTCACGTCATCTATGTCATCCTTGATGTGATCTGAGCTCTTTTATTTTTGTTCATAATATTTGATTATTCTTAGTATCAGACAATAACAGGATTTGTTTGCACTGATAGACATAATGGACCACTGATTACCAAACTGTGTATTTTCTTATTATTTTATTGAGTCGGCTCCTTTGGGTAGTTTGGGAGGTAGGGCATGATGTGAATTGCCTCTTTGTTTATACTCTCACGTCATCTGTGTCATCCTTGATGTGATCTGAGCTCTTTTATTTTTGTTCATAATATTTTATTATTCTTAGTCTCAGATAATAACAGGAAGACTAATTTGTTTGCACTGATAGACATAATAGACCACTGATTACCAGGTGTATTTTCTTATTATTTTATCGAGTCAGCTCCTTTGGGTAGTTTGGGAGGTAGGGCATGATGTGAATTGCCTCTTTGTGTATACTCTCACATCATCTACTTTTCATTTAGTGTTGTCCCACAAGGTCTCATCTTAGTTTGTCTACAAATATTATGTGTACTAAATTTGGCCTAATACATGTATATGATTGGTCCATCACCTATTATATGAACTGCTGATTAATTAAATTTTCATTTGACAAAGTGAAACATATTTGTAGACTGGAAATCAGAGCATCTGTTACCATATTTTCCTGCTTTTCTAGAAAAAGGGTTAATTGATATTTAAATGTTCGACAAACTATTGAATATTTTGTTCTCTTATGAAATTCATACAATGATGGCATAAGGAAATAATCTCTTTTCTACTCTTTCTGTTGGTTTCTTCTTCTTTCTTTATAGATGTCTTGACTGGGGGTGTCGACCGGAGAATTCTCGAGAAAAAAGCCGACTTTGTTGTTGAGAGTATAGAAGAAGCAGCTGATTTGATCTTGAGTCGCGACTGCTATTGAGATGCCTATGTTGTATGGCTTCTATGAAGCTCAATAATAAATCTAAAACCTGTACTGCAAATTTCATTTGTCAGTGTGACCAAATGTAATGTCTTTGTGTGCTACTGCAACATCAACAACATAACTTTATGCTGAAACTTGGTGTAAATATAGTATGCTTTTTTTTATCTTAGACACTGCTAGCATTTTATGTATTGGAAGCCAAATAATACCTAACCTATGTTATGCATTCCATTTTAATGCTTACTGACAAAATTATTTATTGTGTATTTGCTATTTACTAAATTTCAATGTAAATTCAGGAATTGCGTACATGTTGTGCACAATTTTTAGACCTTTTTTGTTGTAAAGATTTTATTTCTTAACCCCAAGTTCCTTGGGGAAACATGAAGTGAGTGTTCTCTTATGCAATATTTTCATGTCAGTTATTTATAGTTATACGGAGTGTATTTTCTTTGTGGATATTTATTGAAATGTATATTTTTGTGAACACTATATCCTCTCCTTGTATTTTTTTTATGTAGGGTATGAATTTACACAATATATTTATGTAAGCATATTTTTAACTGCCACGTAATGGAGATATTTAACTCAAATTAATTGGCTGAAAGCTATCATATTTATAACACTGGCGAGAGGTTTCATGATATTCCCAGAAGTACATTTTGGCTTGCGATCAGTTGATGCTCATAATGTGCAAACCATATTTAGGCTCTACATCTGTATATTCTCATCTGAATGTACGCTTAATACTGTTACAAAGGTGGCTATGATTGAAATTGGTAAGTACACCAGTCTGTGATATATGTAGGTAAGGCAAGGGGCATATTGTCGGGGGGGGGGGGGGTGGGTACAGAGATGGAAAGTAAGCAAGGAAAAGGAAGAAAACTCAAAAGGAAGTAAGAGAAAAACTCTCTGATAATTAAAGAGCTGCTTCATCCATTTTCCATATTGGTTGGGAAAGTTGCAAAAAACTGAGATTGTTATCTTTCACTTGTGACGTGTTTGATACTGTGTTTCTTATTGATCATTTGAAAGAAGGTAAATGAGTCTTATTGTTTCCAAATGTTCGTTGGAATTTTACATGAAGTGGATTTCACTTAAATATAGATTATGTTTATTGTTATTATGTACCATGTACATGCATGCCAGAGAAAAGATTATATAAACATTTAACTGCATGTACGAAGATTGCAAAAGAAAGAATTATTTTTATGCTTTTGAATGGAAAATACTATGTTTTTTGAATTACATTTATAAACAACAAATGGGATGCAAACTAGCATGATTTTCATGTCTGATTTCATTTGTTTTGATTCCTTTGTCTAATGCATTTAGCATACAAGGGAACCAATTTGAAAACTGTCCATACAAGTGTATTACTGAGTCATGATCCTATTAACACGTTCAAGGTAATATTGAATTGCTAATAAGTTTTAATTTCAAGGGATATAAATTGATTGTCACTGATTTTGCATTAACCTTGTGAATTGGTTAGGAAGAAGGGGTTCAATTTTAAACCCAACATAGCACCTTTTATATTATGCTGAATTTTATCATATGTAAAACTATGAATTATTATTGTACAAAGTACTTATAGAATAATATATGATATAATATATTTATATGAAACAGTAACATGTGTTTTGCTTAATTATTGTATTTCAATTCATGAACATTATATATGGTTCTGTCCTGTTTTAAAAATCACTGCTCATTAAAAGCATGGCAAACTCACAATGGAAATCAGTAACCTGATAATAAAATGGGAAGGAGGTGTGATGTGAAACAGAGGGATGTAAGCCAGATGGAGAGAGGGGTAGGGGGAGGGAGAAAGAGAGATAGAACGGGGGGAGAGAGAGAAAATAATTAAAAAGAGGAGGGGGTGAGGAAGGAATATAGAGAGGAGATAGATAAAGGGTGTTAGGAGAGAGAAAAATGTATGATGGGCGAATGGTGAGAGAGAAAAAAAGGTGTGCATGAGGAGAAAGAAAAGGTAAGAGGGGGAGGAATGGAGAGAAGAGATGAAAGAAAATGTGTGATGAGAAACACAAAATAAGAGTGAGAAAACCGGGAAATGTAGAAAGAAAACTTGAGGGAGGATGAGCAATAGGGAGAAGAGATAGAATGTATGAGGAGAAAGGATAGTGGGAGAATGAGAAAGGGGAGGAGTGCATGGTGAGAGAAAAGATGGAGAAAAATTGAGGAGATGTGAGGTATGGGAAGAAGAGATAGAGAAAAGGGTGTGAAGGTACAGAAAAGGTAGAGAAGAAGAAATGGGAATGGAAAGAGGAAAAAATGAGGAAAGATGAGCAATAGGGAGAAGAGATGGAGAAAATGTGTGGTGATGGGAAACACAAGATAAGAGTGAGAGAAAGCCGGAGAATGGAGAGAGAAAACTTGAGGGAGAAGAGAGAGAGAGGGAGAGAAAATGTGTGGTGAGAAATACAAGATAAGAGTGTGAGAAAGCCGAGAAATGGAGAGAGAAAAAAAAAATTCAAGGGATGATGAGGAATGGGGAGTAGAGATAGAGGAAAGGTGTGAGGAAAGAAGAAAGGCCAAGAACATGAACAAGAAGAATGGAAAAAGAAAAAAATGAGGAATGGGGAGAAGAGATAGAGAAAAGGTGTGAGGAGAAAGAAAAGGTAACAGCCCTGAGAAAGGGGATGAATAAAGAGAGAAAGAAGGGGGAGGTGCGCGCCAGTGTGGGTGTGTGTTTGTGAGTGAGAGAGGCGTGTGGAGGTATCACGGCCTGCATGTTGTAATAAGGTGTGTTTAGAAGATAATGATAATTAGGACATAAGAACGGTGAAAGTCTGAGGAATTTGTGGCCATGCCGAGATAAACTTTAAAACTATGTTGAAAATGTATACAGTCAAGAAAAATTATCTTTTCATGTTTATAGCACTCTGATATAAATTTTCTATCAGATAAGACTTTTAATTATTTTCGAGCTCTGACTTAATTGGGCATCCCCTGGGCAGCAGTGGCGTACCTAGGATTTTCCACAGGGGGGGGGGGGGGCAAATTCGTCCGCCAAATAAAGTATTTCGTACCAGAAAAAAATTTGACAAGCAAAAAAAAAAAAAAAAAAGTCTTCAAGACTCGTCAGGGGGGGGGGGGCAGGGATATGTCCATGGGTGTCGATCGGTATTCTTGGTTGGGGGGGATGATTGACACAAAAGTTCTTGTGGATGGGGATCTTTCAACATTACCCCCACTAAAATCACAAGTTAGGACATTTTGGAGTAATTTATATGCATGGTGTTCTTGGAAATTCCTTCATTGTTGTAGTGTACTGTACTTATATAATTTCTTTTTGAAAATTCAATTTGTGTTACAAGTAAGCCTATTCTAAACTCATACGAAAGAAAAAATGACAAAAATTGTCTGGACCATGTGCATAGTGATCTGTTTATTGAGCATGATGTATACACAGGGGCGTCGATCCATTTCTCAGATTGGGGGGGGGGGGGGGGCAAAATCATGAATCAACGTTCCAAAGGCGCTCGATCATACAAAACGAACAAACTCACCCACACACCCCTACACCCCCACCCTCACCAACAATGCGAGCGCAAAGCGCGAGCTGAAATTTTTTAGTATGACATGAAAACAGGAAAAATGTACCTGTGTAGGTTTGTTTGTAGTAACTCATGAGGAGCATAAATACATGTATCTCACTAGAGAGCGAGCTAAAATTTCTTTATATTCTGACGTGAAAGCTTGATATTCTAAGCATTTTTGGTACCAATGATTAAGATGGGTATAATAGATGCGAGCGCAAAGCGCCAGCTGAAAATTTTGATATTTCGATCTGGAAAAAAAGACAGTTTAATGGACGCTTTTAATAAAGAACAAGATATATACCCAACAAAAAATTATTGCAAATCGAAGCGGGAGTTCTTTTGAAGTATAGAACTGAAAACGGGACACTCTATTCACCTATTTAATTATGAAAAGTATGGGGTTTTGGTACAGAAATGATGCGAGCGCGAAGCGCGAGCTGAAAATTTTTATATTCCAATCTGAAAAGCAGACATTCTGAGTACGATTTTCAATCAAAATCGAGTTGGAATCTCAATCTCGCTTGCTGCTGGTTTCAGTGTAGCATTACAATCTTATTTTTTAGTTGCACATGCGGAATTATTGGGAGGGGGCAAAACGATATGTTCCCCCCAAATATTTTCATTGGTGGGGTGATCGCCCCCCCCCCCCCCAATCGAAGCCTCTGTGTATACAACTTCTCTCTTAAATCTAACCCGACTGGCAATATCTTTTTTCTTAATGCATGATGATAACATGCAGATTCGGACCAATAATTTTATTAAGACTAGCACAAATGACAAACTGTGTGGCTTCTCGTGCGCCATCGGGCTTACCGTCATTCCATAGAGCTATTACTGTATGTAATAGCTGTATGGTCATTCCTTAGACGATTTATCTTGCCACCCTTTTACTCCCGTTTATTGTCCACCCTTTTGAATTAATAATTGATGTATTAAAATCAATTTATTCACCACTGGTGGGATGGAACACCCTATCCACAAAAGTTGTTTTTCGTTGGGGTCCTTTTATGTCATGTGTTAAAAATATCATATACAAAAACATTTCACTCTTTTTCATCTTGAACCTCCATTCATCTATTTAATAGTCCTGAAAAAGAATGTTTTTATTTAATAACAATATACACAAATTGCGAAGAAAACAAACTGATTGATGGCATAATCATCACTATAATCATCATGATCAAACTTTTCATTTTTTCATCATCATTATTATAATTTTTCTACCCTAAATTATTGGGGGGGGGGGGATGATAATACAGGCCATCCCCCCCACTTGAAATATTGGGGGGGATATATCCCCCCCATCCCCCCCGTGATCGACACCCATGGATATGTCCATTGCATGGGTTGTGACTCGTCGCGGGGGGGGGGGGGGGCAGTCTGCCCCCCCCGTATATAGGTACGCTAGTGCTAGGCAGCCATGGCTAATACAGACATGAATATATGTCATTTGACTAATTGTATACTAAAAAGTTCCCGCTTTCCAACTACTTTCCATTCGTTTTCCAACTACCTGTTTGGAAAGACTTATATTGAGTATCATGAGTCTGAAGTTTGATAAGGCATGCACTAATCAGGATTTTATTATATTTTGCAAATTGAAGAAGATCTTTTTTCTTGTAAGTTGACCAGTGCGATTGACACATTCGGATATTAATCTGACGCAAGCAATTTTTTTGGCTGTCCGCTTTATATGAGGGGGGGAGTTCACCCTGAAGAAAAGTTTGTTGTAAAAATAGCAGAAAAAATGATAACAAATATTCATTTGGGTGAAGGTTTGAGGAAACTGTAAAGATTAAGAAGATATTAGAATTTTAAGTTTTGGATTTGTGATCGACGTCATAAAAGAGCAGCTGCCCCATATGTTACAAAAATACATGAATTTCATAGTGGTTCCTGATGATTTATTTTTGTTTAATTATTTTCATGATCGGTGTGATCGAAATGATTTGGCTATTGATATACAAAAGGTACCGACACAGTAAAGATTATTTTCAATTTTCTGAGAATTTGACATTTCATTGATTTTTTTACCGCTATGCAGGAATACTGCTCGCATATGACGTCACACATCAAATAATATACAATTCTAATAACTTTTTGATTTTTTTGATGCCGGATATTTCTCACCCAATTTCTGAAACCTTCGGCAATGTATGTTTTTTATTATAGGCCTAATCTGCTATTTAACAACAAACTTTTTGTCTGGGTAAACCTCCCATTTGATAATTGGTGAAGGTTGAAGGTTTTTTGTTGTTGCTTTTTTGCCGGGCTTTTTTGCTTTCTTTCTATTTTTTTTTAGAGATCTCCCCTTCTAATTCGAGTTCTTTCCATAGAGATATATACACATCTATCTCTATATGGTTCTTTCTTTCTTTCTTTATTCTTACATGTGCGCATGCGTTGTGTACGTCAGCAAATATGGTGGAATTCTATGTGAAACACGTTCATGATTGAGATGATCCTACGTTAAATGATGTTCTGTTTTTTACGGTTTTGTACCTAGGGAGATTGTTGATCAATGGCACGCCATAGAAATATCAGAGGGAAGAACTTTGATGAAGGTAACTATGCACTTAAATTGAGAACCATGATGGTCAGATGCTAACTTATATCCTGTGATCGCGATCTTGGACTTGGGAGAACATTTTCCTACCAAGTCCCACATATTACACACCGTGTTAGTGATACAGTACTAGAGATCTAGTCCTAAACTTGTCGATCGCGATCGCATCCACTCCTAGTACCAATGAGGTCCAACATTACATGTATGGACCTCATAGGCGACATCAGTAGTATTTTGTGTCAGAAATCTTTGTGAAGATGATTATTTTTGTATTTTATCAAAACTACAAGCTATCGTACTGTCTAATCATTACATTTCGATCTCACTAATTGAATACATTGTTAGCAATAAAAAAAATTGAAAGAAATGAAGGGGAACTTACATTTTCACGGCTTTTTCCTGATTTTCTGGGCAACTGCTCCTCTCTTCTGACTCGCGATCGAAGCTGATAATATGAAGATCACGTGATTCGCGTTCTCGTCAGCTGATCGGTTGGTTATTCTTTTCGTCAGACGTTAATAATATATATTTTATAATGCTAGCATTCATCGCTAATTTAGGTGAAAGAGATTGAAGTTAAACAGCGCCAGGTCGGAATCATAATTATTTTGGAAGAGTGTATTTATACACTCGATCTCATACCTGACGTAGACGGCGCTATTCAACAAATGCACAATCTTCAATATAAAAATAAAACAGAAAGAACGCCTTGAACACAGGCCAAAATGCCTAACGATTTCTCCGCGGCATTAACAACTATCGTAAAGGGCGCTCCATTTATCAATAAAGATGGACGCTAAGCTGTCTATGGCGACAAAATTTGCCGCAAATATTTACGAAGAATTGTGAGAAATGGTCTGAAAATGCAACAAAAGAACCGGTGAGTACCGATTAAACATTATTAAATTTATAAATAGATTATACATACCTTGTAGATTTAGTTTTTAAGGTGATATTAGTGCTTAGTTCTAAGCTAGGGAGGCCCAAACGCGCGTGAGTGGAGTCCCAGTTTATTAGCACGGGTAAGTATTGGGGTGTCGCCTAGAGTGATCGCATCATCAGCTCGCGCTCGCGCGCTCGGGATGCTCGGGGATCCCAGTCTCGGGCTTGTCATACCAGACCCTGGCAGAAATCGCTGGGCTGTTTTAAAATGGCTATGAGAATTTACAAAACAGGAATTTGGTATAGGCCTAGATGTGAAACTTAACTTTCAATTTATGAATCACGTCGATCTTCTTACTCTTAGTCTTACTAGCTGGCAGCCGTCTGTTTAATTTCGAGGAGTTTTTAAACATTTTTAATTTTTTTTAAATTTCTCCACGTAGAGTCGTACACAGATGGCTCGCGATTGTGCAGCCGCCATTAGGGGATTAACAATGCAAATCCCCCCGATGGGGCTCATCGATTTTTGTCTTTATTTCATAAAAATATATAAAATGAACTGGACCAAAATAAAGATTATTATTCCGTTTTGGCCTGAAATGCACCAAAATGGGGAAAAAATAAACTTAAAAGAACAAAAACAGTGATACTTCGGCTGTCGCGCAACTCCCACTTCCCTGGTTTATCTGAACTTAATACATAAACATAAATAAGGCCATTGAGTCCCTGTGCAGCATGCAGATCGAGTTAGAACTTCAGTATCTAAATGGTGAGTGGAGCCAACAGAGTTCAGCAGAACAACCAAATTAACAGAGACCGAAGCTTTTGGTCTACCTCGATCTTTGCGTACCTGAGCTGAAATCCCGATCCGATTTGATCGTGATTCCAAAATCTAAATGAAATCCATGACCATGTTCGAACTGGCAACTCCACCCAATTGAACTAAGTAAGACTAAGTTAGATTCCCTGGGCCGATTTCATGAAAGGATCTTTGCAAGAACTTTCTTTCATGTCATCCATTGACCCATTATGATGTGCTGAACATGGTGAAACGCATTTTCAATTTTTCATTATGCATTTCACCATGTTCACAGATCTAGCACATGAATGGGTGACATGAAAGACAGTTCTTGCAAAGATCGTTTCGTGCAATCGGCCCAGGGAATCTAACTTAGTCTTATTACCTGCAAACATACTTGTCCGTTAAAGTGAAAAAAATTCATTATCGGATGAAAATTGATTTTTAAGCTAGCTAACAAATTTTATTTGTTTATCATAAATTTCAGAAATAACCCACAAACGGCGCATCAAAAGATGGATGTTACAAAAGACTGTCCTTGGAAAAATTTGTGCCAACATTTTTCTTTTCCATGTCCATGACCATGGAAAAAAAAAAAAGATTGGCATCCATTCTTTTAGGAAAATGGCGAAAACAGGAAGGATGGGCAATCATTTGCAATATCCATTCAATTTGCTTTCATCGATAAATATTTAATTATTCAGCATCACTTCAATTTGTACTCTTTCATCACATTTGAAATTTAAAAAAATGCTGATTCAAATTTTAATTATGAAAATTGATGTTTGCAGATTATGAAGGTTACGATGATGTGTATGGTCACTCTGTTGAGGATGACTTCATGTATGGGGCATCACCAGCCACAGGTAAAATTCACTCTAAAACTCTCCTCCTAATCTTAAAAAACCACTAATCATATACCATCGGGAAAAGAACATTAATCTGATCTTGGAATGCCAAAAACTTAATGTGTAAAAATTTGACTATTAAATATTGGAAGGGGAGTATGGCTTAATATTTGCCATTGCTGTAAGACATTATGTACATGTAGATATTGAAAGAGAAAATTTACGATGTATATTATAAGTTATTTTTCAACTTGTTTTGTCTTTTATTTTGTTGAACAGTAAAATTTGAAAGATTTAAAAATTTACATTTATCTTCAGCTTTTTCAAACAATCGTTATTTCTTTTTGCTTCAAGCATTTTATGCAAAATTCTTAATATGCATATAGTTCAGCAGTGCTTCTAGGGGTATAATATGGCTATGATCTTTCTCTAGTAAGACTTATGTGTTTATTTTTTACAAACTTTTTTTTATTTATTTATATTTACAGCGATCAGTATCATTTTTTCATCATCTTGATCATTCTTGTTTTATCTTTTTACCATCACCACCACCACCATCATTATTATAATATCATCATTACTTCTTTATTCATTTTATGAATATTTACTTTTTTGATTAAATAGCCGAACAATTTTTGTATCGTCGTGGCCATCATGAGCTGTCATCGTACCTAGAAGATATTGGAGAGGATGATAGAAATAGTGATTCAGAGCAACCTCTTGCTGATTCAAGGAATTATGAGCGACCAAAACTCAGTGATGTAGATGAAGGTATGTCCATCATATACAGTTGAGGCCAAAAAAAGTTTACATGCATGCATGGAATTCAGTGAAATTTGTTTGCTTGCCAAACATTGTAAAATTCACTATATCTCCAGAAATATGAATATAGGTAGTCTACCATGATTCAATTCAATTCAATTCAAATAAACATTTATTTTCTTCCATTTCAAAACACTTTTCATAAACATTAGTTCATACAAAAATCAAATTGTTATGAGGAATATAAATATGTACATGTTTGGTATAAAGAAGAAGGCGTATACCCTAAAAGCCGAGGCTTGTGACGGGATACGCCTATAGACAGAAATACAATACAAAATACAATACAAAAGAAAGGGCAGAGAAAAAGAAGAGAAGGAAATGGAACGAGAGAGGGAGACGTGAGCGGGAGGCGGGCATGAATTACTGTATAAAATAGAATGCTCAACAAATGTATCAGTGTGGGCAAAAATATAAATGCCGCAACAACAATTGTCCATGGTTCATGTTAACTTAAAGTCAAAAGGAAACGTAAGTTGAAAAATATTCATATATAAAATGACAGAAGAAGTTTTTTCATTTTATACTTAAAGCTACTTGACGATAGAGATTGTTTTATGTAATCCGGTATTTCGTTCCATATTTTGGGGCCAGTATAACGAATGTTGTGTTGAAAGATTATTTTTCTATGTTTGGGAATGAATATTTGATTATTTGAGCGGGTATCAAAATTATGTATGTTGGAAACATGCGTAAACAAATCACGAAATTTGTGTGGAATTTGAGAATTTAAACACCTGTAGAGAAACTGACATTGTCGAAGTTTATTGATGTCGTCTAATTTCAACAATTTTAGGGAATGAAACAAATTTTTAGTATTTGCTAGTGGTATATTGTAATCTGGAGAAATAATACGCACAATTTTATTTTGAAGGGAACATAATTTCTTAAGATGTGTTTGGTATGTGTTCGCCCAGACCAAATTACAGTAATAAAAATATGGCAAGATTAAAGAGCAATATAATGTACGCAATACAGTTTTAGGCAAGTAAAAACTTAGGCGATGTATTATTCCAATATTTTTTGCAACTTTGTTCTCAATTTCATTTATGTGATGTATCCATGTTAAATTACTATCAATAATTACGCCAAGAAACCTTGTATTTTCAACTCTGGGAATAATTTGGTTGTTAAGTTTCACCACTACATGATTAAAATCAATACGCCTTGTGGAGTTACGGAATATAATGTAATTGCATTTTTTATAGTTGATGGTAAGCTTGTTTGCACAAAACCATTTACAAACATTTGTTAGTTCAGTATTTACAGTTTCACACAAGTGATGAAGATTTCTATCAGAATAAACAATATTGGTATCGTCGGCGTACATGATAAAGGAAAGGAGATTAGACGAACGATAAATGTCATTAATAAATAGAATAAACAAAAGTGGGCCAAGCAATGACCCTTGTGGTACTCCACATTTAATTGTCTTAAATTCAGACTGAACGGAGTTATAAACGGTGCATTGTTTCCGATTTGAGAGGTAACTAGAAAAAAGGTCGAGGGCAGTTCCACGAATACCATAGTTAGTTAGTTTTGATAAAAGTATATTATGATTAATTGTGTCAAACGCCTTTGACAAGTCAATAAATATCCCTATTGCGAATGAGTCGTGCTCAAAGGAGTCAATTATGGTATTTGTTAATTCGAGAAGAGCTAGTTCTGTTGAGTGGTCACTACGAAATCCGTATTGAGATTCAAAAAGACACTTGTTATTTTCAAGAAAATTATAGGCCCTTTTATAAATAATCTTTTCCAATATTTTAGAAAATATAGAGAGCACTGATATGGGTCTATAATTACCGATCTGCTCTTTGTCACCAGCTTTAAAAATTGGAGAAACTCGCGCAATTTTCATTTTTTCAGGAAACACCCCAGAGGTTAACGATAGATTGAATATATGACATAAAGGTTCGCTAATTAGTTCGATTACAAGTTTAACAATCTTAGGTGAGCATTCATCAAGACCTGGGGCTTTATTGTTATCGAAACGCATGACAATGTTACATATTTCACGTTGGCTTACCGGATTTAAAAACAAAGATTTTGAATTTGGTTCAGATAGATAAGTTCTGAAATCTGTATTATTTTGAGGAGTGATATTAGCTAGCTTTGGACCGATTTCAACGAAAAAATTATTAAAAGCATTTGCTATTTGGAACGGGTCTGATACCAAATGATGAATTTGGTATCAAACGAAAGAGCGTTGGGATTAAATTATATTTCAGGTGGAATTTTCTTTGAAGAAAAATTAGTAATATTTTCGTGCCAAATGTATTCTATTGTTTGTTATTTTTAAACATTTCATAGAAATATATAAATGTCAAATCTATAATTTATATTACATTTTCTATCATGATATGTTACCACTGAAAAAAAAGTGTAAGTTATCTGAAATGTTTGTTTAAGAAGTAACTAGCACAAATATGAAATGTTTTTGTCAAGTTTTTATTTTTAATTTGTCTAAAATGTGAAGATTTTTGGGGAAAAAATGACACCTAAATATTTTTCAGCTCCTGATGACAAAGCAATGTGATGAAGGGGCATGACATAGTCGTTTGTTAGATATCAAATTCATCATGATAGCACAAATATTTTATAAGACTCCGTTGTTTTGGTGGAATTCATCCACACTTAGGCAAGGATTTGATGCTTTCTTTTTAAAAAGAAATCACTTAACATAAATCTTTCTGACTAAAATTAGAAGGTTGATGATATTTACATGTACATCTTGAAAGATACCAGTATCACTCTGCTATGCCATTGTCACGTGACTCACTCTCTCCCGTCCTTTACAACAGCTCGATTACAGTCTTGCCTTGATGAGATCCGAAATGTAGTCGGTGACACCACACCAGAACATGTTCTCATCGATGCAGTGGTTGCTAACAAGTTTGACTACGAACGAGCTCTGGATGCTATCCTGAACAAGCAAGAAACCAACAAAAAGACCCGGATAGACTCGAGAACAGGTGAATATCAAAAGAAATATCCACGCTTTTCTGCTTCAAAGTCAACAGGATATCCATTTACTTTCATCACTGCCTACCAATGTAGCAACATTTTATTTTTCATTTATATGGGCTGCAGCTTAGATTGTGATGAACCATGGGGTATGATAAGTATTGCATGTATGATCGATTATAATCCTAGAATAGAGATTTTTTATTTCACATCACCATATAAGGTAGCTCTGAAGATACCTTATTGAAAATCGTATTGCAACCATTTTGGTCGACCATCTACCGTAAATCTTTTTTAATTTTCAATGGCAAAATGCCATAGTTATTCAGTCGTGAAAAAATGGATGAATGCATTCCCAAATTTGATACTGGACAAATGGCAAAAGTCAACACATCGCTAGTGGGTGACATCTTTTGTCTTAACACAGGGACGCCAGTTTTACTGTGAAAATAGGAACGTACCATTGTTTAGCGCATCATCAGCAAAGTAAAAGTGTTAAAACCATTTGTCTGCTCTCTTGATTAATGATTTTTTGTTAACCATATCTTGTTCACTATTTCATTTGGCTATGGTATTCTTTTAGTAATAGGAATCACTTTGCTATTTCAATATGACCTTTTACTGAGGGCTGTCATATTTAGAAAACATTTAGTTGAGCACTGCTTCCATTGTATAAAATTATTTCAGTATATAGATGCTAAATCTTTGCCTTTTGTTTCTTCATTTATCTTTTCTCTACCTTATTTTCCTTTTCTCTCCTTGAAACTCTTACCTTCTGCTGACCTTTGACCTCTTTGGTGACCTTTGACCTCCTGCATGTGAACCTTGGCCATGGTAAGGTAAGACCCAACAGTAGATAGAAAGAAAAATAACTCACAAGATGCTGTCATAAAGAGTAGTGTAGGTGGGGATAGTAGGGCAGGTGGTGTACATATGTCAAAGAAAACCGTGTCTCAAGAGATCGGGTCATTCAAAGGACAGGCCAATGCATCGTCTTTTTCAAATACCCTTGTTGCAAATCAACCTGCAACCGGTAGATTCCAGTCGTATTATGAAAAGGTTGCTGCTGACAAAGATCTGGTACATTTTAACTTGGGTAGTAGCGGGGCATGTCCACAGGTAAAAGAGAGCATTGCACATGGTGTTGAGTCAAGTGATGTCAAGGCTTGTAGTAGTGTCAATCAAGAAGGAATTATGCAATTTTACCCCAAAGGTAAGGGGTATATACCGCAAGGTCAGATGCAAAGTCAGCTCTTAGTTGAGCCTGGTTTGTCTATGCAAGCTGGTGGAGTCAGCCTTGCAGAGTTGCCAAATATGCAAGAAAGTAGGAATAATGCAGTTTTGAAAGGAACAAAGGGGCGTGCCCCTCCATTTGGACAAGATCTAGCTCTCTCTTCAGGACGCTCAAACTTGGCAGCCAGTCACATGACTGCCTCAGAGGTTGGGAAGCCATTGACATCTGGGAGTTTGAGTGTTAGAAGTAAATCTGGGTCAGCCTCATTGGCAGATTTAGCCTTTGGACAAGGTTCTTTGAAGGGAAAAACTCCTGTGCCTTGTAACGTCTCATTAGGGGGCTTGGCTTCAAGTCAACTGTTGTCATCAAAAGTGCCTCATCCAACACCAAGTAGTGCCACGCAGGAAAGCATTTCTCTTGCTGATCTAGCTAGTGGCCATCACTCACCTTCTTCCAGAATTCCACAAATGAACAAGCAGGGTAAAGCAACAGGTTTGAAATCAACACTTTCAGGGAATGTATCTCTATCGGACTTGGCATCCAGTCACTTGTCATCACCTCCCAAACAGTCGCTACTTGGCACCAAGCAGGAAGACAGGAATGCACCCAGTGTGAAGCCTACACCATCTAGTGGTGTATCCTTGTCAGACTTGGCGTCTAGTCACTTTTCATCATCTCCAAAACAATATCAGCTAAGCAACAAGCATAGTAGTATGAAAACACCTGGAAGCAAGTCTACTCCATCTAGTGGTTTATCTCTTGCAGATTTAGCATCCAGTCATCTTTCTTCATCAAATGCCTCAGCATTAGGCTCTTTGTCAGATAATGTATGTGGTTTCAGTGGTAGGACTGCCCAAGGAAGTGGTGTTTCTCTTGCAGATTTAGCAACTGCTGATCAAACTACTTTTAAAGATCCTATTGGGTTGCAGTTGGGAAAGAAAGATGAGAAACAATCAGAAACCTCAGAGGTTAAATCTGTTAAGTCTGGCTCTTCAAAACTGCACACGAGGAAAGAAATTAAGCAGAAAGCAGCAGATGATCAGATAGGGACATTAAGTTTAGGCTCATCTGGTGTTTCCGGTGTAGTTGATAGAGATGAGAGTGTAAAGCCTTCTGTAGAATTAAAAACTCCTCGTGTTCCACCAGGCTTTGAATCTTTTATTCATCCTCCAAGTCATTCCAGATCTTTTCACTTTGATGAAAATACGCAACCTCAGCTGCCTGTCTCAGGGATCCCCTCATGGAAAGAGGCACAGAAATTATCCTCTTCAAGGAAATCAAATCAACAAGCCACATATACCTCTTTACACAAACCTCAAACACATTCCAAAGCGAACCGGAACTCATCTGGCTTATTTGCTCCGTTGTCGACCTTCGGGAATGCTCTTTGCCATCAGTGCAGAACAGCTTCCGCCAAAGCTGCAGCAATTGGAAGAAGTAGGGTAGGGTATCGTGGTGTTCAGAGGAGAGTCCTCCACAAGCAGTTCTCGTTTGAAAGACAGAAGAGCAGACAGGAGGAAGCTAAAGAAGAGAGCTGGCGAGAGGTTAAGCCTTTTGACTTCTCAATTCCTTCTCCTGATGATATGGTTAAACAACAGCAGCAGAGAGCTTTTGTTCCTCTGAATCAAAGTAAGGGGACTTTCATGTATTGGATTTAATGCATCATTTATTATTGAGGAGACAATTAGAATACAGATTGTCATTTTTTCATTTTGGATGGTTAATTAACGTCTTGTAATTTCTGTACAAGTACAGACAGGAACTTGTACAAACTGCTACAATGATAATTTATCTATGTGCTCAAATTTCTTTGATATTGTACACAAAGTGTCGATATTAGAGCAAACTGAATTAGGTAAACCATTTTTTATGCAGTTATGTGCTCATAAATGTTATAAAACCATTATTCAGTATTTTAAGATGTATTGATTGAAATGTTTTTACATTTGGGGGAGGGGACTTATGTTCTATGACAAGTTGCTGTATAAGTAATGATTATGCTAAGGTGTGAAATGAAAATGCTCTTTTTTGTGAGGCAGATAGAATAGATCTTAAGTTAATTGCACACTACGAGTTGGTCTATCTGTATTGTCGCATATGAAATGATACATTTGAATTCTACATGAAGGTTCTGATCCCTCTCTTGTTTAACTCAAGGCTTCTGTTTCCCCCAATATCTCGAAGGGCCCCAGAGAACAGACAACACAGCAGAGCTTGATTCTAGGTTACGGGTCACTCATACTGTTGATGATGCCGCAACACAAATCACAAGACTCACCTTTGAAGGCAAAGATCCTAAACAAGGATTCCAAGTCAAAGTTGAAGACACCAGTAAAGGGAAAAGCCCTGAAGGAGGAGGAGTAGCAGGAGGAGGAGGAGGGGAAGGGGAGATGAAGGTTGAAGGAGCAGGGTCACGCAAAGGAGCGCTTTCTCCCACACGGTTATCAGAGTCAAGTAGCAGTAGGAGAAGCAGCAGGTTAGTATGGTTATTCTACTCTTTTATGCCCCAGTTCTCAAAGATGGTTTTGATTCCATTGGTTTGTAAACCAAGGTTTATGCACATCTTTTGTATGCTTAATTCACTGAGAGGGCATCCACTGATAAATGAGCATACTAAATGATTGGTATTAAGGATGCAGCAATAATGAGCCCACTTTTAATTCAATGAGTCCACTGTTTACTATTAGTAAGGTGCATAGTAAGGTGAAGCCAAGCTAAACTTGTCCATATCCTATTGAAATACCAGCTGCTATTAGTAACATTTCTTTGATTCTTACAACTGAATGTTCTTTCTTTTTTAATGTAGGGAGTCCCTTCCAAATGTATGTAGTGAACCCGACCTTCAAGCATATTCTTCAGCAACATCAACACCAAGTAGAAAGGAAGGCAGGAAAGCTTCAGTAAGTACTGCGCTTCTTTCCTGGTGAACCTGAAATGTTGATTGATACTTAATGCTAGGTAGATGTTTCACACAGGCTTTGGACCTGTTGCTTGGCATTTATCAATTGATCAGTGTGAAGCCAATGTGAGGTCAGTGTTGCTGGCTAACTTTTTTGTTATGATTATTGGGGAAATTATGTTGGTTTCTTTTTTGTTTACCAGGTAATGTAAAACAATTCTTTGTGTTTCATCAGAGGGCTTTTACACTTGATTTCAATGATATTTACATGTTTGTACAATCAATCTTCCAATTCAACTTTGCAATTACTTGCTAAGCTCTGTGTTACGGACACACGGTAATCAAATTTTATTAGATAAGAGATACTATGAGATTTTAATCTTTCACTTTGCTCAGTCATCTCTATGCAGTTATCACAATTATACTGTACAAAAGAAGTTCAAGAAAATGAAATTATAACATTACTTTCCCCTCAAAAGTAATCAAGCAACCAAAGATCTGGCTTTGATTTACATCTGTCTCTACATCCTATACAGTCAATTGACATCGCCAAAGAGCTTGAGAAGCGACAGTCTGGCAAGGAGCTTCTGAATCTAGTGGTCATCGGTCACGTTGACGCTGGCAAGTCGACCTTGATGGGTCATCTTCTTTACCTCCTAGGTCAGGTCAATCAGAGGGTCATGCATAAATATGAGACAGAGTCTCGTAAACAGGGCAAGGCTTCCTTTGCCTATGCTTGGGTGCTGGATGAGACTGAGGAAGAGAGAGGAAGGTAAGAAACAATGATTCTATTTTATTTCATTTACTTGTTTTATTGATTTTTCATTTACTTGTTTTATTGATTTTTCATTTATTTGTGTTATTGATTTTTCATTTATTTGTGTTATTGATTATTCATTTATTTGTGTTATTGATTATTCATTTATTTGTGTTATTGATTATTCATTTATTTGTGTTATTGATTATTCATTTATTTGTGTTATTGATTATTCATTTATTTGTGTTATTGATTATTCATTTATTTGTGTTATTGATTATTCATTTATTTGTGTTATTGATTATTCATTTATTTGTGTTATTGATTATTCATTTATTTGTGTTATTGATTATTCATTTATTTGTGTTATTGATTATTCATTTATTTGTGTTATTGATTATTCATTTATTTGTGTTATTGATTTAATTATTTCCCTTGCTCAGGGGTGTGAGAGTTCAGATTTTTATCTGATTTCAGATTTTTTTGTTTTGATTTTCAGCTTAATTTCAGCTAATTTTTGGCCTTCCTCTGTACAAAAAGTATGGGACCCCTTTCTATTTCAGACTGTTTCAACACTCTTCAGCTTTTTTCAGATCATTTTTTTTTGTGATCACTCACACCCCTGCTTGCTGCCAACTATTCCTATTAATGATTACTTTTTGGACCTCTTGAAATGCATGATTTTCCAAAGATTCCTCTTTTTTCTATCAATAGCCAAATATGTTAAAGTATACAACTTCTGTAAATATTCCTCTTTAAACAAAACAAACATTATTCTGATTCCTGGTCTCAAAAGGTCGGCAGCTATGTCACTTCCTGTCTTTATTGCTTAGATAGCCCCTTTTTTAGCAAGAAGATTTTTATAGGAGTTTACAAACAGTGGTTATATAGCATTGGGCTCATGATCATGAGGTTGGAATCCCTGCTCTGTCATATTCTCCACTTTAAGAAACAAGCCAGAGGGGAAGTTTTGTTGTTTAGAAGTTCAGCCACTGTGACTGACTAACTTGGACCTAAAAAATGTTGCCTATGTAATGGGATTCATATGGCTGTGGTTTTATGCAGCAGAATCTTGCTCTGCTGAGTCCTTACTGGAGCTACTGTAACAGAAACATACCTTTACATTTATATACATTAAATAATACGTGTAACATCAAATGAGGCAAATATAAACAAAATCCAAGAAAATACTTATCGGTAAATGATATAAATACTGCACTAAATACAAGTTAATGGATACTCTGCTCAGATTCACTACTGAAAATATGTAAATTGAAATAGTATTAAAAATATGCCACAAGGCAGTGAGTGACAAGAGTTCTTTAAGAGATACCAAATGGTTCTCACAAGGACTTTCACATGGTAATATACTTGAACATTTTCTATTGAAATCTAACATTGTGGCTTTTTTTCAGGGGTATCACTATGGATGTTGGTTTAACACGTTTTGAGACAACTCATAGATTAGTGACCTTACTAGATGCACCGGGACACAAAGACTTCATACCAAACATGATCACAGGTGCTGCACAGGTATGGTGATGATGTTGATGATGATGATGATGGTGGTGGTGGTGTGGATGGTGGTGGTGATGGTGGTGGTGATGATGGTGTGGATGGTGGTGGTGATGGTGGTGATGATGGTGATGATGGTGGTGATGGTGTGGATGGTGGTGGTGATGGTGGTGATGTTGATGATGATGATGATGATGGTGTGGATGGTGGTGGTGATGGTGGTGATGATGGTGATGATGGTGGTGATGGTGTGGATGGTGGTGGTGATGGTGGTGATGATGGTGATGATGGTGGTGATGGTGTGGATGGTGGTGGTGATGGTGGTGATGATGGTGATGATGGTGGTGATGGTGTGGATGGTGGTGATGGTGATGATGATGATGGTGGTGGTAGAGTGGTGGAGGTGACAATGATGGTGGTGATGATGATGATAGTAGTAGTAACTAGTAATGATTATAATGCTGGATTTTTTGTATTGTTAGAATTTGTAACTGTTTATTAAAAAGTGTGAATGATGACAATTTACCTGCCAAACATGATAATAAAAATAAACTTTCCAGGATTGCTCTTTAAGGTCACCAGCCAAATTTTGACTACAGTTTAATAAAGTTTACATTGGACTGTTTGGGAATTCTTCGGCTCTTTTTAGTTCACCATGGCTCTTTTTGGCATTTTGGAGACAAAATTTGCCCAGATTCCATGTTTAATTTTCCCCTGCAATATCATATTTGACTTCCCCCTTTAATATATTCTCATTGCCATCGATACCTGTGTTTTAATCCATTAGGCTGATGCTGCTATTTTAGTAGTAGATGCAACAAGAGGTGAGTTTGAGACTGGCTTTGAGTCCGGCGGTCAGACGAGAGAACATGCCCTACTTGTCAGGTCACTAGGAGTCAGGCAGCTGGTAGTAGGGGTCAATAAACTGGACACGGTGACATGGTCGGAGGAGAGGTTCTCAGAAATTGTCAAGAAGCTTGGTTCTTTCTTGAAGCAGGCAGGCTTCAAGGTCAGTGCCAGAAGACTTCTGTTTGCCATTGATTTCATCCATTCAAAATGCAAATTGATGTCATTGAAATGCTGAACCAACATAAAATATTAATTCTCAGGGCCAGGAAGATGTATAATTATAGAGTAATGACCAAATGAGGATCAGAAAAATTCCTGAAAAATCCATATCCATTTAAAGTGTGGCCCACATGTTGTTCCATGTGTTAGCTATACAAAGAAAAATATGTACATGTAGTAGTGAAATAAATATAATTTCAAGTAAGCCTGAATTATTTGATTAAAATTTGTTCTTCTAAATTAGCCTTCTGTCGTATGATAAATAATTAAGGATTGCTTCCAACAATTTTTTTTTTGAAAATAAGATTTATATACCAAAACTCGAATTTAGATTGAAATGACTTTTCCTTGAAGGTGATCATTGCTATTAGTCTGTCCCATTTCCCACAGGAATCAGATAAATGTATATATAATTTTAAGTAAGCCTGAATTATTTGATTAAAATTTGTTTTTCTAAATTAGCCTTCCGTCATATGATAAACAATTAAGGATTGCTTCCTACATTTAAAAAAAAAATTTAGATTTCTATACTAGAACTCCGAATTTAGATTTAAGTGGCTTTTCCTTGGAGGTGATCATCGCTATTATTCTGTCCCATTTCCCACAGGAATCAGATGTAGTATATATACCATGCAGTGGTTTGACTGGTGAGAATCTATCTGAGAAAGCTAAAGAACCAGCACTTACATCATGGTATACTGGCCCTTGCCTACTAGACCATATAGGTAACTTAAAGGCCTGTATTCTGAAGTTGGGTTTAACTTAAACTCAGGTTTAAAGTTGTGGTTTAAGTATGGAGAGCCAATTGTTACATAAATCACTGAAAGTAGACATTTCATACTTCAGCTCATTTTGCTCTCAAATCATTCATAATTGTCTAGGCAGTATAAAAAGATTATTGTCTTCACCATCAATGAATCAGGAAAGAGCACAGTAAATATAAGAAACATACAACTTAATAAAGAATTTGATACTTTTGGCTTCCCATACTTAAACCACAACTTTAAACGTGAGTTTAAGTTAAACCCGACTTCAGAATACGGGCCAATATGTCTAAAGTAACCATAATCACTTGACCCCTCCCCCCTCCCCTCCCCCCTGAAAGAACATGCATTTTGCTTGCTAGATCAGAGGGTTAATTTTAGTAACACTTAGTTGATTAGTCGTCCTCTTCGGTTCTAGGACAACTACCCCCTGGACAATCACCCCCCGGACAACTACCCCCCGGACAATTACCCCCCGAGGACAATTACCCCCCGGACAATTACCCCCCGGACAATTACCCCCCGGACAATTACCCCCTGAGGACAACTACCCCCCGAGGACAATTACCCCCCGGACAATTACCCCCCGGACAACTACCCCCCGGACAATTACCCCCCGGACAATTACCCCCCGGACAACTACCCCCCGGACAATTACCCCCCGGACAACTACCCCCCGGACAACTACCCCCCGGACAACTACCCCCCGGACAACTACCCCCCGGACAATTACCCCCCGGAAAATTACCCCCCGGACATTTACCCCCCGGAAAATTACCCCCTGGACAACTACCCCCCGGACAATTACCCCCCAGACAATTACCTTCAGAAAATCCCCCCTTCTCTCCAGCATCAATGTTAGAATAAGGCGGGACCCATTGTAAATTTTGGTTGGTGGCACAGGTTTCCGAAATATTTTCTACTTTATATTACTTTAATAACTTTTTCTTTCTCTTTTATATTGCTCTTTCTCCTGTTTTCTCACTTTCTTCTTTTTTCCTTTTTTGTTTTTGTTTAGCGGCGCCTTCTGCATCATGAAAAATTGGGGGGGGGGGGGGGGGGGCTTGCACCCGAAACCTCCCGTTTGGCTATGCATATATACATCAGAAAATTTGTAAACTGGCCCTCATTCTAAGTTTTCATAGAACAATTGAACACGATTAGTCATAATAATCACATATGCTGAATATCCCTGATTCCAACTGATCTGATTTTTTTAAATATTTATTTTGGGTTTAATTTCAGGTAAGAAATCAGGCAAATAGATAAAACGTAAAAAAAACACCTTAATAGGTAGAAAAATTGAAAGTCGATAACGCAACTATGAACACTAACACTGTCAAGTAGACCTATAAATCAGTTTTTTTAACAGTTCAACTAACAAGAAGCTAAGAATTATGAAACAATTGGTGCACATTCCAGATTAAGATGTGGCTTTATAACTTAATACAGTTAGCTAAAAAACTTTATGCAAAGATAATACACACAAGAACACCTTGTAAATTACAAGGTGTGTTTGTGTGTATTATTCTTGGGTGAAAGCAATTAAACATTAAAGAAGGAAATTAAGTACCAAATTTACTAAATTGTAAACAATATGACATAATCAAATACAGTGTTTTTTCTATACAAATTGGCAATCATGATAGTATACAATTCGTTTAAGGTGCACTTTAAGGACGGTTTGTAAGAATTTATAAAGAAGTAGGCCTATGCAAATCAAATAATGCGACCGAGCACCGTGAGCTGAAAATATTAATATTTAGACCATAAAACGGACATTTTACAGAGCACTTGAAAAATCAATTTGTAAATTAAAAAAATTATAAAAAGCTCGATATCCGAGATGAAATATGTTTTGTATATTGACTTCGAAACTTGATATTTTAAGCTCCATATCAGCCTATATTGAGCATGATATTAATCTCATCGAAAAAGCAATGCGAGCGCGAAGCGCGAGCGGAAAATACTTGATATTCCGGTATGAAAATTGTGAATTTGAGCACTATCTAAAGCATTGTGAATGGAAATTGTGAAGTGGATGTGGAAAGCACTTAATAAATGATGCGAGTGTGAAGCGCGAGCTGATATCTTCATTATTATTTTGACCTAGGACCTGGACATGCTAGGTCTAAGGACATTTTGTCATCATATGAAAATGATGACAACTTTCTTATTCCTCTTCCTGAGCGCGATATGAAACATATGAAACTGTGATATTGTCGATATTCTTTTCTGAAAAGGGACAATTTAGTCATTAAGAATTCATGAAAATTTTATTATCATATTTATTAATGTAATAAGCCTAAATGAGTGAGTAAAATGTGTTGACACTGAGGCCTGAAAACTGGATATTTTAAGCACTTTTGTAATCATGAATAGGATATGTGAGTTGATATATTTTTAACAAAAATGCGAGCGCAAATCGTAAGACGAAATTTTTGGTAAACTGTCATAAAAGGGGGGTTTTAAGTAGTTTGTTATATAATTTGGCAAATCAAATAATGCGAGCGCATAGCGCAAGCTGCAAGTTATATTCACACCATAAAACGGACATTTAACAGAGCACTTAAAAATCAGTTTGTAAATCAAACAAAATTATGAATAATGTCCGAGCTGAAATATGCTTTGTAAAATCGACTTCAAAACTTGACATTTTAAGCTACATATCAGCCTATTTAGCAAGATGTGTATCTCATCCACTGGCGTAAATCCCGGGGGGGATGGGGGGGATATATCCCCCCCACTTTTCGAGGAGGGGGGGATGGCCTGTATAAACATCCCCCCCCCCATTTTTTACGAAAGAAATGAAAAAAAAATCACAAGGGATAATTGTTTTATTGGTGAAAATTCTTCCTAAAATACCGCTTAACAAATTAAACAATATCATTGAATCATAAAATGCAAATAAAGAGCCAGTTCACCATTTCCAAACGAAATACTTATGTCCTTATTATAACATTGAAGAGAAACCCCCGTTTCTTCCAATTCATCAATGTTAGGGTCTTTGGAAGGGATTAAGATGGAATGTCAAAAAAATATGAATGTAATCTCTAATAAAACCATTAACCATCATGGGGTAAAAAAGATAATAATATTGGAGGGGTATTTGCCATATGGACATACAGTGGCGTAACTACATGGGGGCACATCCCCCCCCCCCCCCATCGGCTGGCCCAAAAAAAAACGGGGAAAGGGGAAAAAGGAGAAAAGAGGGAGAAAGGAAGAGAAACATAGTGAAAGAAGAAAATATTATTCATTATAATATTATATTATATTATAATTATGTTATGTTACATTACATAAGAAACATTTTTATCATAACTTAATGATTTGCCCAGGGCCTACGTCTTCATTGTTCCTGGTGCTCGCACTGTCTGTTTAACGAGATATATAATCCTGTTGAATGTACTAAAACATCCCGTTTTCAAGTCAATACAAACCAAATATATTTCCTAGCACTTGAGTTATCATTGTTTTATGTAGTGACATGTATGCTTCTTTTTCATGTCTCAAAAAGTGATTGCCCCATGTTAAGGTCTTCGTATATATGAAACATTTCCTGTCCGTGATTACGTTCGCATTAGTGGATTGGTGAGATATGTCTGCTCTTCATGAATTCCCAAAATCAGTCCTTAAAATGTCCCTTCTTCTGATCTGAATATCAAAAATTTTCAGCTCGCGCTTCGCGCTCGCATCATTTGGTTAATAAAATACGTATACCTAGTTAATTCCTACAAAGAAACCTTAGAATGCCCCCCTTCAGGTCTGAATTATCTAAATTTTCAGCTCGCGCTTCGCGCTCGCATTGTTTAGCGAGACAGGTACCTATCATAATTACACAAATTTGATTATAATGTCCCTTTTTAGGTGTGAATATAAAAAAATTTCAGCTCGCGCTTCGCGCTCGCATTATTTGATCAGTGAGATACATATCCGTTTAATGACATTGTCCTTAAAATGTCTCTATTAGGTCAGAATAACTGGCAACTGAGCGCGCTCACTAGCGCACTCACTCAGTGATTCAAAAATTTTGCTGGTGCCCCCCCCAATGCCGTGACCCACGGTACGCCACTGTGGACATATCAATGACAATTCCTTGCATATCTAAACACATGATTGCAAAAAAATGCCAAAATATTTCAGTCATCCCCCCCACCCATCAACACGGATTTACGCCAGTGAAGTGATCTCATCGAACAGGCTATGCGAGCCCGAAGCGCGAGCGAAAAAATTAATATAGTGACATGAAATATATTTTTTTATCATTTTCCAAGTCATCCCCTGACCTTTTTTTATTTCACTCGTCTCCCTCTTATTTTAACTCTTATTTTTCCTCCTTTCTTTCCCCTTCTTTTTCTTTTTTCTTTCTTTCCCCCCTTTTTTCTTCATTTGTTTTGCTCTGCCGATAGGGGGGGGGGCGGGCCCCTCGCCCCCCCTGGATCCGCCTATGGATGGAGCTCAATTTTACAGCTTTCCTACGGCGTACGTTTGATTCCAAGATACTCGAGAATGTCTTGAGTACTTCTTACGTCAAACGTACGGCCGACGTATGACTCTGTGCACTCCCTTTGTCTATATAGGGGGTAATTGTCCGGGGGGTAGTTGTCCGGGGGGTAGTTGTCCGGGGGTAATTGTCCGGGGGGTAATTGTCCGGGGGGTAGTTGTCCGGGGGGTAATTGTCCGGGGGGTAGTTGTCCGGGGGGTAATTGTCCGGGGGGTAGTTGTCCGGGGGGTAGTTGTCCGGGGGGTAATTGTCCGGGGGGTAATTGTCCTCGGGGGGTAATTGTCCGGGGGGTAATTGTCCGGGGGGTAATTGTCCTAGGGGGGTAATTGTCCGGGGGGTAGTTGTCCGGGGGGTGATTGTCCAGGGGGTAGTTGTCCTGATACCGTCCTCTTCTCAATGAAGAACCTGCGCTCATATCGTGGTACTTTGGTGCATTCCTACTATTCCGTACAGGTACTTTAAGTCAGCTGAGGGAGAGAAGGAGGGAAGGAAATAAATTAGGAATATTGCAAGTCAAGTCAGTTTTTCTTTTATTCAATCATTTGAAATCAAATCAATTTATCCAAATTATACACTAACAACAATTGAAAATGCTGTTTAAAGGAAAGAAAAGAAAAGAAAGAGAAAAAAAAAAGAATGAATAATTAGATATGTGGATTATTAGTGAATCGATGGAATAAACCCCTCTCTTAGAAAGAAGAAATAAATTGATGTTAGTGTATTTGATTGTTAAAGGGGGGGGGGAGGGGGAGAGCAAACTGACCAATACTTTGCATGGTCTCTCATTGAATGTTTGTTATAAGAAACCAGTCTTAGGTATATACATTTTGAGATAACCATCAATAATACAGAGAATGAATTAGCCATTTACAGGGAAACTATAATGTTTTTGAGAAGAAATTTCTTGTTTTGCTACTTGGTAACATTATTAGTGTGGTATGAATGTATTGAGTGGTGAATTAGTATGTTATCATTCAAGTGGGTCTATATTGCAAGACTACTTGAAGCTAAGAATGCTGCATTATGCTGGCCAGATTTGAGTAGGTGAGGACTTGAGGTGGCGCTATTAAGCCTGCTGGTTTGTTTCTCTTTTAATAGATGAATAATTTGTTTATTTAGACAAGCCATTATTCATATAGATTTGGGTAATCAAGTTTATAAACCTGCCTATTGTATATTTATTTGTAGAGCATTGTTATCAGATGTGAATGTCTAGCAATTAACATGTCTTGCCTTTTCAAAATTTATTTGATAAATGTGTTTCCTTTGTCTATTTTTTTTTGTCATATTAGATAAATTGAAGCCGCCTAAAAGATCAATAGAACAGTCAATGAGATTATGTGTATCAGATGTTTTCAAAGGTGGGTATGCATGCTTTGTTTGTTCGTTTCTTCATTTATTTCCTTCCTTATATAAAATAAGGTCATTAAAAGAAAATTCATGAAAGTCAATTTATATATTTGAAAAGTTTAACAATAATATCCCACACCATTAATTAAATGTAAAGAGAGTTATCAAATGGATCAAATTATCTAATCCAAAATCAAAAAAGGTAAACAAAATAAAGCCAAAAATCCCTGTAAAATAAGTTCCCTTTTAATACATGTATGTGTTACAAATGGGTATTATAGATAATAATATTGATAATACATATGATACTAAAACAAGTTCAACACTCTGACTCACTATTGTGCAAAGGTGGCAAAAGAAAAATTAAAACTCAATAGAATGTTTGGTGGCTGGTTACATTTTCTCTGCTCCTTTGTAGGTATGGGTTCAGGAGTGAGTGTCTCAGGGAAAATAGAAACAGGTAGTCTCCAGATTGGAGAAAAGATCATGGTGATGCCGGCTGGTGAGAATGGTCTTATTAAAGGTAAGAATTTGTTTTCGAATCTTGGAGAGTCTCTCAGAAAATGTGGCTGTAAGGTCATCCAATTTTATCCAAGTTTATTTTAGTTTCAAGTTTATATTTTTCCACAATTTGTAAAAATTCAAATACAACAGTATAAAAGCATTCAGCACTACATTAAAACTACAGAAGTATAACAAAAATACAAAAGGGTACAACCATATTACTACAACATTAATAACAAAAAGTGTGGAATTGACAAAAAGCCAAAAGAACTTTTGAAGGTCTTTAAGGTCTTTAGGTCTTCAATGTTTTGGCTTACAATGCTTCAGTGCAAGGCCAGATAGTGTCATGTACAGTGAAACCTGTGCATAGTGACCACCTG
This sequence comes from Lytechinus pictus, assembly GCF_037042905.1. Classification (NCBI taxonomy): domain Eukaryota; kingdom Metazoa; phylum Echinodermata; class Echinoidea; order Temnopleuroida; family Toxopneustidae; genus Lytechinus; species Lytechinus pictus. The sequence goes on from NC_087261.1 coordinate 5,163,823, forward strand.
AGTGAAACACAAAATATGACATTTAGAGACAGGTGGCTGGTAAAGACTGGTGTCTACTAACACAAGTTTCGCTGTATATGGAAGAGTTTGTACAATTGATTCTATCATGTCTCTTTGTAAATTATGACTACATCCCTGAGGTGCAGCAAACCATATTTTTGCTGACTAGACATATAGTCCCAAGTTTTTTACATTTTTTTGTTTATACTTTTGTGTAGAAATGTTCGGTATATATAGATCTCTGTAAATCCCCAAATTTCTAAAGAGGTCATGCCACAAAGTTTTACTTAAGAAGGAAATGCAATCAAGTATCTGAATTATAAGAATTACCAAATTCCTTGACTGTACACGTACATTTCAAGTAAATAAAAAAAAAACAATAATCCATCAGTCATAACATTGTAACAGAGATTTGAAATTAATTGTAGATATTTTCTTGCAACACCCATGAGTCACTGCCAATCTTTCTCTCATTTTAATTTACCAGTAATCACAGTACATGATGAAGACACAAGATGGTCCTGTGCAGGTGATCACACTACCGTAGTCGTTACTGGTGTTGATATGATGAATATAACGTAAGTATTTCACCAATGGGTGGTGTTTCACAAGCAATTTAAGATAATTACAAATGTGACCTGCCACCCCAAAGCCAAAACTACGTCACCCAAAATGAATCTTGAGACTTTTAAAGAGCTTTGAAAAGCATGTATTAAGCTTTAGAATGATATATAACTTGTCAAAATTAATCAACAAGAATCCACTCAGTACTTGATGGAATAGAATTTAGAAGAAATTCAATAAGAGTTTGAAAGAATAAGGAGGAAAAAATGGTGTGAAGTTTGGGATTCACTCAAGCATGAGATTGTCCACACTTTGCAATCTTGTTTTAAAGGGGAATCCAGCCTTGGCCATACAATGTTGTGTTGGGAAGGAGAAAAATAAATTAAACAGAATAGTGAAAGTTTGAAAGAAATCGGACAAGCAATAAGAAAGTTATAGCTGCTTTGAAATTGAGATCACTAATACTATGTAGATTTCTAATTGGCAATTGGGTAAGTAAATTATGACAAGGGGCAAGGACAACTTTCCCATAGGCCATGTACTTTATAATCAGGGATTTGTGGTTTTCTCCTAAGTACACATTCCCCTGGGGCAGTAATCTAAATATAACCCAGGTAGTATATTGTTTTATGTCCTCATGAAAGAAAAATTTAATTTGAAATAAAACTTCTTGGAAAAATGACATTTTAGCCATAATATGTAGTGGAGTACATGGAAGAGTAGTCCTTGTCTTACATCAATATGACATCCCATATGCGGCCAATTTGAAGTCTCCATGGGTATAGTGATTACCAATATTTACAACTTTTAAAAATTCATAACTTTCTTGTTGTTTGTCCAATTTTGTTCAAACTTTCACCTATCAACTTGTCTGATTTTTCTTTTCCTTATAAAAACAAGTTTTTATTTGGGTTGGATTCCCCTTTAACTTACAAGCAGTCAGGAAAATATGGCAAATAAACTCTTGTATCTTGCCTTTTATTTAATTTTGCAACCTCAGATTTTGACAGTATGAAAAGAATTACTCTATCAGATAACTTTATTTTCTAATTTTTATTTTTTTGCAGACTAAAATAATTTTGGAACTATATAAAGAGAACCATCCTTTGTGACTTATTGTTGCATTTTGTGAATATTATTGTTTTACGAGATATGTACAACACAACTGCTGATTAGTATGTCATTTATTCACCATTTTATATTGACACTTTTTTTCTATCTCTTCCTCTCTTAGGATTGGCAGTGTTATCTGCTCCCATCATGATCCTATAAGAGCAACAACAAGGTTCCAAGCTCGAGTAGTTATCTTCAATATTGAGGTCCCTCTCACCAAGGGCTTTCCAGTAAGTCAACATTTTCCTTTTAGAATCATTCACTTTTATTATCGTTATACACTGCAAAGCATCTTTTATGCCTCTGTCCAGTGTAAATGGTCACCGGAGGCATCATGTTCTTAAGTTGTCTGTCTGTACATCCATCAGTCTCTCTGTCCCATGTGTGTTCTCAATAGAACCTTATACATTTTTGTTTTCAGATTTGATGATATAGCAGGTATCCACCAGATCATTATGAATCGTGATGGTGATGTTCAAACCATTATATTTACATTATTACTGATGTGTTGGCTCTTTTGGTAGAGCGTCGGCCTCGCAACCGGGAGGTCGGGAGTCCAACCCTGGCAGCGTCAGATGAAAAGAGGGGAGTTGCTGTACAGTGTTTGGCATCAATCTCAGGGATAGAGCATCGTCGATTTGACGCTGCTCAGTGGCTGCAGGGCCCAATTGGGCAAAACGAATTTTCATAGGATTTATATTTCTGATTTCTATTTCGAACAATGAAATAATAATAACGGTATATTTACCCAGGGTAGCTACTTCAGTTCCGAAAACTGTTCTCCCAGCGGGCCCAACTATTATTATTACCCAGCTAAGCTAGGCTACCGATTCAGGTGCACACAGCTTTTTGAGGAATTATTTCCTGCCATGGATAAATGTGGATTTTCATTTGGATTTATAAAAAAAAAAAAAATCAAATATGTAGTACTACATTGAATAAAATGCAAATTGAACTGTGAACATTGGATGTTGTTGGTTTTGTTTGTGCATACCACCCATGATCACTTTTCTGTGAGAATAAGTGAAACTTGAAAGTATAGTAACTAACTTATTTTGCATCATATTTTGATTAAATTTTCATTGCTATTGCTAGTCTGATGTTTCTCTATTTTGTTAAAAATAGAATTTTGGTTGTTTGGACTTGACCTTTAATTTGTTTTATTATCTTTATTTTATAGGTACTTATCCACTACCAGTCCGTGAGTGAGCCAGCTGTCATTAAGAAGCTTGTCAGTGTCCTTCATAAAAGCACGGGAGAGGTTGTACAGAAGAAACCAAAGTAAGTCATGGATGATATTGTACTGCAATTACCAACATTTCTCTTAGGCCTCTGCCCACATTCGGTGTTTTCTGGAAGCATTATCTATTTTGGTTTTCTATCCATCCATACATCTGCCCCGCTTTCAATCTTATTTATCAGATAAGTAAAGAACCCTTAGCCATATCAAATTCAAACATGGTTAAAAAAGAGTATGCTGGAGTGACAATGCTTTGATTAATTTGGATGTATCATTGTCAAAGGCCACAGATTATGTAATACTTAGAAATGTCTTGTTCTCGCCATACTATAGGTGAAGAATGGATTGAGGGATCAACTTCAAACTTGGTTCATGATGTCGTATTGAGTTGACAATGATATGATTAGATTTAGGGGTCATGGGTTCAAGGAAGGCGTGATAGCTCAGTCAGGGTTCCTGTTACCTGGGTTCAATTCCCACTCTGTGCACTGGCGCCCTTTGTTAAGCCATTTATCCTCATTACCAGGAGAGATGACCTTAATAATAATAATAGACAGTTCTTGAATAGCGCATAACACATTATGAATTACGTCACTATGCGCTTCCAAATGATGTGGATATTATTACCCCGGCTGTAGACCCTAAGCCTTCGGTCCTGTAGATGCTTGCTTACAAGCATTCATACATGTACTTCCTTTCAATCAGGTAAATAACAATCACCCCCACCAAAGTTGAAAAGGTCATAATAGTCTTTATTACCTGAACATATTTTTTTTTGTGTAAAGTAAGAAATTATTTGTTGTTGTAATAGATGCCTCACTAAACAGATGAATGCAATCATTGAGATCGAGACGAGTAGACCAGTTTGTCTAGAGCTTTACAAGGATTATAAGGAACTAGGAAGGTTTATGCTGAGGTATGGAGGCTCTACCATCGCGGCAGGTGTCGTCACAGAGGTATGCATATAATGATAATATTGTCATAGACACCATTCTCATGTTCTTTCTTAAGCAATTTTAATGTGAGCACTCAAAATGGTCTTGGAAGCGATCTTAAGCGGTCTTCCAAACCATTTTGGAAATCCACCTTAAGATGTGGTTTTCAAGACAACTTTGCAAGGAGCTTTTTGTAGAAAGTGGACAAACTCTTACATAGGAAGCCATTTGGGTGAGCATACAGTATGCCAGAAATTAGCCCTCACTTATCATGCTAATTTCATATGTAAATGATTTTTTCTTCTCAGATGATCAGAAGCACTGCATCTCTATTTGCTTGAAGAACAGTTCAAGTATATATGTAATTAGTTTCATACCAATCTCTTTTTATTATGTCATAAATGCTCTCAACCCAAATCATGAGGTTTTTCAATATACAAATGATTCGTGCATCTGGTGATACCACATCATCATTCCGGTAATCACATGATTATGCCATCATAACGTCAAACCATCTGTGATATTGTCATATAGCCTTCTTTGATATTTGCTTTCTTGCAGTTTAAGAATTGACGTTCTCTTGGAAAAGCAGCTGACTTGCCAACCTAGTCAACAGTCTCAATCAAATTGAGGAGTTACCTATGGTCTAGGACAATCGATACATAACCTGCAATGTACTGGTTTATTGTAACACCGGTATGGATGAACATTATTTTTCCTGGTGACCTAATTAAGGACAAAGTATTCCATTCACCAGCTAGTCATAATTGAACTGCAATACTTGCAATCTGGGTTCATGGATTTGCATATATTACCATTTGCTATGTCATATAATCAGGCAAGCTTTCAGCCTGCCACGAACAGATCATGTTTGAATGGTGTGCATATGGTTTGAATATGGGTAAATAAATACTTTATTGCATATAAGGGAGCAGAGTTATTTATGAAGTGGAGGTACATATTTCATTTGAATCTTTGAGAAGACTTGGCCCTTAGTACAACATTGTCATCAGTAAGGTTGGCTGATTGAACTTTTGGGGGTAATTGTAGCAATAATATACACTGATAATAATGAAAGCATCTTGATATATTTGTTTGCTGGTGGGCTTCGTGTATGAGAAATGTTATACATTCTAAAAATTAATGTATATGTCTATTTCAGGTGGTCTGTGTTAAGTTGTAAACCCTCACATAATTCTATCTCCTGTATCTTCTATTGTACTCTTACAACAAATCAGCCAAAGTATGTGTACCTACATTGTACACATTGATTTAGGAATACTACATGTTATTGCATTCATAGAATGTTTATGTATTCTTGGCATTGTTTCATAAAAATGAAAGCAATCTACTATTTTGTCTTTTATTGCTGCTCTTTCTGGAAGTGGCCCCTAGATCAGTTTTGATTATGTATGAGCATCTCTTTCTCTCTGTTTTGCTGGTCATTTTATCCCACATCCTGTTTGATATATTGGTATGGACCACTATAGGGCACAATTCAATATTTCAGCACAGATGGTAAGGGATGGGGAAAGAAACGGGGCTTATATATGAGAGGCATTTAGGCAAACCGATAGGACACCCAAGGCCGTTGCCTAGGTGGTAAGCCCCGAGTATGTATTTAGTGACAAACTAAAGCTACCCTTGTAACATTTCTCATTGGATTTTCAGCTACTAAAAGAAACATATAAATTTGAAAGTGTTTCCATTGCTAACTTCCTTTCCAGTTTCCTAACATTTCCATTTTAGTTTCCTTGTATTTTTTTTCATAGATTTTACTTCCTTACCTTTAGTCATTTGCAATTTAAATAGAAATGAAGAGTTTGATAAATATTCCATAATCGATAACTATTTATGGTTGTCATGGCATGCGTATTGACCAAATTATGAAGAAAAATATATTAGGTTTACACTCATCCAAGTTTTGCTTTGCATTGCCAAAAAAAAAAGAACAAAACACACATTTATCTAATTGATTAGCTATTCTAATCGTAATTTGTTATTTTTTCACAGTGTTTCAAGATATATGATCCATCTGATAAGATTCATATTTGCTCTGTGGATAATAGTGATCTTCATATCTTCTTTGCATCACACATTTAAGTGCAATTTTTTTCTCATGTTATAGAATCAGATATATATAATTTATATTTACATGTGTCTGATTGTTCATTCTCTTTAATATATCACCATGAGAATGATAATTTCTTCTTTGAAAAGCTTTTTTTATTAGTCCATTCATAATGTGACACATGGCCTTCAAAATACTGAGTGTATGACAAGCCAGTAGGTCTTATTGGTTTTAATTGCATTTGCTGAAGTCATGATAATCGATAGACAGGAACAACTGTCTTTTCTGGAGATTTATTTAAGAATTTTGTACCTTTTTCGAACTACTACTAGGTAAGTGAAGCCAATGTAGTTTGATAGAACAACCAATGTTACAGAGACTGAAGCTTTTGGTCTAGATAATCGGATGTTATTCAAGTTAACATCCTTTAAAATATTTCAAGAAAACATTTAGTACCCATTTTGGCACTCTATATACTAGTTGTTTGCAAAGCTATCAATAGTTTTAGGAACAGTTTTATGAAACAGACCCTTAGTCCATGTAACTCAATGCGTAGAAATTGCCTGTACACTTGATCTGTATGCCAGATTGCTCCCATACATGTAGGTCTATATTTTGAACTCTGGCAAATTCGCCAAAAGATGCATTTTGACGTTGGATAGCCAATTGTGTTAGAAATCTCAAACAATAAAGATTCGATTTGACACCTCACTTCATCGTAACTGTTTTGGAATGGTAATAGAATAATTTTCTTCACTATTTAAACTTGGAAAAAGAACACAATAAATATTAGATGCTTAAAGTGCTGATCAAATTTTGTACAATATCAGCTTCCCATAATTTTAGCACAGTGTTAGACCATGGTCTCAGTTAAACCAGATTTCAGAATTTGCGTCAATATGATCAATGCAATCAATTGTCAAAATCATCCTGGTAAACAAGTGGTAGGCTTTGTGTTATTGGGGCCCTGGTCTGATGTGAAATAACTTATTGAAAAGTAAAACAAAGAATGATACTGATATAGTTTCCTGGTATTCTCTTGTAGTATTACATTTGACTTCACAAACATGCCCTGTATTCATATGGTTATGTTGTAGCTAAGATCACTCTTCAAAAAGATTTTTGTTTTCTTAAATCCAATTTATGATCTTTGATTTAAACAAAATTTTCTTTTGTCAGTATAATAAGGCAAAAGAGGGAGGGGGTAGATCTTGTAGTCCATGTGCTTCTACTTGCATTTCCTTGGGGGGAGAAGGGGAACATACTATCTGATATTACGTTACTATTATAGCAACAACAACAAAATAAGGGGGTAGAGATCATTGTTTGAAAGACTTTCTCTGTTGTATGTAACAACTTTGAGAATGAAGATTGAATGCATTAAATGTATTGGTCCATTGTTATATATCATGATGCCATTATAAATCTACTGTAAAGCATAAAATGCCAAGATATATCATTATTTATACAAGTTTACTTGTGTCAATCTGAAAGTAAGACATATGAAACTATTTATCTTGTGTGGTTTCTTGAAACAAACCAGGAGGGCATCAACGTATAGTGATGTGTGCTGTGATTGGTTTAATTTCCACCATTTGACATGCAGTCCTAATACAGTGCACAATTGTGCATTATAATTTAGATCTGGTTAGACTAGAACCATACAAAAGTGTAAAGGATTATGCTTCAAAAGCAAATTAAGCATTGTAACCCAACGTTACCATTGTCCTTAGCTCTGCTCTGCTTGTTATGTAAGCAGAATTGAAGAAAATGTATGAAGAAAGAGAGATGTACACCATAGCTCACTTTTGGATTTTATACTGTAGTATATTTCACAATATTAACTTCAAATACTAAATTATCCTTTGTGCAGTTCTGTTCAACCTCAGCCTCTGGCATTGGTAAATCTGGCCTAATCTTTTTTTTGTGCACATCAATATAGTGCATTCTAGAATACGTTCTATTGTTATGCTATTCAACCTGAAATGAGTCCAAGTTACTTATGACTTACCCGTCACTTTATTGTACATTACTGTAAATTCACAATTATTGTCCTCACATCTAGATTATTTTGCAATTCCAGTATACCTTCCCTTAGTCAAAGGTTGACTTTATTTCTGAATGGTCTTGTCTGTTTTATTAGTTTCTAATTGAAAGAATAAAATGTGTATGTGTGTGGCCACAATAAGAATGCATCTTTGATCCCAAAGCTGTGTGTAGATTTTCATGAATTGATTTTTGGATATGAAATGAATTTCACGAGGGCTGCCTAATCAATTCTTCATTTCTTTTTTAATGAAGTATTAAAATATAGTTGGGACTAGCATTATTTACATGTATATGAACCTGATCTATTCATATATATATATATTCGAGATCAAGTGTATGGAAAAAAAAATTATATATATATATATATATATATATATATATATATATATATATATATATATATATATATATATATATATATATATATATATATATATATATATATATATATATATATAATTTTTTGGGGGATGCATAAATGAGTGTATCATCAAAACCACAGACTGGCTTTCAAACAGAATCTTGGGAATATATTTGGAGAACCTGAATTTGCTGTCCATGTTTCTAAATGAACAGAAATGTAGTGGTCATGGGTGATATGCACAACATTCTTACTTTACAATGTTTGAGACAATGAGACCTTTGCAGCAAATGAAAATTGCAATGACTTGATTTGTGTGTGTCTGTGGGTTATGATGAAAGATTCAGATACTGCGTCTCCTGAGTCCTGACAGGCCCGTGGACCATGTTTTAAATCTGCATATTCTCTTGCGGATCTGGAGCCTTTCGGGTATTAAGATGCTCTAAATAATGTACCTATTGCATGCATATTCATCACTATCATTACAAGCCAAAGTTTGTTTTTGAAATATTGAATAAAGTGAACATGCTATCAGATAATATATATACAGTTATGCCTTGCCAGATTTATTGCTGTTATGCTGCAATCTCCAGGGGCAGCGGAACGGTTTTGAAAGTGGGGGGGGGGGGGGCTGACCATGCAAAAAATCACAATTAGATGGTAATTTTTATGTTTTTGTACATGGTTTTGGCAAAAGGGGGGGGGGGGGGGCTGAAGAATGACAAGAAGAAAGAAACACAAAAAATAACTGAAAAGAAGAGGATGGAGGAAAAAAAAGGAGTGAGAGTAAGAGAGGAAGAAAGATGAAATGAGTGAATATGAAGAAAAAAGGGACTCAAATGAGCTTAAGTCAATAAAAGGAAAGCAAGAAAAAGGAGGTAGATGAGGCTGCTGAAGAACGGAAACGAGCAGGGAGCAAAATGAGGGAAAAGGGAGTTTTGTGTGGATAAGAGCTATATAGGAATGTATAGAGGGAGAAAGGGGGGGGGGGGTAATTGGGTAATTTATATTGAAGAGCAGGCATATGCCCCCTCTAGGTTCAAAAAAGGAAAATAGACAATAGCAATAAACGTACACACGCTGACCACATGCGCTGGAAGTAAACAAATCAATATGTCAAAGAAAGATTTTTCTTTCTCACCTGGGGATGTCAGAACTTTTGTCATTATTGTCATAAAAAGTATCTCCTGAAGTTAGTGCGACCATCCAACATAGAGGGCGTCAACTTTTTTTTCAGACCGTATCGCTGAATTGTTGATCTTTTTGGCATAAACTGAGAATTTGGTGTTTTGGAGCACTCTTTTGTGGAGAACTTCGTAGTTTTAAAGACGTAAATTCACTTTCTACGTTGTGGAGAAACAATGGGTGTTGAAGTTGAAACAATAAAACAAGGAGATGGTAAGCTGAGGACAGATCTAGTATATAAAGACATTTCTTCTAACGTTGGGATCCAACTGTTAGTGTTATCTAGTATTGTCCCACATGTATTGTTTTGTGTGATGTATTCGGGTACCTCGGGTGATTGATCAGATTGTTCGTGTGGGGCACTCCTAGTCACTCCTAGTACCAATGAGGTCCAAACATTAGCATGTATGGACCTCATAGGCGACAATGCGTTAAAAACAGGTTAGAAGTAGAACCGTTACTGTTTCCTGCACCCAAGTATGATATTACTCCCTAAATACGATTTTTTTTCTTGTTTGTTTATCATTTATTAAAAGATTGCCCATTAAATATCATCTTATTTCTAATTAAAATTTAATAAAATAAAGGGAAACTACCTAATTACATTTGAGTCCTTTTTCGATCTTTTCTTGGCAGTCAGTCCGGTCACCGTCGAGTGCGATCAAAGCGGTATGAAGCTGATTTTCAGATCACGTGATACGTGTAGTCATCACCTGATCTATCGACTATCCTTTTTTTAAAGACCGCAACAATTATAAATTTTATTATAAAATATATATAGAATAAATAATTGCATGATATTATATATATCTCTACAATTAAAAATATTTTGTGATATAAATTTAATATTTGACGTAAAAATCGCTATTTAACAAAATATTTATTAAAAAATAAAAAATAAAACAAAATAAAAACGCCTTGGACACAGTGCAAAAAACCTAACGATTTGGCCGCGTTGTTAACAACTATCGTAAGGGGCGCTCTATTTATAAATAAAAAAGAATGTACAGCTGTCTACCGCGACGTGGTTTGTCGCAAGATTTGGGACAAATCCGTGGGAATTCTTGAGAAAATACATCAAAAGAACTGGTGAGTACCGATTAAACATTATCAAAGTAGTAAATAGGTTATACATAACTTGTAGATATATATTTTAAATTGATATTGATGCTTAGTTCCAAGCTAGGGCGGCCCAAATGTGCGTGAGTGGAGTCCCAGTTTATTAACACGGGTAAGTATTGGGGTGTCGCCTAGAGTGGTGTGGCGCTAATGCAGTTTTGTACCGGCCGACTTCGAGCTAATTTCCCCACCAGAAATAGTTCGCAAATGTCATGGCAAGTCTACGTCTAGTCACATTTCAAGGTCAATAAACAAAAAAATACAGTGAAATATGCCCTTTTTTCCAAATATCGTGATTCAGGAACTGCTCACCTGCTGTATTCATTGTATTTGTAATTTGTATTCATGGAATTTCGGCTACGTCTTGTCGTACAATGCCCACGGTCTTATTTAGTCTCTAAATAAATAAGGACTATCTTATTAAAATTCTCAGTCAAAGTCGCTTCGGGGCCTTCGCTTGGCTTCGCCGTAATTTTGATACGGAAGTTAGCGACCAAAAAAGACTTGCCTGTGCCTGGCAAGTGGCAGCTCAACCCACTCACACGTATTGCGAGGTTAGTATATTATTAGTATACTTACTGAGCTCAACCATTTGTTCACATGATTCGGTCGCTAACCATGCTAACTCCAGTCCATATCAAAATTATGGCGAAGTGATGTCTGACTCAGGATTTGAACGATGTGGTCTCTGTGGATGACGTCGAGATCGGAGTAGATCTAAACGAACCATGCTAAAGCGAGGTTTGTTTACAGGTAAAACTCTCACACTCAATGTTACATTATGTTACATTGATGTTTTGTCATACTTTGATGCAAAGCCAAAAACATGAACTTACCACTACCTTCCTTCCTGATTTTCTCCCTCCATTGCTTTCGGAGATCAGCCCTATAAGGCTATAGGCTGAGTCTGAAGCCCTAACCTAAGGCAGCCGGAACACTAAGTTCAGGATTGGGCTGTGACTTATACAGAGAGGCGCACTGCCAATATGGGAGACTGTCTCCCAAGTGGGAGATTATCTCCAATCAGAGACTTTTGTATCCAATTTCAGAGATAATCTCCAGTTAATGATACCAATATCCTCTGTTTACATTTGCTGCAAAAGGATTATGTTGGTGGCAAATAAAAATGTGATAAGCAGATTCCTCATGAAAAATCACCCCTTTTCACCACCTACTTCAAAAATTCACCATCTGCTTTTGTTTTCATAAGGATTTTTGTACTCATCATCACACAAAACAAATGGGCTTCTGACCTCAGAGGAACAACATTTTGGGAAGGAAAAATGACACTCTTGTTGGTGTTGTTTCTTTTGCCCTTTTGCAAAGCAAGTGCGCCTCTACTGTAATAATGGTATTTAATCTAGAGTAGAGTCCCCAAATATCCAACGGTTCCAATTATCGGATGAAAATGACTTCAACTCCCTCCCCACAACCATATGGTCCCGCACTGGCGGGGGACTTGCACGCTTCCTGGATCCGCTCCTGCTACTGGTACAAGAGGAAAATATCATATTTCAAAATCATCACAGAGCATGTTTAATACTGTTCTTTTACGTCATGACTATATTCAAATGTACATTCAGGTAAATCAGAGCCTTTCTTTTTCTCATTTCTTTATAGGAGTGAATCGACCAAAGAAAGGACAAACATGTGTTATACATTATGTAGGTGAGTATTTCTTGGTATGAAATCGTAGAAGAGGGCTCGACATTAGCAGTGGCCTGGGGCAACCAAATTCTGTAAAAGCCCACACTTGGTTGCTCGATTAGGCTCCCAAAGTTTTGATAAATTGTTATGTTTTCTATTGTTTTAGGGCCACTAAATTTGCTTTGCAAGCCACCCATAAAATGAAAGTGATGATATTGGTGGAGTGATCGGGCCACCAAGAAAGAAGTAAGAGTGGAGCATTGCGTAAAAAATTTAAAACTTTAAAAGTAAAGAGAGAGCGGCTTTCTAGGCTGTCTGCATATGTTTTCTGGAAACTCTAAATCATAAAGGAGGTCTTCTCAAAATAAAACAAAGACCATATTAACACATTGTCAATCTTTCATTATCTTCAATTTTTAGGGCAAGGCCCTTTTTATGGCTCTTTTTTTTATTTGATAAAAGAACACAAATTTGATTTTTTTTAAAACAGGCACAAAAAGTCTCCATACTCCAAGGCCAATGAGACAGGCTTCAATGGCTATGGATGGCCTTGGTTTTTGGTGCAGATATCATTCATTTAGAGAAAATAGAATATGGACATCATTTAAGCCTGTGTAAAATGTATGTGATTGTGTACTGCGAAGTGTATGATTGACCGTAGTATACATCCAGAATACACCTTTAAAATTGCCTGGGATGATGTAAGGGCATGTTGATAATGATATGTTGAAAACACAGCAGCTGATCGTTAAAAGATGATAATTTTGCTAGTGATGAATGAATTTTACTCTGAGCTTTGTAATGTTATTTTACAAACAGGGAAACTAACGTCCAATGGCAAGATCATTGATCAGTCTATTGTACGCCAGCCTCACAAATTCACACTAGGAAGCGGTCAGGTTGTGAGAGGGATGGATGAAGGTATTGCTCAGGTATGACTGAATTACTTTTAAGATTTTCAATTCATTGTAGCCCTTTTTAGCATTTTAGTGAAGAAATCATGAAAAGAATACTCCGAAAATATCACTATCCACCTTGGTGTGAAAATACTAAAAAAGTAATTGTTTTGGCTGTTAAAAACCATACTATGATCCAGAGGGGAAAAAATACTCAGGGGCTTGGGGTCCAATTTTGCCCCAAAAATGCTGAAAAGAGCTGGAAAATAAAAGAAGAGCGCCCCCTCCGCCAAAAAAAAAAAAGAAAAGAAAAAATGCTTTTCACTGCAATGTTCAAGTTTATTCAATGTTGCAGAATTAGGCAGTACTGAAGGTTGTTAAAAGTAGCCCCCCCCAAAAAAAAAGTATTTTTCCTGCTACAATGCACATAATATCCAATATCATCCCATATGATTGATCAACCAGTTCCTTGTAGTCAGTTATTTTGCTTATTCAACTTAATATTTAAAGGTCCGGCATCTAGTCCAAGAGCTATCCCCAACTACTTTTATAGTCATCTGCAAATTTATTTGAACAATCATTATACAGTAAAATTGATTTCATTGATACGTAGAATGATTTCGGATGGAGAGATAATTTTGTTTTCACCATTATATGAAGGGAGTGTGCAAAGTATGGCTTTTTCATTTTGTAGCTAAAACAATTACATGCAATAACAATCTTTAAAAAGTAAATATACATTGTTTTTTAATTCACATTTGATGTGATTTTCCTTTCAGATGAGTTTGGGAGAGAAGGCTAAATTGAAGTGCTCACCTGACTATGGCTATGGTAAAATGGGTTATCCGGGAGTATATCCTTTTGTATAAAAATGACCGATATTAATGAAGCATTTTATACCAAATATTAATATTACATGTATGATAAAAGGTTATAAATATTAAAGTGGAGTAGTATGGTTGTTCAAGCAGGTTCAGATTTAATATTTAGATATAAAATATAACAATATGAGATCATCTGTCAAGGTCAAAGGTCAATCTAGGTCATTAAATTCAAATTCCTGTATTAAAGTCAAACAAATTCAACAAATCTTGTATAGTATAGATCAATCAAATGAAGTTAAAATGCAATATGAAATTAAAGTCAGAGGTCTTTAGAGATCAATGAACTTCAACTTTGTTGTATTATCAACATAAAAAAATTGAACCAAAATGCTAAGATTTTGAATTGTTTAAATTGTAAATTCTTATGAAAATAGACATGGTTTTGATCTTTTGAGGAGTAGAATTTCAGTTCAGTGATCAAGATCAATAAACCAATACAGATGAAAATGCAATATTTTGTATTGATTAAAAAATTAGTCAGTCTATTCAATGAAACTTTAACAAGATGGTAATTGGATATAAGAAATCATGAAATATCGAATTGAATAGCACTACAAAATCCAGGTCAAAGGTCAAAAGTAATTAATTTGCATGAAGTGTGTAATGAGTATCAAATCAATAATATGCCCTTGCATAACATTCATTGAAACTTTATTAAAGGACAAGTCCACCCCAACAAAAGTTGATTTGAATAAAAAGAGAAAAATCCAACAATCATAACACTGAAAATTTCATCAAAATCGGATGTAAAATAAGAAAGTTATGACATTTTAAAGTTTCGCTTAATTTCACAAAACAGTTATATGCACATCCTGGCTGGTATGCAAATGAGGAGACTATGACGTCATCCACTCACTATTTCTTTTGTATTTTATTACATGAAATATGAAATATTCTTATTTTTTCCTCATTGTCAAGTGATACAACGATTAATTCCTCCCTGAACATGTGGCATTAGCATTGTTTAATACTATATGTTTCAGTCAAGTTGGTCCTAATTGTCAAATCTATAAAAAATGAAATATTGTATAATTCAAACAATAATAAACAAAAGAAATAGTGAGTGATGGACATCATCGACTGACTCACCTAGTTGTGCATATCACTGTTTTGTGAAAAATAAGCGAAACTTTAAAATTTAAAATGTCATAACTTTCTTATTTTACATCCGATTTTGATGAAATTTTCAGCACTATGCTAGTTTGATTTTTCTCTTTTTATTCAAGTCAGCAGTTTCCTGGGGTAGACTTGACCTTTAACATTGAATAGTTGAATTAGTTTTCGTCAGGATAATATACTTCCCTGTTTAGACAAAATACAAATAAGAAGTGAAATTGAAGGCGAGGATAACTGCAGGTCTACAAGAAGGGATGAAACTTAAACTAGGCTTAGAATTTAGTATAAAAAATATTTATCACAGCGGTATCAAATAACATAAGGGTTGACCAGAAAAATTGTTTACCATTGACTGATACTTGAACTGTGTAATAAATCTTATTATCTGTCTTAGTCTTACCCCCACACGCTCTTTAGGTTTGTTTCCAATTCCATTTCTGCTGAGGCTAGACTCTATACACTTTGCCTTTTATACTATAGCCTAGTAATAATTTACGTACTTTATTTTGAAGATTTTCATTCTTTTTTTTAATTGTTGTGTCACACTCTTACTTACAAAATTCTTATACGTAACAATTTGTATTTTTGTTATTTTGATGGCTTTGAATGTGACATAAATAAAGCGATAATGAAATGAAAAAAAAAATATTCCTTGACATCTGAGCACTATACCAGGTAATGCAGAGCTGACCTTTGAAGTTGAGCTGTTGAAAATAGAGTGATTCTCTGTGGAATGGAATACAATATTTATGACTATGATACCATCCTATCTCAATATTTGCCATCCAGCAGAAGTACAAGTCAGGGAAAGTTCTTCTTTTTTCATCAATACTATGTACAGTGTAGCACCTGAATATTCATATATGCAACTGCAAGGATAATGACTAACCGGTGAAATGCAGCGAAGTGACCTAGTCTTGCGTCATGTGGAAAAAGGCCATGTTTGGAAAGGAGATGGAAGCGCAAGAATCACCCAAGGAAATTCTTGGATACAATGTGGTCTAGCAAAATAAGGTGGCTTCAGAGAGACATCCGAACAGCAAAATGCTGACTTGTTGAAAGTGTTGATATTTCCCACATGGATGTAGAAAGAATGGCATTCATGAATTTTGCAGTTATATTTCAAGATTTTGAATAGGTTTGGGGTCATGTGGATGAGGGTGGCCGGGTTTATCCCACATTTTAATCCTTCCCATCCGCCCGATGCTGGTCATCAGTGGGAGATCTTCGTGAAGGTGGGGGCACATCTGGCCCGTGCCCCCTCCCCTCCTGTTGAGAGCTCGAACTACCCGCCAAGAACTAAAAATCCACTCTTATTTTTATTTGACTCGATCACCATCTCTCTTAAGAATTTACCAATGCACACCATTTTCGACTCTTCTCCAAGCCTATGTGTCGAGTCCTCTGCCTTCTATCTACATGTATCAACTTCACATCACTCACACCAGCAAGATCCACGTTAGCTATCTTTCACTAAAATAGTCCACCAAAGGCTTACTTTAAAGGGCACTTTTACAAAGTGTGTTCACCCGACCCCCTGTATTCACATGTTCAGTCGATCTGTGGGGCCTCTCTGAAATGATTTGTCTCAGTTTTCTAGGTCACATGAAAATTTGCAATGCCCTCATATTATGGTTTGAGGGGTTCTTGGAGTGGAGGAGGTATTGATAAGGGGGGGGGGGGGATCAAATTGGATTTCCAAAAGGCTTGATTATTTAATGGAACTGCCCTAAAAGTACAGTGAGCATTTTGCATTCTGGGTGAATCTTATGGGCTGCCTATAATTAGCTACACCCTTTCAATGTTACAGTGTATATCAAATTGTCATAAATGGAACCCCTTGCGATACTTACTAAATGAAGAACTCGTGGTTTAAGGTTATATTTTACTTTAATACCAGTATCGCCAATCAGTGATATTCATTTCATGAAAAAGAGGGATCGAATATAATTGTATCAACTTGATATTAGGGCATACATGTAGTTTGTCTTCTAAACGTGTATTTACCTTCTTTCAACAGACTTACCTCATTGTACCCAGATGAGTTTCAAATTATTAATAACACAAAGATCTCAAATTATTTTTCACTCACCTGGCATAGATACAAAGAAAACCTTAGTGTTCCATCGCACAAAGTTTAGCGATTGATCGTGGAACTAATTTTCATGATTGATTGAATTTTATCTTGAAAATCAATCTTTGAAATGATTTGACTATCTGTTGCTACCCCTGGTATAAAGAGACCTTGGTATGAAATGTCAGATAGGAATTATGTAAATGGAATTAACAAATAGGAAGGTATATTTAACTCATTGAATTGTGAAAACAGTCCATTTATGCTAGTATGACAAGCACAAATAATGGAGGTTCATTTACTGGTACCTACTCAAAAAAAGAGAGGTAGATATGTATATACACTTTTGAAATATGAGGTTTTAATGTGTACATTGAAACAATTTTTATTCTTTGTATAGATTATGTCATGTAATGTACTTGATATCACAACTCATGTTCATGTTTTAATGTTTCTGTAGTTCTTGTAAAAATATCCAATAGTATTTATAGTAGAAATGTTGATCATGTATTTTAAATGACCTTGAGAGATAGTTCATGAAGTAATCTTCTATCATGTAATAAAATTCCATCACTAAAACAAAAAAAAATTAAAGTGGAAATTATCTTGGTAAGAATTAAATTAGGCCCATCTTTGCCGACACCACCTCTTTTTAATGCCTTAACAGAGGGTAGGAAATTATATTTTTTAGGAGCTATCTTTTTTTCCACATTTGGAGTGATTGCAGAATTTTGTGGGCTAATTCTTTTAGGGGCAACAAGTGATTATACAGTAAATGCAAATACCATGATTATTCTGCTATAGTTAGAATATTAATTTTATAAATTATCTTGAATATTGTTTGTGACAAATCTTGGGGCGAGTCTAGAAAGAATGGTCGCCCCTAAGCATGCATTTTGGGGGAATTTGAGGGGTGACTTGGGCTGTCATGAAGGTGAAATCGTCTGTTGCCCTCATGTATTTACGCTGCTTGAACAGGTTCTTCAGTTTGTAAATATACAAACAGCTCAATGAAATCCCACTTAATGCAGTACAGGTATCTATTCTTAACATTTGCTCCATGCTGACAGGTACATGTACATGATTGAATAATTGAATTGCAACTGTCTCTTCATAGCTGTAATCCTTGGTGTCATTCACTAGAAAATGAGCTAGGCTTTAGGGACATGATCCGTCTGAAAAAGGAATGTCTAGGTTTTTTGTGATACAAGATCACCCACGTTTAAATGCTAGTAATATAAGGAAAAAGTTGTCAGAATTGTCCACAATATCAGTTTGTAAATGAGGCTGAATAGGGATATCGAGGTAAAATATTTTGCACAATGAATGCTACCTCTAGTAAAGATTGTATAAATTTGTACACCATGTACAATGTGTTGTATTCACTTCCCTGTATAGCATGTGACCCTGCCTAAGACAATTCTGTTGGGACCACGGACATGTATTCGTGGGGGCGTCGTGGTCTAGTGGTTATGACTCGTCTTTTAATCTGAGAGACGCGAGTTCAATCCCTAGCCAAGGCACTTTTTTTCAGCGAGAAATGTACCCACATTGTGCTGCACTCAAACCCAGGTGAGGTGACTGGGTATCTGGTAGGAAGAAATTCCTCAAATGCTTGAGCGCCTAGGCAGCCCAGCTAAGCTGGGGTAATAATGATAGCAGGGCCCGCTGGGAGAACATTTTTTTGGAACTGAAGTGGCTACCCTGGGTAAATATGCTGTTATTATTATTGTTTTTCTTATTGTTATCTATTTGACTTATTTAAGCAAAATTTAACTAAGAAGATGTAAATTAAACCTTTTGCATATTCTTGTCTGAAAAAATGCTTCGAGTAAAGTCCACTTAAGGACGTTCCACAGTTATATTTGTGCGCGTTATGATCTGCGCATAGTTTACACTTTGCGCGCTGACGTCACAATGGATGAACAGGTGATTAATCAGCTGCGGATATGAGCTGATTTTTCTCATCTTCTGCACTTTAACTGCAGATCCGATGCGTTATTTCATGAAGCTAAAAAATTGAATTATTCCTTGGACCATTCAAAAAAATATTCTCTACAATTTCAAAATACTCTGCAGTGCTGCCAAGAATCACGAATATTACCCCGAGTTTGAATAAATGGTAGAGTGGTTTTGATTTTTTCTTCACATAGATACTAAGCATTCGGCCCATTTTTGGTGTTTTAAAAAGCACATTTGCTCTAATAAAAATGCTAATAGTTTAAAAACAAGCACATGAACCCCTATTTTTTAATGTTTGTACCTCTTAGGTATACCTTCCTATACAACTCTGCAAATTTTGGTGAAAATGACATGGATTTTGAATAAAGTGCAGCATTTATTGTACGTTTGTAGTTTGTTACTGAAATTTTACATTTTTTAGATTGGGATTTTGTTATCTTTTACGCCATTTTTAAGAACTGATAGTGCTGTTAAACTTAAAATTGCAAACAAATAGCACTATTAATGGATTCTCCATTCTAACGATACAATTATTAACTCTCTTGCGAAATTTGATGACTTTTTCATGTATTTTGACTGCGTAATGGAGGTTTAAACTCATTGTAGTAATCTTGGGCGGTCTAAAAATGCCAAATTCTTTTGAATGCGTAATTCTTAAGAACATCAATTTGGGTGAACTTTGAAGCTCTATAGCAAAAAATCAAGCACATGGACCTATGTTAATTTTTGCATATTTCGAATATTAAGGTTCTAAAGTATCTATGTGCAAAGTTTGGTGAAAATGACATGGATTTCACTTTAACTGTGGAACGTCCTTAATATAGATTGTCTACTGTAATTCTTTATCCATGATTCAATTCTTTTCATTCATGCGTTCGCACAAACTGAAAGGGAGAATATCTTTACACTTTGATGTATGATTATAAAGCAAACGTCACAATAACACATTAGTCATCAGATAAATACATTTTTTACCAAATAAAAATTATGAAGAAGAAATATGAAGGTTTTCACAATCACTTTTTTTTATTAAAGTATTCATTTTCATCAACATGCCAATAGAATAGGCAATATATTCTCTGCAAATGAGTGTTGGATTATGTGCTATTTGAGAAGATATAAAAATAAGTAAATGCTGCAAGTTAGTTTATTTAACTTATGTAGAGTAGCTTTGAATTTATTGAATGATCATGTTGTTTTTAAATGTCTTGACCCCCAAATTTCATGATAGATTAGAATACATGTACATGTATGGTTTGTTGTATAAAATAAGATATATTATTCATAAATGTACTACATGTATGTAATGTAATGTTAAGTTTATTCTTTCTCTTTAGTCTGTAGAGAATGTGAATCTGTTTTTTATTCAAACTAAGTCAAATTGTGTTTGTTAGAAGATACTCTTTTATAAGCTGGAATCAAGTTATAATAGATTTAAAGAAGCACAGAGGTGTAAAACATCAGAAAATTTAACATGCAATATCTCTTTGTTGTATTGTATCAGGGATGTAGGTGTTTTCACAAACAGATCAGTTTGATTTATGATTGGATGAAGATAAAGTCCATTCTTTGGTAAATAATATATAATGTAATTGCATTGAACATCATATTCTTTTGGAGATAACAAGCGAAAAGATAAATATTGAAACTAATGTGAATATACATGTATGTATGAGCATTGTATCAACAAATATTTTAAACTTATTTTGTTTATGTTCTCTGTAATTGAAAGGCAATTTTTTAAAATATTTTAAAGAGACAATATGTATAACAATTATACTTGCTTATAATAGTGCTTAGCACTTACTTTATCAGAAGTATCTAGGCACTCTACAGTAATGCAGCAGTATTGTCAAACTTGAATGTGCATTGGAAAAAAATGCATGCTTTTTATTTCATTTCAAATTCTGTACCCCCAGCCTTGGATGATGGTCTAACCTGGGACCTGTTACATAAATTTGCCAATATGGTCATTACCATGGTAACAGGGCTCAGCAGCCAATCACAATCAAGGTTTAATGGTGAAGTTGGAATAGTTGTCTTTATGAAACAACCCCCTGGCTCTTTTTATACTGAGCTTTGCCATCTTGAAAACAAAGATACACAGAATCATTGAGTGGTTTAGTAAATCAAACTAAAATGTAGTATTTCAGGGTTGATACTTAGTGCCTTTAAGTGATATGGAGACAGTTAAAGCCAATTTTCAAGGAGAAAAGCAATTAAATCTAAACTTGATTCAAGATTTACCGGTATTGTATATATTGTAAATAGATAGATGCATGCCTTGTGGTATCTGGTATGACATTGTGAATCATAATTTCAGGAGAATAACTGGATCATGAATGTGTTGTAAGATTTTTTTTTTTTTTTTTTTGGGGGGGAGGTTTTAAAGAAAATCAAGGGAAATGTAAAAAAAAAAATATAGCAAAAATATAACAAAAGAGATCTTGAAGGAATATCTTTGAGGAATTCTTTGGGTGAGGTTTCAAAACAAGTCCATGATGCTTGCACAAATATATCTGTAATTCAGAAATATGACACAAGTTTATGAAGTGTCTGTTAAATCTTGTGTGTATTCAATTCAGTTTATTGATTTATTTAGAATGTAGGAATATGACCTAGATCATAAAGGTCTTTGAGAGAGTGGGAGGCTCCCTCAATTTTGAGTGTTTTTTCCTCTTGTTTGCTTAGTGTTTAATAGGTTTGTGAACTTTATGATGACCTACTGACAAAATAAAGAAGGCAATGACGCCTGTATACTGCCCTCTACATACATGTAGTTATTTAGACACATTCATTTATTCCATGTTCGTAAAGTTAGTGTTGATGCGTGCAGATTACTTCAATGATGCTCATCATACCTCGTAAGGAGAAAATATAATTATCTCCAATACTGTTTATCATTTACTGTTGAAATTTAATAAGTTTGTAAAGTCTTTGTTGCCAATTTGCAGACTTGCCCTATTCCTGTAGAGAAATGTGTTTCATTCTAAAGAAATTCCCATGATGTGCAGATCTCAGGTAGCAGCAACAATGGTAATTGGAGCAACCCATTACCTTACTCCCAGCTTATGAATTGTATCATACTGCTTGTTACAACAATGATCCTATGCCTCGCAACATCCTATAGGAGCTTGATATTGTAAACCGTCTATGCTTTTACTATGTACATAAATATTATTTTAGAAATAAATTTATTATCCTTACCTACATATGTTTAACACTGGATTTGTTTGTCTGATCTAGTTTCTGAACAAAATTTTTTACATAAAATGGGATTTTATGAATCACTTCAAGCAAACTGAAACCCAGTGGTTTCAATAACTAATAATAATGATAATAAATGCAATTTATTGGGCGCCATATCCATCTTGTTAGAGATGCTCAAGGTGCACATTTGAAGGGGGAGAAAAAAAGGAATGCAGAAATCATGGATAATAGGAGTTGTAGAGGTAAGTTTTTAGCTTAATCTTAAATGTTTCGACACACTATCTGAAAGCAATTCAAAAAAAAAAAATCAGTTTCGACTTCTGAAGGGGAGGGGGGGGGGGTGTGGCTGCATAAGCCTTTTCACTATACAATTCATATAGACTGGGCTGTGTCGGGTTAAATGAATTTAACTGTGGACAGCAAATATCTCAGAAGTATTAGATAGACATTGAATTTTAGCAGATAATCCATTTGTATCTTTTTCTCAAGCTCATCAGCAAGGTTGTTAGCTGAAGAAGATAGTAAGTCTGACAGCTTGTGGTTTATAAACAACAAAAAAATGTTGATGAAAAGCCATGGGAATTGCATGTTCAGTGTTATGAAAAGGGGTGGGGATGGCATCGAAAAATAAGGGTATCGATACCTCCCCCCTGGTGTGCCATGATGAAGCATCTGGTCGGGTATTTTAACTGCTCTGATTTGGAAGCAAGAATTTTAGTAGCTTTAAATTAATACCAAAAAAAAGGTAAATTGCCAATTTGTCTACTGCCAATTCATCCACTCCCCACATGGTCTACCTTCATTTAGTCTAATGCCATTCCGTCCATCAACATTTCGTCTAAATACCAATAATAATCACTTCGTCTAATCTCCAGTTTATCTATGACCAATTGTCTGGTAATCAGTTGGTTTAATATCCATTTTATTTTCATTCAGTAGTCCAATTAGACCAAATGGTATATGGACTAAATGGCTATCGGACGAACTGGTTATTAGACGAAATGGTGAATGGACGAAATGGCAGTTAGACCATGTGGAAAGTGGACGAAGTGATGGTAGACCAAATGATAGTAGACGAGTTAGCAAATTGGACGAATTGGCAGTAGACCAATTGGAAATAACCCCCCCCCCCAAAAAAAAAAGGGTAGTGAAAATGTCTGGTTGCTTGTTTCATAAAATGCTCTCTACATGAAAATTTAGATATCTCCCATGGATTGTAAAGACACACAAGTCAAGACAAATAAAATAGATTTAACTTTATTTAATAATAAGATTTTACCACTAACAACTAACTTTGCCTCTTATGAAATTTATTTCATTCTCAAGGAAGAACATATCTACAAAATTTACTAACACAAAATAATTGGCATCCTTTCAGTAGCTACTATAATAGCATAATAGATTTGAAATGAAGAAAATCTTGTGAAGTGATTATTTTCAACATTACATATTCCTCTCCTGCATGTGCAATGCCAAGTTTTCCTGGAGGCCGTTTCATAAAGCTGTTCGTAAGAGCGACTTTGAGAACGACTGGTGATCCTTTCTTACGCGCTAAACCATCGCCTATGGTGTATACCATTTACCAAAAGAAAGGATCACCAGTCGTTCTTATCTTACGAACAGATTTATGAAACAACCACCAGGTTATAGATTGTTGAAATCTTTATCTTCTTACAACATAATTTAAAAATCATGTCATTCAAGGCAGTATAGCACAAAAAAGCAACATTCAAGAGTTAAATCCAAGTAGGAATATACTGAATTTATCTCAATGGAAACAAACTTTGGAAAAACATGTATTTCTGTATAACATGGCAGTTCAGTTCTCGGCTTGAAAATAAAGTTAGATCCAACTATGACTATCAATTTCCTTAATTTCCTTCTTTTTCTCACAGAACATTGTGATTTACAGTCATATGACTGCCCAATTCAAAACCCACAGTAAGTTAAATGAGCCCAAACAGTCATGTTTGGTCTAGCTGACACATCAAAATTTGACTTGTCTGAAAGAGCAAAATTCTGCAAAAATATTAATGCTTGAAATTCACCCAAAAGAAAATACTGAAAATCTTTGACGGCCTTTAACAGTACCACATCTCATGTTTGAGTGAATATCAAACTTACATGTATACCATGGACTTTCCTGATATGTAAACTTCTCCATGAAAGTCACATTGAATCAAGAAGTTAGGTGGACTATAAGATGATAAATTGTTAATCAACTTAACAGAATTAGATACCATTATAATGGTAGGAATTAGCTTTTAAAAACTACATGGAAAATTAAAATTTATCTGGATAAAAGTATTGTAGATTTTGATCTGGGCAGTCATGAATGTAAGTTTAAGTACATAACGACACCTTTGAAAATTTAAATTCTTTACTAATTCCTGGAAATACTAGCAGTTAAACACCCATCGAATATAATATGAGGAATATGCAAAGTGAAAACCTAAAATAAAACTACTAATTTAATGCTTCAAGTCATTAATTCTGTGACTTGTTTTTTAAATGTTCATCCACAAATAATGTAATGAGGAAATAAATAATATTTCAAATGATAATTTACTTTTTTTGAAAAGTGGGAACTTGAAAGCATCTGCTAGCATATTGGAAATTCATGACAAGTGTACAAATGATTCTTAAAAAAACCCAAAACAATATGAACATTCAAATGTCAATAACTTTGTTATTCTTCATCAGATCTTGGTGAAGTGTCATGTCTGTTTATCTAATAAATATAAATAATTTAGATTAATTCAAATGCAATTTTCAGCCAAACATGCCCCTTTAATTTATCTAATATATAATTTCTAAAGAGATTACAAAGTAATGAGTTGAAGCCTTGTCATAGCACCAATATTATAAGGCAATCTAAAATAATCTGTTGAAATATCCGTTTTATAGCTATTAAAGATAAAATATGATTATTAAGCATATTAATCAATTCCATTTCTATCTAGCATCTATCCCCACAATATACATATAGGCATTATTACTTTTTATCAAAAGTTTACATAAAATCAACACCTAGAAATTCATTGGTAGAAATAAATTTTACAGCATTGTTTGGTTATAGCACAAATATAATCAAATATACAAAAAAATGTATTTCATCTGAACACAATGAAATACAGTTGTCTGTAAAAAGGCCTCGGAGCAATAAATATAAAGTAAAAAAAAAAACCTCCCTTGAATTATTGATCAAAACAATAGGTGCAATTTTGCATAAATGCAATAGATCATTTGGCATGGTACCCTGGAAACTTGTAATAATAATATACAGTGCGTCCCAGAAAAAAAAGGAAACTGGGATTCCCATGTCTTTTAAATTCAAAGGCAAATAAATTATGATATTTCATTTACCTAATCATATGATGCAATCATTCTTCTTTATTTTGATACCTAATATGAGATGAACACTTCCCGCATTAATGAGCAAGATGAGTTTGAAATTTTTTTGTCAGAACCAGGTTGCGCGGAAAAATCGGACAAGATTGGTTCGTGATGTGACGACAATGCGTATTGGACGATTGGCTCATTAGCATTTCTTTTGTATTCTTTGTTAAGCTTCTCTCACTGATCCCTGAAATGAGAGTGGATTCACATTCACACACAAGTTCTGCACAAATCGTTTCTGATGTGCCTCAATATTTATTGTTTGCAGTCTGCCATGCGTGAACGATTTGCTAAGCTGTTGGTTTCAAATGAGAGATGAGAATCCACTCTTGCCATGAGTATCAAATTTATAGCAAAAACATATTTTAATAATTGTGCAATCTATCTCTGAAAAAGGGTTTCCTTTTTTGTGGGATGCACTGTATAGTGCTAACACCTCTTTATCTTACGGTTCTATAGAGCACTCTAGGATAAATGCAGTATAATTACACTGGCCCGTATTCTGAAGTCAGGTTTAACTTAGACCATGGTCTAACTCTGCTAAAATTATGGAAAGCCAAAAGAGTCCATTTTTTTTATTAAGTTGTATGTTTCTTATGTTTACTGTGCTCTTTCCTGATTCATCGATGGTGAAGACAATTATCTACTTATACTTCCTAGGCAATTATGAATGATTAGAGAGCCAAATGAGCTGAAATATCTTATCCCTACTGTTAGTGATTTATGTAACAATTGGCTGTCCATATTTAAACCACAACTTTAAACCTGAGTTTAAGTTAAACCCGACTTCAGAATACGGGCCACTGGCTTTAGCCGAACTATTGTTAGCCCTGGCTTAAACTACTAAGTATTAATGAGTTTTTTTTATACTGGGCTAACAACTCAATAAGGGGGGCATTTCTTGAAGCAAACAGTGATTTCAAATGTTATAAGCTACTGAAACAAATCCATCTGATTGGTTGAAAACAATGTAGTCAGTGAAAATGATTGTGTGATGTCACATGTGAACATCTTTCCCTTTGATGGACTATAAATGCCCCCCCCCCAAATGTATCTTTTTGCTCTTTCTTATGGTGATACAAACTCTTTATCAATGTATTCTTTGAAAATCTGTATTACATGCCCTCCTATAGATAGAATACATGATCTTCTGATAGATATGATAAAAGAGGCAGTTTAAGTGAAATATATACAAAAGTAATGGCAAAGTTGTTCACATGTGATATAACAAATATTTGTCGCATTGCCAATGGGAGAATTTTCATTACAATAATAA
The DNA here is from genome assembly GCF_037042905.1 of Lytechinus pictus. Classification (NCBI taxonomy): domain Eukaryota; kingdom Metazoa; phylum Echinodermata; class Echinoidea; order Temnopleuroida; family Toxopneustidae; genus Lytechinus; species Lytechinus pictus. The sequence continues at coordinate 5,190,924 of NC_087261.1, forward strand.
TCTTAGGTGAAATGCTCATAACGTTTTTAGTATTTATTCAATTTTTCTGAAGCTATCGATCTGTTTCTTTGATTTTTCTGTTTTCGCACAAGCTATCTTGTTCCAAAGGTTTTATTTTCCTTTAAAAACTTTTCATGAAACACTCCCCCATGATTGAAATGGCAGCTTTTTATTTAAGGCACGGAAGTGTATACTCTTTGAATGCTTTCAAAAATAATATTTCTCTCCAATTAGGCATTGGAAAATCACGAAGGTTTCATGAAGAAAAAAAATACCCCAACAGAGATGGTATTCTTCAATATTTACATACATTCCTTATTTCCTTCATTTCTGGCAATGAATATTCAATATCAATCATTAGCTACATATCTAAACTTTTAATAGCTGATGTAATCTAACAGATGCAAAAAACAACTGGGCATGTCATTTTCATTTGATTAAAGTTGGTTCTAACTTGAAAAACAGCTTTGTAAGCCAGCCAGCTGGATTGCTAGCAATTTGGGATACTTTTCTAATCAATTTAATCATGTATGAATGAAATACAAGCTCCTATGATAGAAACTGACAATGGTCCTATATGTATTCCATAAATCATAAAGTTGTACTAGAAATTACATCATTTTTTTAACATTTCAGTTTTTAAAAATGTAAAATTTGATGGAGCATAATGACAAAAATCCACAGCCCCATTTGGTGGGAAAATGGTCAGAAGGGCCCATGAATACTTTAAATATTAGCCCCATTAGAATCAGTGTATAGTGTAAATAAGCATGGCATATTAATGGAGCGGATTAGGCATTCATTAACCCAAGGCCACCAAGAATCAGTTCGTGTCAAATATGATGTGTGAAGGTTTTTTCATCAAGGGCTAGGTTTCAAAATATTCTAATGAAAATGGTGAAATGGAGAGACAAAATTAAATGAAGCTGGCGCACTTATATCCTATTTCTTATATCCTAGTTCTTGTTTAATAACTGAGCCAAATCATGAATATTTCATGCAGAACTATAATGAAGTACTACATTATTCCCTACAAGTATGGGGGGGGGGGATAAATTGGCACCCTCTCAAACTTTTTGCAATATCATGTATATTGCAATTTATTCATAATATCATCACAGTCCATACCGAGGGATTTCAACCAGGGATGATATTGAGTCTGGTCTTGAGGCCACATTTTGGTGGCCTTGGCCCGAGTCACATGTACAATTTCTATGGGAGGTTTTCCACCCTGGCATCATGACTCAGGAGTACCAGCCTCGACTACCCTGATATTAACATAAAGATGTGATGGGTAAAATAGCAGAATATATCCTTAACTTTTCCTTTACAGCATAATTAGGTTACATCAGAATATATGGCAGTGGTTGAACAATCAATGCATAACAACAGAAATAATTGACAAAAGTATTGTAAAATGGAATGCAAGATACCCAAGAAAACTACAATTATCAATTTTTTATTCTTCTCACGTTGCAGTGTACGCAACGTTACCACAGATGAAAGTTTTCTTGAGATTGAGGTCAATGTCAAAGAGAAGAAGATCGGCTCGCTTTCCAACCTCAATTTGACCAACTCCTTTCAGTTTGGCGATCCTTTTGGACAGAAACATGGATGAGGAAAAAAGAGAAAAAATTTAATATAAAAGTGAATTCATCTCATGAATAAGACAGAAGTTGAGTATAAAACAATGTTCTAGAATCTATCTGTCCATTTTTCCATCCTTTCATCCATCTACCTATCAATAGATCAGTCAGTCATTCTGTCTATCCATCCATCCATCTATATAATGTTTCTACCTACCTATCCATCCATTCATAATACATCCATAAATCCATCCATCCATAAATCCATCCATCCATCCATAAATCCATCTATCCACTCACCTACCCACCCGTCCTTCCGTCCGTCCACCCACCCGTCCGTCCGACCGTCCGTCCGTCCGTCCGTCCGTCCGTCCGTCCGTCCGTCCGTCCGTCCATCCATCCATCCATCCATCCATCCATCCATCCATCCATCCATCCATCCATCCATCCACCTATCATTCTTACCTAGCTGGGTTCTCTGCTACCATGGCCACAGCTTTTCCTAATCCAACCTGAAAGACTTTGACAAGGGATCTGAAGGCATCTAGACATGAGCAGCATGATCCTGCTAGCGTCGTTGTACCGCTCACCACCAAACATTTACCATCAGCTGAAACCTGCACTATAGAACAACAAGAACAGACAGAAGAGACATCAGTGGGGCCTCTCATGAACAGTTAAGCCCAGCGCACACTATGCGATGTGACTGCACAAAGATGCGATTGCAACAAATCATAGAGCGTGCGCCAACCTACAACATGCTACAATTACTGCAACCCGTTTTGTTGCCGAAGGATCATAGCCCAAATCTCAGACATTTTACATGTCAAGTCTTTCTGCGATTTTGATAATTCAGCCAATTAGATTTCTCCCAGACGATGACGTCATGGCCAATGTGCTGTGCTGCTGCAGCGCAGACAACATACGAGTAAAAGAAGAGGCGCCATGAGAGGCAGAGCTGATTGCACTGAGACGGGATTGGCAACTTGTGGCAATCAAATCTTGGTGCAATCACGTTGCATAGTGTGTGCTAGGTTTTAGTAGGTGATTTTCATGGACTAATTTGCTCTCAGCCAATCAGACACAAGGATTTTCAGTAGCTTATAACACCTGTTGGTGAAAAGCACTAACTTTTCATAAAATGCCCCCCTTGTTATGACATCATCAGTGGATAATTTCATGAAAGTCGTCAGCACTGACAAACTATCATCCAACAGTTACCACACTAATAGTCAGATAAGCATGTCTCTTGGCCAATCAAAACAAAGGACAGTTGTCAGATCTGTCAGCTTTACTCTGATGGCATGAATCTCTGGACTTGGTAACATAAGGTTTTAAACAAACCAGTTGTTGACAATAGCCAATCAAGATGATAGTTGCTAAAAACACTGACCAGGAACCAATCAACATTGTTCTCTCATACTTGCTGACAAAAATTTCACCAATTGAAGTTTGGTGCTCTTTTGCTAACTACCAAACTCAATCCTACATACCTTTTACAAAATACATCTGAAACATATATGTACCTTCAGCTGAGCTTATTGAAAACAGATATTTCTCTCATGAACAAATTTCCCTAGATTTAAGGCTTGGGAGCCCATGTTAGTTTGGCTTGCTGGTAGACATACTTACTATCTCTATTACTATATGACATCTTCATATTAGGGATTGCTTCAGCAGTGCAGTCTGAAATGAAGGCAATCTGACTGTAATGTCTTGCACTTAGTACATTAGAAACAGCAAGTGGATGCCTGAAAAGTGAGGAAAAGGAAAAAATAGCAAAAACATTAACATGTCTAAAAATGAAGAGAAAAATAATGAAATATAATCCTACATTGAGAGAAAGAATCAATCTTATATCAATAACTTTCATACGTAGTTAACTTATCGCTGATGTGGTTTACGGTACAACATGTGGAGTGTTATAGAAACAGTGGATAGAAGAAGAAAAGAAATGGATAGGCGAGAAAGTGGAAAGATTACTCTACTCTCAAATTTCCACTTTCTCGCCTATCCAGTTCTTTTCTTCTATCCACTGTTTCTATAACACTCCACATGGTGTACCTTAAACCACATCAGCGATTGTACATGCCACCATGCAAACCTTCAAATTACATCTGATAGTAAACTTAAATGGAATGAGGAACATTTACTGGTCATGAGTCCTTTACCTCAAGCTGTATAGAGCCATAAATGTCTGAAAAAAAATCTTGAGTAACTGTGCTGTATTACTGTAAAACGCTTAGAGACTTCTGATCAAATATGTGTTAGGAGCAGTAAAAGTAATTATAATAACTTGGTATTACATGAATTACCATTTTTATGATTCTGAATAGACTTCAAACTTGACATGCATACTTACTCACAGGGGTCATAGATATGGCTTTAAAAGTTCATCATTAATCATAAATGGGGATTGGGGTGTAGGAGATACTACACGCAGTCATACACTATTTTCAACATGGCAACTCAGACTCATACTCCTCGGCATGACCTCTGTAGGAATGGATAAAAAACTTAACAACACACCAATCATATTTAGTGTGGAAGGAATAACTCCAATGCATTACAGGAACACTCACACATGGCAGAGGTCACCTATGATTTCAATTGTGGGCGGAGCTAGATGATGGTACCCAGGCAACAAAGGGAAGCGATCTGTCAGTCCAAAATTGACAAGACTGGGATTTCTGTAATAAAAAAAAAAAATAATGTGAATAGCTATTAAGAATCACCACATATAAAAGAAAAGCATCATTTATTTCTTATGAATTGACATTTTCTGGTTTTGTAGCACAAGAAAAAGCACCTAAAGAAAGACAATTCACAAGACACACTTATTTCCATGCCAACATTTCTTTTTCCCCAAAACGATTTAAAAAAATAGCAAAGTATTTTACACTCTTGGTACATCAATACAATATTGCGGAACATGTTCAGCCAGAGTATGTCTTAATACTTATAAAATGATATCGGACATTTGTATGGCATACATATCCACCAAACAAACATTCAAATATTAGTAGTCTGCCAAATTCAGTACTATGGCTAAATGGTAATGGTATGTAGTCATGTAGATAATGAAAAATATAAATGTATTCAAAATTTACCTGTGATGGAAATTGCATACATTAAGGAGATGTGTGATATGGAATTGTTGAGATGTGTCTAATTTCAGAGCACCAAGGATTTCAGTTTCTTTTGCTACCCTGTCATGGCCAAGAGCAGGAACAATACCTCTGCAAATATAAGATTAAAAAGTAGAACATTTTTAGGAATACAAGCAAAACATACAAAACATAAGGTAATACATTTGTCAATGATAAGAGTTTTACATATAAATTTATCTTGCAATGGCATAAACATGTTTCACTCAGTAAAAGTATATCCTGGTACAAGAGATAGAAAATATGATATATCCTTGGATCAGTTTTCCTGGTATTGCATTGCAATTTGCTCCACATATTTTTTATGACTGCTACACAAAATCTCTTTTGGGTCCCATTATTTTACATAGGACTGTCCAGAACATGGTTGAAAGCTTTTCTTCTAACACCCAGAAATGCGAATCAAATTTGAGAGGTAAAATAATTCCCTGGATGTATCTTAACAACAGAAAACAGTGTTTCTATACAAAATATTACGCAACAATGCGAAAAAGAAAACTAAGACCAGGGCCCTGTATCAAAAAGCTAACCAATGGATTGCAAAATTTAATATGAAAGAACAATTCTGATTGGTTCCTTGTCAGCATTTTGAACAACATGCCTATGCAATTGCAATTTAGCGATTGATCGCAAACCCCTGTCTCACAGGGCCCAGGTTCTAACCTTTGGAGGAGAATCTTTGTTCTTTGGTAGTCGTCCTGAGCATCTACATGAGGGCTGATGGTCATCATCTTACAGCTAGGCATGGCATCAAGAAGATGGGTGAATTGATCTATAGACATCCTTTGATCACCAGGGGGTAGGCCACCAAAATCATTGACTATAGGACCCTGAGAGACAGAATGAGAGAGAGAGATGCATTGGTTACCCATCGAGTACAATATTGTATTTAAGTTATTATTGTTAGTTTTTCACTGTATACATGGATCTGCCCCAGAATGTAATGTTAATTTGTTGATGCCATACAATCCTCCTCGACGTTTAAGATCTTCTGATTCAAAATCAGATCCTACATCCAAGAAATCATGGGGGATCGGTCATTTACACATGCTGGACCATCCTTGTGGAAGCAGTTGCCATATTCCATTCGTAGCATTTCAAATATTCATAATTTCAAAATTGCTCTAAAAACCCATTTGTTTAAAATTGCCTTCCAGTAGTTTCCTTTCATTGTCACGACTGTGCTTCTTTTATCCTTGTCCCTTCCTGCTCCATGTAATTTTTCTCTTATTTCCTTTTCGCAGTGCCTCGAGCACATAATCAATGTGGATTTGGCACTTTAGAAATACTCTATATTATTATTATTATAAAGGGGTGTGGATGGAGGGAGGGACAGAGAGAGAGAAAGAGAAAGAGAGACAGCCATACAGAGTTGAAGAGTTACATTATTACTAATGGTAAGTGGAATTGACAATGTTGATGATGGTAACGCTTCTGGCTCTTTATGTCAATTATATTTCAAATAGAAAATGATTAGTTATTTTGTGAATGATGATAAGATGTCAATATTGATAACACTGTCATCATCGGAAAGCCACACCTATAGTCTTGCTCTGCTATACAGGTGAGACAAAGAGGACTTACTCATAACAAACAATAGGAACCCATATACCAAAAAAATAAACAGTTGGCATCTCTGCTATTAATGTCATCGTTATCTAGTAGATTTCCAAACAATCATTCTCTACCTCAGCATGGATGCCTTCGCATGTTGATCCCCGATCCGTCTTGCCAACGATACCCTCCAGAATTCTGAGTGTCTCAAAGACTTTGCCGCCCTCTAAGTCCTCCGGAAAGACAGTGGATGCTAGGAAGGATGTCACACCATACTTTGGCAATCTCTGCTGTGTATACTCTGGCCATCATAGATGCAAGGAGAATGAGGAGAAATGAAAATGAAAGTCAATTTTTTTACACTTATGTGAGATATTTGTGGTTTGTTGAACTCTTTTTTTTTTTTTTTTTTTTTCAGTAATACATTGTTCAAAAAGTAAAGACTTCAGGCCCCAAAACCCAAACAAACTGGAAATGCAACTCACTGTTGCAATGTCTTGCCAATAATTAATGGGCTTGAATGGGTTAGAAAGTAGCTGTTGAAAGGAAAACCCTTGAATTGTCTGAGAATGAGCCGATTCTGTGAGCACTGGACTATTGTCTAGCATGCGAATGCAAGAGATGGCTTGAAATCTATTTCCGTTTTAAAGAAATTTCATGTCTCTACATTTGAACACGACTGAATGATTGAGAAGAATTTGCATCACTTTACATCCAATGTTCAATTCAAATGTTTAAACCACAGTGAAAACAACTAGAAATGTAACATGATTCATTTATTTGTAATTATACAGATGTAGCCTACCTAGAGTTTGAATATAACATTTCATTTCCCCAACAGAGTTATATTTTTGCCAACAGAGTCAGCATTTAGGATATGGCTTTATGATAAACTTGCAATTCTTGCAGCAGCTCTGATCTGTCTTTGTCATAATAGATAAATACATCAGGCGTGTACTCAGGCATGATATTCCCGTCTGAAAAAATCTGAAAATAGCCAAGGGTCCCTAAGTCACCGCCAAAGTCTGAGATGCCCCGGTCGGGGTTACAAGCTCTTGCATAGTACAGAAATCGAAAGTGATTTTTCAAGGTGAGTCTGCATGATAGTTTGATCATTTGACTTAAAAAAGCAGTAAAACACACCATGAGAATGTTCTTTGGCAAAAGATTTCACGTAAAAAAAATATAAAAAAAACTGAAAAAAAATCTGGAAAAAAGAAATAAAAAATCGGAATTCCGATTTAAATCGGAAGAATATCATGCCTGGTACTTCATGCAACTGACGCGTAAACACTAGTGTGTACATCAAGCAAACTACCCAATTTCGCAACTTAAAAGAAGCAAGTGACGTCACCTCAGTGAATGTACCGCAGCCGTTTACAATACAATGCAGTTATATTCCTTGAGGTGACATCGAAACCTACACGTAGAAAATAACATATGTGATCTGTGCATCTACAATGTATGATCTTGGATGGTGTATTGACATATCACTGATGTGAATCTACATAATCACACAAAATGATCATCTTTACAGGTATGTGTATACATTTCTGATCCTAAGTCTGCAACAAGTTCCCACAACTGAAATACTTTGTTGATGTTGAATCTACTAAAACTTATATCTAAAGCTAAAATTGTACTATTAAAAAAGGTGGGGGGAGAATACAAGTGCATTTTTATTCATCAACATTTCAGAATCTATCTGTGTGGGGTCTGTCACTTCATTCCCCGCTCTATGGTATCTTTAAAGAGCCTGACCACGGTTTTCTCTCATTGTGATCCATCTGAAGAATATAAATCTTATCAAAGCTCCTATGGTTCCTCTCAAATTGTTTTCTAGGTCTCCCAATCAATTCTATATGAAGATCCCCTCTTTTAAACAGGTGAAGTCAAACAATCTAATTGGAAAAAAAAACTAAACACTTCTTACATGGATTCATACAGTCAGTATTATATTTACACAATATTTTCTGACTTTACAAACTAAATTTGTGTCTTACAATACCTATTTTAAAGGTGCATGATCCCTGGCGCTGCTAGATGTTTTTGTACTCACCGACATCTTCATTACGAAGATCACCGACATCAATCATCAGCCAGTCGCGCAGCAAATGCATTCATGCACAGTAACTATATGCTGCGCTGCTTTTGGCTAAATCGGCATTGGTACAAACATCTACTGAAGTCACTTCTCACTGGAGAAGAAGGCGGAGCCAACCTGGCAAGATCTTCGAACAGCAGCCGAAGTGTACGCGAACTAAGAATTGCCAGATTTCGGGCATTTGGAACGTGACATCTGCGTAATGTTGGTGTCAATGGGCAGCTAGCGCCAGGCTGGCTAGTGCCATCCGCATCGCAAACGTGTGTCCAACAACACCTTCTTGAATCTGGGGATCGTGCACCTTTAAAATAAGAAAAAACCTATTTAAATAACAGGAAAATGATTAGTGAAAAAGCTAACCAGGATGTTGCCAGAACATCAAAAGATCATCAGCTCCACCTGTAAATCGGTAAAATAAAAAAATATAAAGGAAAATAATATCAATTGAAGTTTGCAAATTAATTGTTATGAATTCTTATTTATTTCATATTTGTTTATTGCCAAAATATATAAAACTCTGTTTTACAACAGAATATAGCTTTGATATATTAAAGAGGGGTCAACACTGCATTAACATTCTTGGAGAAGCAAAACAGGTATCAAATAACAAAGTTATGGATTGTTGAAATTCTTATTTCTGTTGTCACATGTGAGCAAAATTTATCATTCATACTACACACATGTAATATAAGGGGCAACTGCTAACAAGTGACATCACAAATTGAAATTAAAAAAAAATCATAAATCTGTAATTCTCTGATGGACTTTTGCCAAAACACAATAAATATTTCTCTCTGATTTGTCTGTTTTTATCAAAATCAAGTTATATTATGGTGAACTGCCCCCTTTAATACATGTAGATGAAAATAATGTATGAATTACTTTTGTGCTAATTTATTTGTCTACCCTCATTTTTTTATAATTATTTCTCCAAAACAGAAGAGGGGGGGGGGGGGGCTGGAAAGTGGAAATTGTATAAATACCATCTCATTGAGATTAAACATAAATGTAAATTTACAGTATTTGACTCTGCTCAGCCCCATAGCCAGGGCTTTTCAATTAGGGGGTTAAATTCCCTCTCTTCCTTGGAAATACTATTTGGCCTTTTGTCTCAGAAATTATTGAAAAGCAAAAAAAAGTATAAAAATAAAATAAAATAAGTCAAAATTGTTGGGCATTTCGTCCCAGAAATTTTTTTTCCTCCCCTATCTTTTCTCGCTTTGGAAAATTCAAGTTGGTTTAATCAACCCCCCGCCCCTGGCTACTTGGTGCTAAAGATAGAGATCAATAATCTTTTAAACATGATTAGAACTTAACCTACCTAATCCATGGTGATGAATATCAATAAATCCAGGAGTAACAATCTCAGCATAATGTCTATCTACAGCTCCTTTCACAAAGTCTGTCTCTTGATCCAGGATCGCTGACAAGGAAACAAAACATAAACATAATAACGGCCAGAATTTTAGGTGTTTTCAATTGCAATGGGACAAAACCATGGATTATAGATGCAGATTTTTTGTAAATGACACTTGTTTCACCACATGCACTAAGAAAAATCCAACAATATAAGAGCATTTTCAGCAAGGGCATTATAAATTTATGCTTGAATGAAGCACAAGAACGTAAGAAATCTGCATAGTCCATGGTTTATACCATGGAGCTATTATTTGGGCCAATATGTAAACACATGTGGCATCTCCACTCACAATGTTGGCACCCTATCGGCAAGATTGTCTCTCCTCTCATATATATATATGCATCATTTTTTCAGCAGCAGTTATGCAAAGATCTTACATAAAATCCAAGGACATTGCTCAGCTCAGACATTATTTCACAAGTTAGATTTACATGAAGACTGCAAATCAGAATTCTACTACAGAAAAGATCTACACATCTGCCAATGAGGCCTTTTCATTATTCTGCCTTTTCTGTATAAATCTTTCTATCATTTATAATCCTTTTTTTTTGCTTCAAACTTTAATTTGATTTCAACCAAAGTGGTTAATATTTCCAGATGCCATTAAATATTCTGCACCAAGTGAACAATTTTAATTTCTTGATTTTATTGTATAAAAATTCTGTATTGAGATCCATTTGTTAAACAAAATGAAAAACTATTATCAATTCATAATTGAAAAAAAATATCAAAGAATAGCTCAGGATTCAAACCCATGCCATTAAATCACTGCAATGAAGAATTCTCTCTGACCAAAATCTTTATCACTATAAAACCATGACCAATTGACATTATAACTCTATGATTTAAAGACTTAATACCTTCACTCTATTGAAATTCTATATCTCTGCCCATTGACTTTGTTGAATTCATACACAGCACGCGCCCAGCAGACACACACTACAGACCAAAACCTTCAGACTCTTTTTCTTTGGTTGTTCCACTGGACTATCTCCTCTACACCTCCATCAGAAGAAGTTAAATTTTGATTATGATAATTATTTATAATCAAAATTCAAATTTCATTATTTGTTAAATAATAATTTTTATCTATAATTTGTTCTTCAAAACAGCATTTTGTAACATTGCTCATCTAAGTGGTTCAAGGGTAAAGCCTATTGTATTTGTGGTATTTACGAATGGATACACGAGATCAGTCTGGTAAGATACCTCTCATTTTTCATATTTATACTAAGATTTTTCACATCTTCATACGCATAATTTAGGCGTGTTTACATGTCTCGCTTAGGCATATATGCACAGCGTGTCAATGCTCCGTGACGTAAAAGTATATGTAAAAATATAAAAAAAATACCATCATGGAGTCGTCAAAGCTACATTTGCATACCAACCAGGATGTGATTGACATTGAGCAAAATGCCAGGCCATAATCAGGGGCGTAACAGGTGTCGAATTCAATGCATGATAAGTACAAAAAAAGGGGGCACAGCATGGCGCGCTGCAAAAAGTTGCTTAATATAAGTCTCGAACAAGCGAAGCGAGCAATAAAAAAATTACCTTTTCATATTAAAGAATCTACATGTATACCATGGTATTCAGAAAATAACATCATATCTTACATCTTCCTTTCATCTTTTCTTTTTGGTTGTAGAATTTTTTGGAGCCAGTGCTATGCGGATTGGGTCCAGGGCAATGGCAGCACCAGGATTTTTAACCTAGGGGGAGGCACAAAAATATTTGGGGGGCAACACAAAAATATTTTGCCTATTTAACAAAATCGAGCGAGAAGTGCAAGCAAATTTTTTTTTTTCAATGTAGACCCTACTGACTTGAAAAGGGACCTGTTAAGGACTAGCTGTTTGCATTGGGTCATGAAGATATCTCATCAAGTAAAAAATGCGAGCGCGAAGCGCAAGCTGAAAATTGTTGATATCCTGAGATGATAACTGGGTGTTCTAAGCACTTTTTGTAATAATGAACTGGATGGCTATCTAATTAAACAATTATTGCGAGCACATAGTGCAAGCTGAAAATTGTTGATTTATGAAAATTATGAATACGCTGGATGTGTAAATCGCTAAAACGAATGATGAAAATTCTAATCGAAAGAAGCATATTGACTTGAACATTGGATTTTTAAGCACCCATGTGAACAGATAATTTACTTATCAGTCAACAGTTATACTGCAAGCGCGTAGTGCGAGCGAAATTTTGAATCTTATATAATGATCTGAAAGATTTATTTTCTAGTGACAAATATTGTTGGGAGCTAAAAGTAAATGGATGAGAAAATTTTCGAAATTTAAAGAAAGTTGGTTCGGAGTACTTTGCAGCTGTAGTAGGATGCTGATGAAAAACATTTACCGGTACTACGCATTTTTTTTTATTTTTCAAAAAAAAATTTGGGGAGCAAACTCACTGGGGGCAAATGCCTCCCCCCTTGGTGCCGCCACTGGTCTGGGGCAGAGCCTCCGGAAACTTGTGATACTTTTAAACATTGCAGATGGCCAGTTTTTTAATCAAATCGCGGGTACATACACAACACTTATTAATTTCAACACAGTTGTGGATAACAAACGAAATATTTTGAGGTAGCACAACATATCAAATGATTATGTGGCAAAATTTGTGAAGTCGCCAGCAAGCGAAGCATGCCAGAAAAATTTGGCCTTTTAGAATGATTTTGAAATTAAATTCTAATTATGTGATAGTAGCTTTGGAAATTTAGCCAAAGTAAACATTGAGAGGCTTTGGAACGTAAATCTAGCCAGTGTAAAGCTTTACTTAAGTTAGGACATAATATAGGGGGATATGACTAGCCCTTGGCCAAGGATTTTTTTGGTCCCGATTGCGACCATTATTGCATAAAATTTAGCAAGCTTCTAATAGACGCCATCCACCTTTCTTCCCGTTCTTTATATTTTTCTTTCCTCGGCAGCCTGGTCATGTTATTATTAAGTTCTTGTCCATTTTCTTCATATTCTGATTTTCAAATTTAGCTTTTGGCCAACCTTCATTTCCCGTTTTTTTTTCCTCTTTCTCCCATTTTCCCACTTTTCTTGTCTGTGCCATCTTTTGATTTTATATCCCTCTCTTGCTAATCATGCTAATGTATTAGTATTTTAGGATATTTCGTACTTCCTCACGTTCTTTCCTTCCTTTTCTCGCTTTCCTTCCATTTTCCCTATTTATGTTCTTTCTTTCCCTTTCTTTTCCCCTTTCCTCTTTTTCTTTCTTAAATAATTTCCCTTTCCCTATACTCTTTTTATTTCTTTCTTTCCCTTTCTCCCGTTTAAAAAAGAAAAATTCCCCGTGAAATCCGCCAGGGGGCAGCTTGCCCCCTAGACCAAAAGCTTCAGTCTCTGTATTTTGGTTGTTCCGCTGAACTGTGTTGGCTCACTCACCAATACATATAGACTGAAGAGCTTGGAGGCCCGTATGTACAGACAACGTATTTTAGCAGGTACGTTAACAGCGGAAACCCGATTTTCCGATCATTTTTGTGTACATAAAATGTCACATTATGAAAAAGAAATCACATCCATATTTACGAAAAAAAGTTTTAAGGAGAACTATATTGATTATGAAGGTGGTCTTATTATATGTCAATGGAAAGGTAATGATGTGGGGATTATCAGTGGGTCATTCAAAAATAACGAAAATAATACATAAGGTGAAAATCGCCGATTAAAAAATGCTCAAAATGCCTCTCCGAAATATGCCTCGCATCGGTCTCTGAATTGACTTGAATTTGATGACGTCACTTTCTGTACGAGATGCGTGATTGGCTCTCCCACGTGAAGCTCCACTTGCATGCAAAACCTGTTGCGAGGGTACGTTTTCTCCACACTGTCACTGAATACTTCGATCACGAAATGAAAGAAAACCCAGAATTTTATCTAGATTTGGATTTTCAAATTGATGATTTTGAAGATGAAGAGAATGATGATGAAATGAACAACAAAGTGACGTAGTTGGAGGTAAATTGGGGGAATTACATCGATGATGATGAGTCGGACAATTCAACTTGCAACACGACCACATGCCGATTCGCTACCTAACTCATGCAGCTGCTAAGTGCTAGCTACACCGCGCGGGCCAAATTGAATTCATGAAAATGAATTACCACACTGTCCAGACAGAGTCTCCTACCTCTGTGACTATGAAGAAGGAAAATAATGATAAAACTGTACTTACAAACAAGTGAATGTAATCCAAACCTGAAGGCAACTCAACGAATAGCAGCAGACGATATGCACCGACGATAAACTTCATGTGGCTGGGATAGATTGTCACTCGTTCTGTTAGATGTAATTTTTATCTCATTAATTTGACAAAATTACGAAACTCAGGGAATTATTTATCTATATAAAAATATAGTAACATCTCGTATTATTGTTTAAATTACGATAAAACCTTTTAAAGGCTCGTATATGTGATCGTAATAAAAATCACAAACATGCCGTATTGCTTGCTCGCCTTGGCTGAGAGAGTAAATCTATGCACGTGTTGCACAGCTTTCAATCAAGCTACGCATGTTGGGGATCTTTTACATCTAATTTTAATTTACCTCAACGTTTTCCTTCAAAAAACGTTTTATCGTAATTTAAAAATTATACGAGATGTTACTATATTTTTATATAGATAAATAATTCCCTGAATTTCGTAATTTTGTCAAATTAATGAGATAAAAATTACATCTAACAGAACGAGTGACAATCTATCCCAGCCACATGAAGTTTATCATCGGTGCATATCGTCTGCTGCTATTCGTTGAGTTGATTTGCCTTCAGGTTCGGATTACATTCACTTATTTGTAAGTACAGTTTTATCATTATTTTCCTTCTTCATAGTCACAGAAGTAAGAGACTCTGTCTGGACAGTGTGGTAAGTCATTTTTGTGAATTCAATTTGGCACGCGCGGTGTAGCTAGCACTTAGCAGCTGCATGAGTTGGTAGCGAATCGGCATGTGATCGTGTTGCAAGTTGAATTGTCCGACTCCTCATCATCGATTCCCCCAATTTACCCCCAACTACGTCACTTTGTTGTTCATTTCATCATCATTCTCTTCATCTTCAAAATCATCAATTTGAAAATCCAAATCTAGATAAAATTCTGGGTTTTCTTTCATTTCGTGATCGAAGTATTCAGTGACAATGTGGAGAAAATGTACCCTCGCAACAGGTTTTGCATGCAAGTGGAGCTTCACGTGGGAGAGCCAATCACGCCTCTCGTACAGAAAGTGATGTCATAAAAAATCCCCAATTTCGCGGACGTAATTCTGCGTGTTTGAAGCATTTAGAGAGAGAACTTTAAACTATCAATTAACTGAGTTCCATCGGTCTCCATGATAAATGATGTACACCATCGTGTTCTCCTTATTTTCTCCTTTGATTTGATATATGATTCTCCATTTTTACGATTTTCAATATATTTCTCCTTTAAAATTCAGAAATATCGTACCTTAGACAGCAGTTACCGCTAATTCCTTTCAAACGATGATCGAAACATCGTCATCTTCGATCCTTTCGTTGGTCAACGTAAGTTGCCATCTTGGATGACGTCATCATCCTTACAGACGTATTTACCAGTCGCTATATATCGCGATTTGTGCCGCTGCTTTGCGCTTGTACATGTAGATGTGCGTGCGTTCGGAACTTGTCGCTCGCATTGATTGGCCAAGATATCGAAAATTTAATCGGAAAGCCTTGATAAAAGCACAACTCGTTGACGGCTGCCATATTTTCCTCTCCGGCAGAAAATTTAAAAAAAAGGAATAACCCGGGGAATAACTCATCGGTAACGTATATTTTCGATATTTTATAGATTTTACATCATATCAATAGAAAGATTAGAGTCTAAAGAAAATAGTGGGCCTTCGTTCAAGATAATATAATGTCATTTAGAATCTAAAAGAAATGAAAAATCTGGACAAAACCCACTCACACGTATTGCGAGGTTAGTATTAGTATACTAACCTCGCACCACGAACCGCGTTTGGCAGTGGATTTCTAACTAGTGGGTCGCGCGTGCTGGGATCTCACTTCTTGGGTCCACAACACACGACTTCTATGGCTTGAATTTTCTGTGCGCGGCGGCATGTAATGAACCCTTGGCTTGGGTGGACAAAACCCACCCTCCGAATTGTCGAGCCAGATTACACATGCAGGCTCGCACTAACACACTACCGTCGGTAAATGGGGATTATAGTAAAATGTCAGAAATTGTTGAATAAATCCCCAGAAATGACGGTTATTCCTGTCTACTTAGAGACTAACTTAGACAGTACTTGCCCCCCTGCCCCCCCCCCTCCCGCTTGTTACGCCATAGCACTGGCAATAATCTGAAATATCATAACTTTCTGATTTTAAATTTGATCTTTAGTGAAATATTTAGTGTTATGCTTGTTTGATTTTTATTTTTTATTCAAATCGGCAAGAGTCTGTTGGGGTGTGTTTTGCACAGTCAGAGCAACTACGAGGAGCTTACACGAAGTTCAATAGGTAGGCACACGAATTAAATTCTGCAAGTGTTTACGTGGTCAATATTAAATAAAGATACTTTGTAGGCAGTATTTCGAGAATAAAACTCATACCAGTTATTTTTCCATCTTCTATTATAATGTGAAGATTCCCTTCTTGCACTTCTCCTCCCGGCAGAGCCAACTGTTTACAGGAAATACAAGTGAAATCCTCCTCCATTTTTCAAGTTCGATCACAACGATTATGGACTGCTATTATAAATGTAGTAAAAATTGTGGCGTGCCATAGTGTGCTATGCATGCTGACTAAACAAAAAAGGGTTAAAAAAAGAGAAGGAAATAATGAATGGCTGGATTAATAAATTCACTTATTCATTTATACCAATTGGTCCAGAAGTGTATACATCCAGATCATAGGCTTGACCCCAAAAAATTAAAGAACGATGAAAATAGAACAAACTATGAAATATCAGAAATGCACTTATACAGTATCAAAAAAAAGTTTACACTTAGAAAAAAATCCTGTAAAATTATACATTTGTAATATTCTGAAGATTTTTCCACATTTTAACATTGGTACAGATCCATAATAAGCAAATGACGATATAACTGTCGAAAAATATTTCCGCTTGAGTGATCGAGCACCACTTACTTTTGAAAAGTTAGTGAAAAATGATTTGCGCAGAACCTTGAAATATATAGTTATGCGAATAAAAGTAGACCTTAATCATGAAGAACAAGTGTAATTTAGCTAGTAAAATTGATTTGAAGATACTTTACCTTTTTAAACTTAATTGTTTCCTTGCCCAAAACACTTCGAAGAATGCATTGCGCCCCACCCCACTCCCCACACACCGAGGCCATCGTGACGATAATTGCTTTACACTGAGCTGTGATTTACATGAAATGGCTCAGGCTTGATTTTTATTTTGTTAGTCATTGTCAAGCTTGGGAAAAATGTGGGGAAACAAGTATAACATGAAAAATTTAATGTAAACCCACTTTAAATGATAAAAACTTAGTGAAAAAATACTGGATATGTCTGATATAAACTTTTGTTTAGATTCAGTTATGTCCTCAGATCCAGCTGGCACAAAAAGGGTAAAGGTTGTGCTTACTAAGTGTTTAAATTTCAATTTGGGTGGCAAAATTGTTACAAAATGCTTGAATGTATCCATTTTATTTCAATTGACTAAAATTGCAAGGGAAATGTATGAGAAATGGTTCGCAGGGTAAGTTTGATTTCGCCCTTCCCCCTTGACACTGCGTGAAAATGAGCATTTCTGCGCAAACAAAATTCTGCGAGCTTTACAAAAATGGGCAGTGCTCACTCAAGTGTAACATTCTGTCATAACTTTTACTTTCATTGGATAGATGAAACCCAAACCCAAGAATATATGTGAAAAAATTACCCATATGTTGTATATTTTTTAATTCCCAGGGCTTTTTCAAAGAGTAAACTTTTTTTTGATACGCACTGTATAGTGGATTGGCAAATGAATAAAGCCGGGGAATAAAGTAGCTTTTAAGGGCCTATAGTAGTGGTTATAGATACGGTGATAGGGTGATTAATTTTTAATGCAAAAATAAATGAATGCATAAACAGATATAAAATGAATTAAGGAATAAAGTATGAACATTCATCCGAGTTACCCATATACTGTAAACGATGTATCAAAATTTTCAAAATCGGGAAGAAATTGAATGCTTTCGTATTTTATGAAAATGATTACCGCCACACTTCACGGGTAATCCCGAACGAGCTTTAATCTGCAAGTTATCTGAGCGATATTATCTCGTAAATTTATATCGACTTGCTTCGAAAACGCCTATCCACCGCTTGATCAACATGTATAGTATATTGTCTCAACAAATGCAGTGGTTTCACTGGGTGGGACTGTGGGGGCGAGGCAAGAATAAATAAACTAGGTGACGTTACTTTATTTCATGCACCACCCAGACCTCTCTTTTTTTAATCCCCCAAACCATCTCTCACAGTCTCTTGCTATCTCTCTCTCTCCCTCTCTCTATCTTCTTTCCCTTTCTCCTCGTTTTATTTTCTTTCACTGTGTTTGAAAAGCTAATATTGGGGGCGACCGCCACACCTGACCCATTGTGCTGCGCTCCTGTATCTAGCTCTTCTGCATTTGACAGTTACCAAATATCATTCTTCAAATTGGAAACATTAATTGATTCACGGTATGCAAGTTCGATCATAGTCCGCGTTTGGTGCATACAGGGTTGCTCCAGATAAAGCAAACGATTTGTGTGGGTTTTTTTTATTAAAATGACAAAATGCAGGAGGGCTTGATGCTTTGTATTATGATAGGGGCGCAGCGTTGCACGTGGGGTCGGTGGGCGGCTGTCCCAATAGTTTTTCAAGTAGTAAAAAATATTTTTAAAGTAGAGGAAAAGAAGGAAAGAGAAAGAACAAAGAAAATTAATCAAATAAGATATTTGATCTGGGACATGAAACTTTAATGTTATCACCCCTGTAATTCAATTGAGATAGGTGACGTCATGGTTTCATCTTGCTCCACCCCTCACAATCTGCCCTGCTGCATAATTATATTGAGACAATGATCAATCTAAATGAACACTAATGGATCAATCAATTTTTAGAAGCAAGCGCAGATAAAATTATACTAAAGGGTGGTTTTGAAAGACTGGTCAATGGTCAATCGCGGGGTCAAACGTATTTAGGGTATGTTTTTTTCCCAAAAAGTTTTTTTTAAGACTAGCCAAACGTTTTTAGGGTATGTTTTTTTTCCCCCAAGCTTTTTCCCCGAGGTCATATTTTGGCGACAACTTGTTTAGGGGCCAAAATGTGTAAATAAAGCCCGCGAAAAACTTGTTTAGGGGGTTATTTTGCACACAGAGAAAAACTCGTTTAGGGGGTGTTTGGAAATTACTTGGTCACACGTGTGTACAGCAATATATTTGACTGCCCCCCCCCCCCCGGGACTATGACGGGCATCTATTACGTTTGAGTTGACAGAAAAATTGTCCTAGTAAGAACATTTCACATGCTTTGTATCGGTATTGTTACTTGTTTACTTTATTTCAGTTTCGAATACTGGCAAGTGGTGTTCCGCAATACAGTCACGATTTTCCGCCAACCGGCATGACCGGTATAGGCCTAATACACCCCGCCCCTGCCCAACTCAACGTCTCTTGTCATGGCTATACTGTTTGCCATGATGAAAACTAACGAATGCATAGCCGTACGCAGCGGGAATGGGGGAAGGAACATGACCCTGGGAAGGGGGGGGGGTGCTGCGTGTATTATTTTCCATATTCAGTACCCTCAGGAATTCAGGGGCCCGTTTCATAAAGGTCTTGCAACTGTTGTAACTTTGCCATTGTGGCAACTACCATGGTAACCTTGATTATGATTGGCTGCTGAGCACTAGCGTACCTACGGGGGGGGGGGGGGCAGAGGAGGCAGTCTGCCCCCCCTGACGAGCCACAACCCATGCAAAGGACGTATCCCTGCCCCCCCCCCCGACGAGCTTGAAGACCTTTATTGCCCCCCCCCCTGACGAGCTTGAAGACCTTTTTTTTTTTTTTTTTTTTGCTTGTCAAATTTTTTTCTGGTACGAAATCCTTCATTTGTGATTGAAGACTTTTTTTTTTTTTTTTTTTTTTTTTTTTTTTTTTTTTTTTGCTTGTCAAATTATTTTCTGGTACGAAATCCTTCATTTGTGATTGAAGACCTTTTTTTATTATTTTTATTTTTTGCTTGTCAAATTTTTTGGCGGACGGTTTTGCCCCCCCCCCTGTGAAAAATCCCAGGTACGCCACTGCTGCTGAGCCCTGTTACCATGGTACTAGTAGTTGTCATTATGGCAAAGTTATAACAGTTGCAAGTTTTGCTCCTCAAATTGGCATCGGCACCTCCAGTCAAAAATCGTTTTCAGGGCCCTAGGAAGGAGGGAAAAGGAGGGACATTTGACACCCCCTCCGAAATTTTGAAAATTACATTCTTGACTGATTTTTTTTCTCACAAAATGCACCAAAACTGTGCACGAAATCCTTTAACTTCACTTTACAAAATGCAAACGCTTCCCCCACGACAAGTTCGGTCGCTTCGCTCTCTCGCTTTCGAGTTCCTTTAAAAAAATTACGTCATGCCCTCTTCCCTGAAAAAAAATGTGAACGGTTGCATTTATTCTTTTTTATTCCAAAATTCAACAATGGACGAAGAAGTGTTATTCAAACTCCCTTTTAATCCCCCGTTAAATCCCTCCATTAAACATTTTAAATTGTGCTGCAGAAATTCAGTCAGAAGAAATAATTTTTATGATATTATAAAATGACCATCCTTCTACAACTTGAGATAAAGAAAAGAAGCAAAAGAAGTGGATCTTTCTTCTTTTTTCCTAATGAAATCATTATGACTTTGAATTTAAAGGTCAAATCCACCCCAGAAAATGTGGATTTGAATTAATAGAGATAAATCAAACTAGTATAACGCTGAAAATTTCATCGAAATCGGATATAAAATAAAAACGTAATGGCATTTTGAAGTTTCGCTTATTTTTCGCAAAACAGTGATATGCACAATTCAGTGACATGCAAATGAGTCAGTCGATGATGTCCATCACTCATTTTTTTTTTTTTGAATTATACAATATTTCATTTTTTTTTTTTACATATTTCACAATAAGGACCAACTTGACTGAACCATACAGTATTAAACAATGCTCATTCCACATGTTCAGGGAGGAATTAATCGTTGATTCTCTTGACAATGAGGAGAAAATTAGAATATTTCATATTTCATATAATAAAATACAAAAGAAATAGTGAGTGGATGACGTCACCACTCTCCTGATTTGCATACCTACCAGGATGTGCATATAACTGTTTTGTAAAATTAAGCGAAACTTTAAAATGACATAACATTCTTATTTCACTTCCGATTTTGATGAAATTTTCAGTGTTATGCTTGTTGGATTGTTCTCTTTTTATTCAAATAAACTTTTTGTTGGAGTGGACTTGTCCTTTAATTAAAACATTTCTTTGTATGCGTAACGGTAAAACTGGTGTTTTGACCTTGTTGTTAAACACAAACATGTCATCATTGATCTCTTATCTTGAAAAACCAAGATCTACTGTGTTTGGTAAACGGGTATAGATAATACGACACGATTGATATCAACTCGGTCACTTTACGTAACACGATTAACAAGATAATTAACCAACGCTAAGAAGATAATAAACAACAATGCTCATGAGCGTGTGCGCAAGCATTTAACTGAATTTTACAGAATAATTATTTGGAAACAAAATGGTTAGATTTAATTCATATAGCTATCATTAATCACCTTTAAGAGTATGGTTGCTTCTAGCGAAAGCGATGTTGAAGTTAATTTGGAATATTTAAAAGAATATACTGCTGCAAGCTGGAAAATGTTCCCGTTACCATGTTGATATTCACTAAAAGTGAAATGGTGAATAAGACTATGAGAAACGCGAAACTATTTCTGTTCTTCCTATTAAGTTTTCTCGGTAGAAAAGGGAATATCTTCGCACAAGGTGAGTATACATGCTTTGAGTCGAATATTATACTTTTAAACATTAAACATTAGAATATAAAAAAATTGATTTTGTACCAAAAAAATCTAGAAATCGGTATAGAAATTATTTAGTTTTGTTGAAAACATTTAACAATCTTGTGCTTGTAAAAATAAATCTTGTACTACAAGCCGTTGTAGATAATTTATACATAATTAGAAAATTTTAGCACAAATAAACAATAAAACGTAATTTTGATATTTTGAAAGAACAAATATAAACGATTCCCATCTCACCCCTTCTCTCCTGACAGGATTGTGTTTATTTCCAATTAAACCATGCCACTTTTGAAAAAAAGAATCCATTACATGTGGAATTTCCTCTATAAGACATGTAAGATGAGTAGATAGACCACATGTTAGTGTATATTGTAATGCATTATTCAATAAATGTTTAAACCCAGTTAATTGTCGTAATTATGATTATCATCATTATTGTCATTTTCATCATCAACATGTTTATGATCATCATCAAATCAAAAGTTTCATACAAAAAAACCTTAAATGCTTTGATATTGAATGATTTTATTGAATCTGAAGGTATTTGTGGTACACCGCCGTCTATGTCACACGGAACACATACCATCCAAAATGACTACTATGCTCTTTACAACTGTAACGCTGGATACGTCATGGATGACGAAAGCGATACTTTTCTTCTCATATGTGACGCTCTATCTTCATCCTGGATTGGGACACCACCTCAATGCATTCGTGAGTTTATTTCTGTTGTTCCTATTCTGTGTCTAGTATACTCACTTATTATTATTATTTTTAATAATGTACAAGACTTTTGTAAAGCAAATCGGAAAGAGCAATAAACACGGATATACTAAAGTTACAGGAATTTACAAATAATCTCCAACAATGGATAAATAAATTGCCTATCGGTATTTGAAATAAAATAGAATAAAAAAGAATGGTACTTGCAGTGGCTACAGTATGGGGGATGGAAAGCCTTAATAGATAGAATTAATCATGTTAATTCTCACCTTTTCAGAAAGTATGTATACAAAAACGTGTAAACTACCACCCTAATGTGAGTTTTTGAGTGTCCACAAACATTTTCGGAGATCAAAACATGGGAAATCTTGGGAATGTTTCATCAACATTTTGTCTGACAGGTTGTCGGATATGACAATTTCCCTTTATTTTGATTGGCTGAGGAGCAATGTTACTATACGGTTAGTGAACGATAAAGCAGACTTTATCGGATAAAATGTCCGACAGACAGATCCTTTCATCAACGCTCCCCAGAACATTCATGCTAGATTATATGCAGGCGTGGATCCAGGGGGGGGGGGGGGGGGTAGGATTACAGGGTTCATGTGCCCCTATTAGGAAACACATTTGTATCCCCTAAGCTTGTATGATTAAAAAGTGCGACTTTTTTTAAACTGATATTTCCCAACCAAATAAGGATATATCTTTCTTTATATTTCTATATATAGAGTAAGACATTTAATCTATTTTTCAATAATTTAATATTTACCTCTCCAGGCGTGAGTTGCCCAGAGCCTCCAGTTCCAAATCATGGCTCAGTGTTAGGAGCAGGTCGTTACTATGGTGACGTCATCACATTCGTTTGTGACACCAAGTATCGTCTCTACGATCCGTCGTATTCTCGAACCTGTACCGAAGACGGGACGTGGTCCGGTGAAAGCCCCGAATGCTTCCGTAAGCAGTAGACCAGGGTTCCGTTTTACAAAGAGTTACGATTGATCCGATCGATCTAAACTATGGAAAGCCAGGAACGTCAACATCTAAAATGCATGTTTGTTCTAAATATTTTCTAGATGTGATTTATATTCATACATTCATAGTGTTCTTGAAAATTCAGTATTGTAGCGAACCCGTCCGCTACGGTTTTGGTTATAATGCAGTAAACGTAGATGGCGCTATAGCTTTTGGTGCGTTAGAGCTCAATGATCGACTTACGCAACGCACTGCGTAAGGCAGCTCTCGGAGACTATAAATAGCGGAGTTTCGCAGTGAGTTCGTCACTTCGACGCTGGCGGAGGTCGGAGTCGGACGAAGAACTCCCTGCGCTCCTCTCAAACTGGGCTGAATCAAGAAAAGGTTTGGAAATGAACATTGCTCGCTTAATTTCTACTACTGCAAATGCAATTCTGGATAATTGGTGACGGTGTTAATGGTGATAACCTGTACAATTGCTGAACAATGATGTATAATTAAATTATGACCGTTGTCATAAACCAAATGTAATCATCGTCTCCAACCTGTGTGATCTATGGAATCCGATTGACTTCTACAGTATAAGCCTTCCCATAGAGATTATACAGCCCCAATAGAAATCCCCTGTTATTCTATATTTCACCTGTTAACACTACCCCTCAACACTCCACCCCCATATATTTTGGGAAAACGGAACACGCCCGGGTCTCTACATTACGCCATATATACAGATATAAGGAAACCGCTCGCATTAAGAATGGCTAGTAATTCATCAACGGATGAAGGTGATAGAGGCAAGGGACAGGCCGGCCCCCCAGCATCCAGGACCCGTTCCAAGATGGAGAGCCGCCACACAAATGGTGTCAGGAGTGGGATGGAGAATGTGAGGACATCTGGAACAGATGGCAGCAATACTTCAGGGGATGAATCAGTTTCTACACATTCTGGAATCAAGTTATCTACCAGTAGGGGAAGAAGGCAGAAGACCGAGGCTCTGATGGAGATCGCACAGATGATGAAAAATCAAGCCAAGCTAGCTCAGGACGAGATAATGAAACAGCAAGCCAATGCCCAGGTTATGATGATGCAACAGGCTAAATCTATGCAAGCACAGATGGAGAAGCTGCTTCTATCATTCTCTAATGAGCAGAGTAAGCCTACCAGACGGAGACGAAGAAAACTGAGTACTCGGGGAAGCACAGATAGGTCTACACAAACAGCATCATCAACTGAGGAGGAGGAAGTTCCATCCAATACTACGTGGCGGAATAGCAGAGGCAATCCTATTAATTCGCCAGTACAAAATGCTGCCAGGAAGACGACATCACCAGCGGTGCAACCAACTGCTGTGCGAGACCCTCCAATTGATGACAGTAGGCTCCAGGCCATAATCCAGCAAGCATTGGAAGATACACTCCTACATGGGCACACGTCAAAACCAAGGTCATCACAGGATGCCCAACAGAAGCCTAGGGGTACCCACTTTATCAAGCCAGACAAATATGATGGATGTTCATCATGGATTGATTACAGCCAACATTTCGACTCATGCCGAGCAGTAAATGGCTGGGATGATGAAGAAGCGGGGAGGATCCTGGCATCATGCTTACGAGGTCAGGCACTAAGGCTGCTACGGGAACAAAGGCATATGGTAGGCTTCAATGATCTGAAGAGAATGCTGGCCAATCGGTTCTCAGATAATAAACAGGCTGAGAATCATCTACTAGAGCTGAAGCAAAGACAGAGACAGGAGGGCGAGACACTCAAGGAGCTTGCACAAAGCATCAGAGAGCTCACTGCATTGGCCTACCCAGAGCTGGATTTTGATGTCCGTGACAGATTGGCGAAGGGACACTTCATGGATGCCCTTGTGAAACCTAAGCTCAGAGAGGCAGTGTTCAACAACCAATGTAAGACATTGGATGATATGGTACATGCTGCAGTGGTAGCTGAGGCCTTCCATCATTCTGAAGACCAGCGGAGCAGCAGGAAACCTAAGTACAGCAGGGCAATGACAAAGGAGAATGAGGAAGATGAATCAACCTCCGAACCAATTTCAGAAGTGAAAGCTATGGTAGCTACCTTGAAGGAAGAACTCTCCAAGCGTAATGCTGAGATGACCACACTGAAGGAAGAATTGGAGGCCATCAGGACCGCATTACGGCAACAACCTCAGACTAATGATCCCAGGGACAAGCAAAAGCAGCAGCAGGGGAATTCAAGTAAATTTGATGGTAGCTGCTACTATTGTGGAAAGAAAGGCCACATGAAGAGGAAGTGCAAAAAGAGGATGAGAGACGAGGCTCAGATTCATCAAGCCGAGCAACAATATCAGAGCTCAACAAACGAAGTAAGGTCGCCCCAGGGGGGCATGGCGCGGCCGTGGAACCTGGAAGCACCAGCCCCTCGATACCAAATGCCACACAGCCAATAGTTACAACCAGGTACAATGGAGAAATCAACAAAGGAATTCTGAAGGGCATGTATGTGCCAGTCACTATCGGTGGGACACAGCTGAGTTTTCTGGTAGACACAGGAGCAACAGATACATACATCTCCAAGTCAGGCTATAGGAAACTACAAGAGAAGCCTACAATTCAAACTACTACAGAGAAGGTTATGCTTGCAGATGGCTCACAACTAGAGGTGGATGGAAAGATCCACACAGAAGTGATAATAGGCCAGGGGAAGGCAAGGATCACCCTGATTGTCGCTGATATCTGTAGCGATGGAGTCTTGGGCATGGATAATCTTCTGCAGTTAGGAGCAAGGCTTAACTTGGAGACTGCTACAATGGAAACAAAGTGGGGTTCAGTTCAGTGTCGCCATGAAGACAACACTAGAACTTGCTTCCGCATCATAGCTACTGAGATGTTCACTATACCGGCAGGCCGAGAAGGCATCATTACAGGAAAAGTACTGGATGGGGTTTCAGATGACGTTACAGGCATGGTCGAAGCATCAAATGATAGACGTCAACTTACACAGAAAGGCATCATCTTGGCCAGGACCCTCGTCAGAACTAGTAATGGAGCAGTCCCAGTTAGAGTATACAACCCTACAGGATCACAACGTGTGATAAAGAAGGGGACAGAGCTAGGATATTTGTCGGCAGTATCAGAACCAGATATCCAAGCATCTCAGCTTTCCAGTGAGGAGATTGATCTACCAGAGTACCTGACTGATTTGTACGAGCGGGGTATACTAGAGGTGCCAGAGCAGTACCATGCACCTATTGCTAAGCTTCTGACTACATACCAGGATGTCTTTTCCAAAGGAGACTATGACTTGGGGAAAACCAACCTGGTGAAACATACAGTTGACACCGGACAGACCAGGCCAATCAAACAGAGGCCACGGAAACATCCGTTTGGACAGAGAGATGTAATCAGGAAGCATGTCAATGATCTTCTGGACAGGGAACTCATCGAGCCTTCAGACAGTCCATGGGCAGCCAACATCGTCTTAGTTAAGAAGAAAGACGGCTCCCAGCGCTTCTGTGTTGATTACAGGCAACTGAATAGTGTTACCATCAAGGATGCATATCCTCTCCCTCGTATCGACGAGACCCTTGATGCACTCTCTGGAGCCAAATGGTTTTCAACGTTGGACCTTGCTAGTGGGTACTGGCAGGTAGAGCTTGACTCGGATGCTAAGAGGAAGTCAGCTTTCCTAGCAGGTGGGGGACTGTATGCCTGGAAAGTCGTGCCTTTTGGCATGTGCAACGCCCCAGCAACGTTTGAAAGACTCATGGACCAGGTATTGAGAGGACTGCACTGGGAGACGCTATTGGTCTACTTGGATGACGTGATCGTGTTCGGGAAATCCATTGATGAGGAGATGGCGAGGCTGCAGCAGGTGTTTGAACGTCTAAGACAGACAGGGCTGAAGCTGAAGCCAAAGAAGTGCAACTTGTTCAAGACTTCTGTTTCATACCTTGGGCACGTCGTCTCTGCAGAAGGTATATCGACTGAGAAGGACAAAACAGAAACAATCAGGACATGGCCCAGACCCGAGTCAGTGAGGGAGGTCCGTGGATTCTTAGGCCTTGCATCTTATTACCGTCGCTTCGTTGAAGGCTTTGCCAGAATTGCTAGACCTCTGCACCAACTGACAGAAAAAGGACGGAAGTTTGAGTGGAACCAGGACTGCCAAGAAGCCTTCGAGATAATGAAGCATAGACTAGTCACGGCTCCAATACTGGTATACCCTACCGAGGAGGGAAAATTCATTCTGGACACAGACGCCAGCAATGATGGTATCGGCGGTGTACTCTCCCAAATACAGAATGGCCAGGAACGGGTCATTGCCTATGGAAGCCGAGTCCTAAGCAAACCAGAAAGAAACTACTGTGTAACCCGTAAGGAACTACTTGCTGTAGTAGTGTACCTCAAACATTACAAGCAGTATTTGTATGGTCGCCACGTCCAGGTGAGGACTGATCACGGAGCTCTGAGATGGCTGATGAATTTCCGGCAACCTGAAGGTCAGCTGGCAAGATGGCTGGAAGTCATATCAAGCTACGACATTGAGATTATACATAGAGCTGGAAGGATTCACAGCAACGCTGACGCTCTATCACGAAGACCATGCAGGCAGTGTAAGCGAGAAGGAGGCTGCATCTACGGAGGAGACACTAGGAATATCAACGTCATCACGTTGAGGAATGACAACCTAGCTGACATCCAAGAGGCCCAGCAGGAAGATCCTAACATAAATCCAGTCAGGAATGCACTGATGGAAGGAAGGAAGCCATCCCGGGA
The DNA here is from genome assembly GCF_037042905.1 of Lytechinus pictus. Lineage (NCBI taxonomy): Eukaryota > Metazoa > Echinodermata > Echinoidea > Temnopleuroida > Toxopneustidae > Lytechinus > Lytechinus pictus. Next base: position 5,219,274 of record NC_087261.1, read on the forward strand.
AGAGGCGACGGCATATCCTTTTAAGGTAAAGGTTCTCCTGGATCACTGGGACCAGCTAGATGTCAAAGATGGTGTTCTCTACAGGAGGTGGGAATCAGGAGATGGACGTGATGTCAGGTGGCGTTATGTACTACCTAAATCTCTGATACCGGAGGTGCTACAGGACCTACACTCATCTCCCATGGCAGGACATCTTGGTATGACAAAGACTCTTCACAAGGTACAGGAACGCTTCTACTGGGTAGGAATGAAGGAAGATGTCAGATCCTTCATTAGGCAATGTCCAGACTGCGCTCGCCGACAGAAGGCAGGACCAGGGAAAAGAGCTCCGCTACAGCAGAGGCAGAGTGGGTATCCAATGGAGAGGATCGCCCTGGACATTATGGGACCATTGCCAGTTACTGATGACGGGAACAAGTACATTCTTGTGGTAGCTGACTATTATACAAAGTATGTCGAGGCATATGCAATACCAGATGAAAGAGCTGTAACAGTGGCACGGAAGCTAGTGGACGAATTCATCTGCCGCTATGGAGTTCCTAATGAGATACATAGTGACCAGGGCAGGAACTTCGAGTCCAACATCTTCCAAGAAGTGTGTCAACTACTGGGTGTCAGAAAGACAAGGACGACACCGTACAACCCAAAGAGTGATGGGATGGTTGAAAGGTTCAACCGTACGCTGATCAACATTCTTGCTACCCTATTGGATCCAGAGAAGCACCAGCGGGACTGGGACAGGTATATACCCTACGCCACAGCTGCATACAGAAGCTCCACGCACGACACAATCAAGGAGACCCCAAACATGATGATGTTTGGCCGAGAGGTTTCACTGCCTATCGATTTGCAGTTCTCCAAACAGGATGGAAGTGAGTGGACTGACTATGCTCAGCAGCTGAGGGAAAGAATGGAAGAGACGTACCAGAGGGCCCAGCAACGTAAGGGTGTTGAACTGCGACGCCAGAAGAGGAACTATGATCGGAAATCAGATGGGAAACTCTATGAAGCTGGACAGTTCGTATGGCTCCGCAACAATGCCAGGAAGAAGGGAGTCAGCCCCAAATTAGCACCCAAATGGGAAGGCCCCTATCAAGTAGTGTCCAGACTTTCCGACGTGACCTATCGTATCCAGAAATCCCCCAGGAGCAAACTGAGAGTGGTCCACTTTGACCGACTGAAGCTCTACAACGGATCTAATGTACCAGATGCCTGGAGGACTCAGCCAGCAGACAGAACAGACGAGGTGACTACCGATCGTGAACCAGATGTTGTGGATGATGGACAACCTACTCAGGCTTCTACTGAGACTACCGTAGAACCAGGAATTCCATTACCTGGTGATTCTAGTGACTCGGACGTCAACCCTTCACGCTATCCTAAGAGGCAGAGAAGACCTCCAGACTATTTCTATTGAACATTCATAACTTTCCATTTGCAGATAGATGTGGAACTGTACTGTAGCTGTTTCTAAAACGGACAAACTGTTAATATATATCGATTTATGGATCTACTGCGTGGCATAACAGAAGACGCAAGGATTCTGACGGTTGAAGAATGAAATAATCAGATAGAAGCAGTAATCCACACAAACTGTTGAACCGATGTGGAAAACACTGGACTTGTAATATATATAAATGTTTCGCCATATTTATGTCGTAGTATAAGTCATTTATTTGTTTTGTGAAACACCACACCATTATCTTTTCGGATAATATTGTTCAAGGAGGTGTCCTCGACTCACAGATACTTATGAAACTAATTTTGCTTAGAAGCACTCGCTGTAATGTTTATATTCAGAGTTAATGTCCACAGAGTGAACACGTTTCATACAGCTAATGAGAAGGATGATAATGTTGCTATCAATGAGAGCTTACAAAAATAAGTTATGGAAGATGCAGAGAGATTGATTGTACATAGTATCCATATAAGGAGTGCATGTAAGAGGACATAACTCTCAGTATGATTAATACAGCGATGCATATAATTCAATACATTTTGGTTGCTTTGTCAAATTGTTTGGAATCCCTCTGCTAATGTGAGGATAAAACAAATGTGAGGACACATTCCTTGAAGAGGGGGGCTGTGTAGCGAACCCGTCCGCTACGGTTTTTGTTATAATGCAGTAAACGTAGATGGCGCTATAGCTTTTGGTGCGTTAGAGCTCAATGATCGACTTACGCAACGCACTGCGTAAGGCAGCTCTCGGAGACTATAAATAGCGGAGTTTCGCAGTGAGTTCGTCACTTCGACGCTGGCGGAGGTCAGAGTCGGACGAAGAACTCCCTGCGCTCCTCTCAAACTGGGCTGAATCAAGAAAAGGTTTGGAAATGAACATTGCTCGCTTAATTTCTACTACTGCAAATGCAATTCTGGATAATTGGTGACGGTGTTAATGGTGATAACCTGTACAATTGCTGAACAATGATGTATAATTAAATTATGACCGTTGTCATAAACCAAATGTAATCATCGTCTCCAACCTGTGTGATCTATGGAATCCGATTGACTTCTACAGTATAAGCCTTCCCATAGAGATTATACAGCCCCAATAGAAATCCCCTGTTATTCTATATTTCACCTGTTAACACTACCCCTCAACACTCCACCCCCATATATTTTGGGAAAACGGAACACGCCCGGGTCTCTACATTACGCCATATATACAGATATAAGGAAACCGCTCGCATTAAGAATGGCTAGTAATTCATCAACGGATGAAGGTGATAGAGGCAAGGGACAGGCCGGCCCCCCAGCATCCAGGACCCGTTCCAAGATGGAGAGCCGCCACAGTATGCTTATTTTTGTTTACAAAGGGCACTGTGCACATTTCTTGAAGAAAAACTATGACAGTGATGGATTTCCATATACATGATATACTTGAGGTTGATTGGATCAATCGTACTCTTTTTAAGACGGGGACCCTGAGGAGTGCTTCATGAAGCATCCTGTCACTGACTTTTACTGACAAATTTGTTCCGAGCCAATTAGGTGCGACAATTTCAGTAGCTTGTAACACTTGTCAGCGAAAATCACAGACTATTTGTTTCATGAAAATGCTCCCCGGGAGACGGCTATCTCATCATTCTTACCTCTCTATGCCAATTGGGGTTTACCTATATCAATTCAAATGTGTTAGGACCATGACTGCTATCAGAAACTGGGTATCGGTGCACGCCCCAGGTCGAGGGTGGCCTCAGGGCCTCCCTCGATAACTCATGTCGGCCTCAATATGATTTAAGTCATGAAGCCCACGAACTGAGGAAAGTTAATATAAGAGTAGAGTAGGTATACGATATAAACAAAAAAATAAATTTCAAACATATACGGGCTAAGTCGTCGGAGGGGCAGCTGACACCCCTTGACAAATTTCCCTCGGGTTTTTGTAATTTACCCCCATCGAGCCCATGGAAAATAATTAACGTATACAACTCTGAATTTCAAGGATTTGAAATGAATCCTGATCGGCCGTGATAGTGCTCAGTCGAACATTAGATTTTGAATTGAAAATTAAAAGAAATGAATTTTGATATATTGAGATTTGAAAGTTAATCATGTAGATTCAAAATAAATCAGATATTAGGCTAGCCACTATTTACAGCCGATCTGTATTTATTTAAATCCTTGATATTTAGAGTAGTGGCCAAATATTATGGGCTCAGAGGGGTGAATGAAGATGTAAACAGGCCGTCAGACTTTTAAAGTTAGCATAAAGTATATAGGGATCACAACTTTGGAGCCAATTCCTATAAGACCCTGGAGAATTTTAATGACATCTAATCCTCTTTTTGTCACCTTTGCAGAATAGTGTTTGGGTAAGTGCTTCAATATACGTTAATCTTTCTTTTCTCTAAAGTAACATTCCATGGCACTGTGTAATGAGGGTTAGGATCACCCAATGGTAGTGAGTTATACATGTATATCATTTTAAACTGAGAATCTCCACTTTTAGTAGGGATATTTAATCGAAAATACATTTCTGGCGACTTTTGGGGAGTTTCGCCATGTCTGCATGGTCATATAATGAATACTCTGAAATTACTCAATAGCTGATCTGAGCAGTACAGAAGTCTGTCCATCTGGAAGTTGGGAATACGGAAACGACACCTGCTTCCGAGCCTACAGCACAACCAGGACCTGGACGGATGCCCGAGACGAGTGCGCCAGTGGTAGCCCCGTAGGCAAACTTGCTATGGTGGCCGATGGTGACGTCCAGACATTCTTGGAGGAGAAGTTGGAAGAATCAGGAAGCACCGATTCGCTTTGGATTGGAGGCTCTTACGGATACGTTTGGTACTGGGATGATTGTAAGCCATCATTGTGTTTTAAATCTAGTTTTTAAGAAAATTTATATGTCTAAGCTATTTTGGCTCAAACTATTTGTTGATTCACTGTCCCTGTGCTCTTTGGTTATCCAGAGCGTCGAAAGCAAAATTATAAGTGGACACTTCTACCCAATTTTGAGAACCTCGTCTTTTCTTTCCCTATTCCGGTTTCTCACAAAATCTATTGAAGCTAGGTACTATCTCATTTCCATTTAGCAACCAATTCTTAATATTCATTAAGTCGAGGTTGGGGAGGGGGATTCTTTGGTTGTTTTTCCATGCTACAATATTTTAATCCGAATAGTGTCACACTGATAATAACGCATAAGAAATGTTCATCTTCCATCTGCAGCTGGAAATCCACTACAATATTTTTCCTGGGCGTGGGAAGAACCGAGCAGCACCAGCGACACAATCCAGTGTGTCTTCTTGAGTAGTCTGCCGAACCCGAGCGGTGATAAGAATCATGACTATAACTGGAATGATGAGGACTGTACCGTAAACATGGTTTCAGATATCCCAATCTACATTATCTGCGAATATGGTGAGTATCGCTTTACTAGCAATCAAACCGTCGCAAGATTCTGAACTGATACAGAATAATGCACTTTTGCATTGGGATGAATTCACAATATTGATGTTTATTTCTTACTTTTCTGCTGTTGGCTAATTGCCACTCTAATACGAAGCCATTGGCAAGAGCGGGTCCAACTGACTCAGAAAATCAATCAATTTAGCCGGATTAAAATATAAATGCCCACTTCTTTACTAGCTTGTTGTTGAGACATAATATCTATCATTATATTTTTATTTTCTGAATTCTGTCCCAAACAGACTTTTCTTGCTCTTCGATGATACCACCGGCTATTTCCGCATATCCAAAATATGAATATGATGGGAAATGTATAGTGTTCGTTAAGGAGGAACGCAACTGGAACGATGGGAGGTCATTCTGCAGTGCCACATTTGGTATAGTTGTTGAAATCCATGACAGTGTAAAGCAGAACTTCCTGGTCGAGAAAGCAAGGGATGTAGACGGTTCATCCGGTGTGAACTGGTGGATTGGAGCAAAGCGAAAATATTCAGGAGGCAAAAGTTGGAATTGGGTTGATGGTAAGTATCTACAGAGTGTGGGAAGAGTGATGTACCGGTGTAGATTGCTCAGTATTGTAAGGGTAATATAGCTCTTGATGGAAATGCAGCCCATGGAGTGGACAACGTATTGTGTGTAGAAAGGAGCGCAAATGTGTGGATCTGATGACATGAGTTATGAGAGCCTACGTTCTGTATAGCGCCGAGAGATTAAACCTTATATTTCTGACGGCGTCCTGTTTGACAATATCGAATTTTCGCATTTACTACGGAGCCGCTTTCTACACTGCACTAATTCCTTTGAAAATGCAAGTCAAATCACAATTGGGAGCTTAGAGGCTTTCGTCGAAAGTTAGAGGACCAGGACAGCAGATCAGCCAAAGATTTGCACCAGACGAACAATTGCAAATATATCGTTGTCCAGAGTCAAGATGCTACGCTGCTGTCCTGGTCCACTATTTTTCGACAAAAGCTTCTCAGCTCTCCATTGTGATTTGACTTAAATTTTCAAAGGAATTGGTGCGTTTAGTTGTAGAGAGCGGCTCCGAAGTAAATGCGAAAACTCTCTAATATAATTTGTGGAGCGTTGTGGTAAGGTAGTTTTCACTCTCGCCTTTGAAACAGAGGCTCTTTGGTTCGAATCCGAGCCATGGCGTTATTTCTTTCAGCAAGAAATTGGTCCATATTGTTCCGCCTCTCAACCCAGGTGAAGTGAATAGGTACCCGGCAGGATTGATTCCCTGAATGCACCTAGAACCTTAAGCAGTTGGAGCTGAAGATAATCGGCGCCTCGTAAAGGCTCACATCTTTATTACATTGGTTATTTTTTCCATTCATCTGGTATTTGGTCCAACATCACTGCATTGTAAAAAAAGATGTTAGGAGTTGCATAACCAATTTAAAGTGCTTTTATTCTTCTTTGGAAGACCCCCATGGCCGACATAAGTTGCAGTGATCTAAAATCGGATTTGTCTAGAGATTCAGAACGGTAAAAAAAACCTGTCATATAGCAATCCCAATGATATTTCTGTTATGTTAGATTTTAGGGGCATAAATTATAATATTTGCCAATTATTATGATAAACTTTAAAATCAGCAACATAATTAAAAATAGGATGACAAAAAATATGCATGATTTTGTAGTAATCATGGCAACCTACAGCAACGGAAATTTATTTTAGAAAAAGTGAAACTTTGTTGAAGAGATACTACCATGATGGCTACATTGCTTTATCATATATAACAACATCTTTATTGTCACTTAAAATATCTAAATAGCGATACAAATGCATTGGAAAAACGCTGTTTGAAATTTTAAGTGCATTGTTTAAGCCATTCACAACAGTTTAAACATTTTAAACAATCTGTTTAAAGAGTTTAAACAGTTGTTTTAAAAGTTTAAACGATTACAGCAAAGTTTAAACAACTTGTTGTTACAGTGACAGGCTTAAACAACGTGCTATTTTTTTTACTCGACACCCATTTCCCATCGACTCTTTGCAGGAAGTCATATCACTGATTTTCATTGGGGACTTAACGAACCAAGTAATCCTGATATTGAAGAGTGCGTTGATCTCCTTGCGACTAGCGACTTCAAATGGAATGACGATAGATGTACTTTAAGCAAAGATTATATCTGCCAATACAGTAAGTATATTGGGAGAACTTGATAAAAGTTATGTTTATGCCGCATGCATGTATTTTGATAAAATAATTTACATAACACCGCTTTATAAGCTTGCTGCAGTCAATAATTTTTTTCTTCTGAAAATTTAGACAATCAGATACACAAAAGGTTAATTACCATATCACGGAGGAAAAGTGCTCAGAAATTTCGCAAACAGTGCAAGGCAACTACGTATCAAATTAATGCATGAAATATGCGTTAAAACATAAATAAGCAATCGGGAATATTAAATTGACGTATAAAATTTGATAAGGATGAGGACGAAACGATGTATCAATCACCTGACCATCAAAACATAAAATAAAACGTATATAAATATGTAAATCTCACAGTAATTTCTAAAGCAATTGTCCATCACTCTCTTATGGAGGAAATTTTCATATTTACCTGCTCAAAAAGTGATGGGTTTACCATGAAAATGAGTTCAATGCCAGCTCTTAAGAAAAAAAAATTGCCCACATAACATTGACTCTTTTTATTTGAAAATTATTTCTGCGTTGATATCAGGTACTATCTCGTACAAACACATTCTGTTATCTCTTTTAGCTGGTCCCAAAGAGTCCGAGAGATGCTACGACCCCGGAGAACCAGCGCATGGCTCATATTCACCCTCGAATCCTGATTGGCTGTATGGCTCCTACGTAATCTACTCATGTGATGAAGGGTACACACTTCACGATAACATCAGTCGGATTGAATGCAACCTTGATGGAACATATACTTCACATATTCCAAAATGTATACGTAAGTTCAAAATGTTATACTCCTGCCTGCAATCAAAATGTAATCATCATAAACAACAAAACAAAATCAAGAGGAAAAGAGGAAGCACAAAACTCGTAAAACAGGAATCACAGGAATCAAGTACGAAACTCCAATGAACATGAAGAAAAATATGAATGAAATGAAAACGCAAATCGGTCAGATTTTTTCATGTTTCATTACCTAATTACCTAAATCAATTTTTCCTCAGAGACGAACCTTCATCATGATATTTCATTTCGTATAGGGACCTATTTTAGGATATCACATCTTGGTTCTCATTGCTTTAAATATTTATCATTCAGATATACATACACATAGACTTTTCTGCTTTAATCAGCGTTTGTTGATTGACTGATTTTTGTTACATGCAAGTTGGTCATTAAGAAAACTTTTAAAATTCATTATGTTTTCTAAATATGTTAGCTGTTTCTTGTGGAAGTGTTTATCCTTTATTCGACAACGCAACTCCGAATCCTACTGGATCTGATTTTCGTGACATCGTAGTCTATGTATGTGATAGCGGATACTATCCGGTTGGCGATATGTCCGCGGTTTGCCAGCCTAATGGAACGTGGAGTCAAACAAGTGGATATTGTCAAGGTCTGTTTACTTTTATAATTGTTTTTAAATTACCTTTATGAATATCTTCGAGGGAAATGCAGTATACTGATGACTATAAGCAAAGCGATTGGACACTTGAAAATATGAATATCAGAAGGTCATTTTTAAAGACATCAACATGTCAAAGCGTATCTTATAGAGGGTGGTAAAACACAATGTAAGGAAAAATTAATATCGCTTTAAAATATATTTTGGGCGCTTAAACAGTCTGAAATGTCTTTATAATTCAAAATATAAGGCAGTAATGGAGGTATCATAATTAGACATTAGAAAGTATTAGAAGCTTGATAAAGTAGAAGCACATTTTAAAAAATCGGAAATGACATTATGTTTTAAAAAGAGATGAATTAAATAAAACAAAGGAACTTTTAAAGTCCTAAATGATTTCGTTTTTCCAGAATTTGATGAATGCTTAAGCAACCCTTGTCTACATGGATCTTCGTGTTTGGACATGATAGACTATTATCAGTGCGACTGCGTGGATGGTTACACTGGAACAAATTGCGAAATTGGTAAGGCTATATCGTTTCAGAATGATATTTTCGATAAATAGACCGGTCAAGTAACCCAAGGGCAACCTCGAAGTTAAAGCGGAAAAATATCTGTAAACTGGTGAAGGGACTACTAAAAAAATTGATTTTGTTGACTTATCTATACAACGTTGGTTAAAACTCACGATCGATATAAATAGCGGTTGTTGGCACATGTAACGTATGTTTCATCACTCTTTTCGAAATCCCATCCCTTTCCGTTACCTTTCCTTTCTGCCGATATGTTACAGATATCGACGAATGCTCTAGCAATCCTTGTAGACACGGTGCTACATGCCATGACGTCATCAATGTTTACACATGTTCATGTACACCAGGATATGAGGGATCTCAATGTGAAAATTGTAAATTATTACTTTCTTCTTGAATATGCAAGATATGATTATAGTTCTTTTGGGGTCATTATGTTTTGATAATTTTAGAGCCTTCTGTTTAAAGTGTCATTGCTTTGACCTACATAGCGACATAATTAAATTTAGGGCAAACTGTAGTGAGGTACATACATGTATTTGAAATGATAACATGAAAACACAATAATATATAAATAAATACAGAATGTAATCATTTAACTAAAATACCAGTTTGAATTATCACCGATTGTGATGCATCCAAGGCTCCCAGTCTGTCTTGTTCTCTTTATTTGTTACATTAGAAGAATTCACTCTTTTCTACTGTATGATATTTCCCAGAAATTGACGAATGTTCTAGCAACCCTTGTCACAATGGTGCAACCTGCTCGGATTTCATCAACGCGTACAACTGTACCTGCCTCCCCGGATATAATGGCTTGAACTGTGACATTGGTAATATCACTGGCGGATCCAGGGGAGGGGGGCACAGCCGGTCCGTGCCCCCCCCTTTGAGAGGAACAATTAAAATTTGAAATGTAAAAATGCCGTTAGAACATAATGTGCCCCCCTTTGAAAGTTATAAGACCTTTTTTCTCCTTTTTTTGGCTTGTCAAATTGTCTTTGTCATGTTTTTAAAACTGATTATTTTATCACGACAGTAAAATGCGCTTGCAGTGTTACCGTGACTGTCAAATATTTATTACCGGAAATTGGAGTCTATTTTACCATTTTAATCAAGTGATATTAAGCGTAAAGAAACCTCTAAATATATGAACGCCATAAACATGATAAACAACATTGATTACTGAACTCATCGACATGGAAATCCAGTTTGTAAGAAAGTAGTCTTTAAATATCTATTTCCATATCGAAAATGTTCTATCAATGAAAGTCGAGTTAACACACTGCTACGAATCACTATGAGTTTTGTTTCAATTCTTTATGCTAGAAACTTTGTTTATTAGTCACGACATTCACAATTTAACAAGGACAGTATGAAAATAAGCTACATATTTCACACAATAGATATACGTGCTTTTTCGTTTACAGAAATTGATGAGTGCTCGAGCCGCCCTTGCCATAACAACGCTACCTGCGTGGACTACATTGATAACTACAGCTGTATCTGTTTACCTGGCTATGAAGGCATTCATTGTGAATATGGTAACGAAATTACAATTTCTTCGATTGGTTTTTATAAGCGTGATTTCCTTTGTTGGTCCAAGGCATATAAATATATTTTTTCCTAAAAAACAACTGGAACCAGAAAGTTATTGCTAGTTTACACCCCGATTCTTCTTCCTTAACTTTTATTCAAAGATAAACTAATGGTTTTTTTTCTTCAGAAATTGATGAATGTTTCAGCAATCCTTGTCAAAATGGTGCTACTTGTTCGGACTACATTAATAGCTACAACTGTACCTGTTTACCTGGCTATGAAGGCATTCAGTGTGGATCAGGTAAGGAATTATGATTTGTTTTATATCGTACTATCTTCATTAACATCCCTCTACCCCCTACTTTTATTCATTGATAACCTTTATCCCGTTTCGTTACAGAAATTGATGAGTGTTTCAGCAATCCTTGCCAAAATGGTGCTACTTGTGCGGACTACATTGATAGCTACAACTGTACCTGTTTACCTGGCTACGAAGGTATTCGTTGTGAATCAGGTAATGAATCATAATTTATTTGATGTCTTTGATGAACATGACAAGCTTGATAGTGTTGTTCAATTGCATATCTGTAACTTCCCCCCTCTTGCTTCTTGAAATTCAATATATTGCTATTATCTTAAATCCAATTCCTCTAACCAAACTTTTATTTGAAAATAAACTAATGTCTGGTTTCGTTACAGAAATCGATGAGTGTCTGAGTAATCCTTGTCAAAATGGTGCTACCTGTTCGGACCAAATTGACAGCTACAACTGTACATGTTTAGCAGGCTACGAAGGCATTCATTGTGAATCAGGTAAGACATTTAACTGATCGATGATACCATCGATGATCAGTTTTTGCATGAACCTAGTTCTGAAACGTGAGAATGTCACATTTAACATTTGATGAAAGACAATTTCAGTTTGATCCAGAACGTGGGTTATAAATCCTTACTACTTCGATCGGTAAAAAAAGTTCTTCCTCTTTTACAGATATTGACGAATGTTCTAGCAATCCATGTCGCAATGGTAGAACCTGCTCGGATTTCATCAATGCGTATAACTGTACCTGCCTCTCTGGGTATAATGTCATGAACTGTGATAATGGAAATATCGTTTTATTGCTAAAAAAGTGATTGTCACATTTTTTTATTCCACATATTTATGCTCTGACAGTAAAATGGGAAAGGTAGTGTTACCATGACTGCTAAATATCTAAAAATAGAATTATGGTGGAGTCATCAGGTGTGCATTTTGATTTTTTTAATCACGTGATATTGAGCGTAAAGAAACCTTCATGAAATATAAACAGCACAAACAACATTGTTTGCTTATCTGCATTAACATTCCTCTACCCCCTACTTTTATTCATTGATAACCTTTATTCGGTTTCGTTACAGAAATTGATGAGTGTTTGAGCAATCCTTGCCAAAATGGTGCTACTTGTTCGGACTGCATTGATAGCTACAACTGTACCTGTGTACCTGGCTATGAAGGCATTCAGTGTGAATCAGGTAAGGAATTATGATTTGTTTTATATCATAATAATATCTTCATTAAGATTCCTCCACTCCTACATTTATTGAGAGATAAACTTGATTCGGTTTCGTTACAGAAATTGATGAGTGTTTGAGCAATCCTTGCCAAAATGGTGCTACTTGTTTGGACTACATTGATAGCTACAGCTGTACCTGTTTACCTGGCTATGAAGGCATTCAGTGTGAATCAGGTAAGGAATTATAATTTGTTTGATGTCTTTGATGAACATGACAAGCTTGATAGTGTTTTTTTAATCATTTGATCTGAAGCAAATTTGCAACTTTATCCCTCTCTCTTCTTGAAATTCGACAGTCTTATATGATTTTATTATCTTCATTCCAATTCCTCTACCCAAACTTTTATTTGAAGATAAATAATGTTTGGTTTCTTTACAGATATTGATGAGTGCTTGAGTAATCCTTGTCAAAATGGTGCTACCTGTTTGGACCACATTGATAACTACAACTGTACATGTTTAGCAGGCTACGAAGGCATTCACTGTGAATTAGGTAAGAAATTTAACTGATCGATGATACCATCGATGATCAGTTTTTGCATGAACCTAGTTCTGAAACGTGAAAATGTCACATTTAACATTTGATGAAATACAATCTCAGTTTGATCCAGAATGTAGGTTATATATAAATCTTTACTCCTTCGATCGATTAAAAAAAAATCAAACCTTCTTCTCTTACAGAAATTGACGAATGTTCTAGCAATCCATGTCACAATGGTGCAACCTGCTCTGATTTCATCAACGCGTACAACTGTACCTGCCTCCCTGGGTATAATGGCTTGAATTGTGATAATGGTAATATACTTTACTCTGCTAAAAGTAATCCCTACTGTATTTTTGCCATTGTTTGATGCTTTGTAAGAAGGAGTTATTGTTGTTAACATGATGATTGATATAATTTCTACGGACAAAAGAAGTTGCTTGACATTTTTTCCCTCTGAAACAATTAAAACATTGGGCTAAAGAAATCTCTACAAAATACTAACAAAATAAACAGAAACGAAATAACGTATCAAACATAAATCCGACCACTTTGTTATAAAATTAGTACCAATGTGTTAGTGGTTTCATCACGGTCTTTCAATTTCCATACCTTAAACTGGTTATAAATGATAGAAGTAAAAGTATTTCTTTTCTACTAGAAACTTGTTCTTAACAAAAATACAAAGACTATCTAAAATAACCAATACTTGCGTGCTATATTTTGCTACAGAAATTGATGAGTGTTCGAGCAATCCTTGTCAATATGGTGCTACCTGCCTGGACCACATTGATAGCTACAACTGTACATGCTGGCCTGGCTATGAAGGAATTCATTGTGAATCTGGTAATGAAGTATAATATGTTTGATATCCTCGATAAAACTATTCCACAATTTGTTTGTTCCCTTATAGATGAACCACGACAATTGTTTATCTAATCTACAACACAATTCCTGTCCCAAGCTTTCATCTACAGATATATTTGTTCGGTTTCGTTACAGAAATTGATGAGTGTTCGAGTAATCCTTGTCAAAATGGTGCTACCTGCCTGGATCACATTGATCGCTACAACTGCATCTGTTCAACAGGCTATGAAGGCATTCAGTGTGAATTTGGTAAGAAACCTAACTGAGTAACAATTACCCCGATAATACTGATGACAATAGTTTCTTTACCTCGTTTCCGAATGCCAGATTGCCATGTGATACAATTTAATCCCGGTTTAATATAGAATAAACCCCCAGAGATTCTCAGTTCTTCGATATGTTCCAGAATCCTCACTCTTACAGAAATTGATAAATGTTACAGCAATCCACGTCGCAAAGGTTCAATTTGTTTTGATGTCATAAACGGGTGTAACTGTAGCTGCCTTCTTTCTTCTGGTGGTCAAATGAACTGCCATTACGTTAATATTTTGAAAGATTTTCCTTTTCATTCCGGTTATGTGATAATCAAGTACCTGTAGAAATTCTACATCCAGATTTAAATGACCCTGTGTAATTGATAGCTAGATAACATGGCAGCTCAATGAGATGAAGAACATGGCAGACGAAATGAGTATGCAGGTTGTACTAAATAATTTACGTAAAATGCAAATACAATACATGAAAATATGAAACAATGTATAAAATCTTTTGTTTATTAATGAATATCATATTCATATACCTGTGTGATTGCCCAGTTACATTCGATTACAAGGAAACGTTATTTTAAAGATATCTTTTTTTCGGTTTCATTACAGATATTGATGAGTGCTCGAGCAATCCTTGTCAAAATGGCGCTATCTGTTCGGACCACATTGATAGCTACAATTGTTCCTGTTTGCCTGGCTATAATGGAATTCAATGCGAATCTGGTATTAAATTTCAATTTGTTTGATATCTTTGATAGTATTAGGAGCTTGATTACGATGATTTTCATGATTTGTTCTCTGGCATATTTACAACTTTACCTCCCTCTTCTTGAAACCAGGGGGTCTTTGATATTTATTCCGATTCCTATACCCCAGCGTTTATTTATAGATATACTTTGTTCGGTTTCGTTACAGAAATTGATGAGTGTTCCAGTAATCCTTGTCAAAATGGTGCTACTTGTTCGGACCTCATTGATAGCTACAACTGTACGTGTTCGGCTGGATATGAAGGAATTCGTTGTGAAAATGGTAAGAAACCTAATTGAATAAATGTATCTTATAAACTCTGAGGATATTATTTTTGTAATTCGTTCCCAAACGTCAAAGTTTATCTATAATCTATAAAATTCAATCCCAAATAGAACTGAACTGCACCCCATAAATTCACAGTTGCATGATCTCTTCCAGATTAATGAAATGTTATCACTCTTTTACAGCAATTGATTGTTGCTCTAGCAATCCTTGTCGCAATTGTGCAACCTGTTTTGATTGTGTGTAAAAGTAATGTTGCCTTCCCTTTCCCTTGGGACAACTTTACCATGTCTACAGGTCTTTGAATTTATTTCAGTAATTGACAAATATTCAATTAACCCCTGTCAAAATATTATGCACAGATCAATTTTACATTTATTCTGTACATAGTGACAAGTGCATTGTCTCTGCTATTCGGATAACGTTTTCATTTCTTCAGAAACTGATGAATGTTCCAGTAACCCGTGCATGAACGGAGCTACATGTTTTGATTTTATTGACTTCTACAACTGTACATGTGTACCTGGTTACGACGGTTTCCAATGTCAAAACGGTAAGACAGATTTTCGGAAAAGAGGTATGGCTGTTTCGTTTATCTGACGATCAGGCCGGGAAAGTAATCTTAGAAAATGCACATGGTTTATGAAATCCGAGACTTTCAGTCAATGAAAGATCAGAAGATTGACATTAGACTTACTCCTCTTTAAATCTGGTACTATCAATGTCGGGCATTCATTGTGCAGGATAAAAATTAGTTTTTTTTAAGAGAAAGTTTATTGAGAAATATAGTGTGTCGTCTGAATTCTTCTGTTTAGGAAGTGTTAGAAATAATTGGAAAAATCATCTTATGAAACATATGATAATACCATGATGAAAATAAGTGTTTTGGTTGTTGTGGGAACATATGATAATACAGGGATGGAATTAAGTGCTTTCATAGTTGTTGTTGTTTCTCTTTTACTTCTTTGTTACCAGAAATTGACGAATGTTCTAGCAACCCCTGCCAAAATGGGGCTACATGTAATAGCTATACTGGAATTTACAACTGTTCCTGTTTAGCTGGTTATGATGGAAGCCATTGTGAACACGGTAAGCAAATAGCTATTGTGGTAAGTTATTTTACCAGATTCACGGTTTAGCAATACCATGCTTTCATAGTTTTACCCTCAAAATCAATATAAAGAGAACCAACCTTAAAAGCCGACCAAACCTGGGCACCACTTTACGAAGCATGTCAGTTATCATTCTCTGACAGAACTATAGTATGACGGAGACCAGGGCCCCGTCTTACAAAGAGTAACGATTGATCAAATCAATCATATCTCTATGGAAATCCATTAGTGTCATAATTTTTCTACAGAAAATTTGTAAACAAAGCAGAACACACCAAATTGTTAATAAATTGGTGAATTTATGAATATACATAATATCTAGAAAAAAATTGAACAAACATGCAGTTTTTATGTTGACTTTGCTGGCATTCCATAGTTGCGACTGATCAGATCACTCGCAACTATTTGTCAGACGGGCCCCCGTGCTTCTCAGTCGATCAGAACTAATGATTTTTTGAAATTGGTAGAGCTGAAAATTAAGTCAGGGCTGACAGCTTTCATGATGCGCCCCATAAAACCATGCTGACTTTCTGTTTTTATCATTGCTTTATATTTTTTCTTATATTTTTCAGAAATTGACGAATGTTCTAGTAATCCATGTCAAAACGGAGCAACTTGCACCGATTCTGTTGATTCTTACAACTGCACATGTCCCGGAGGTTATCAAGGAATTACCTGTGAAAACGGTACGACAGGTTTATTTATCATATAGATATTACATTTTTCTGGGAATATGGACAATTCCACATGAGAAATGCAAATATGTAACTTACATTTTAAAAGTTTGGGTGCCTGTTTTGTATCTTGTCTTTCCTTTTACTTTTAATGCAAGGAAACTGTCAATGTATGTTCTATCAACCAAACTATTTCATTTATTGTGCAGAAACTGATGAATGTCAAAGCAATCCATGCCTGAACGGAGGTAGCTGCTTTGATGGAATATATTTTTACAACTGCACTTGTCGTGATGGGTATCATGGTACAACCTGTGAAGATGGTAAGTTGTTGAGCCATTACGCACTACTTTCTCCGAAACATTAATCGAATATATAATGTATAATTTCATCAATTGAAATATTCAAGTCCCAGTTGAAAACTTATTTGATCTCCCATTAACAGTTTGATAGTGTGTTTATTAAGGAGAATTCAATTTCTATTCTTTTTCGTTTTCTATTCTTGTGTGTTGTGTTTATTTTCCTTGAAGCGCCATGAGCACCGAAAGGTGGACCTGTGCGCTATATAAGTAGCCACCATTATCATTATTATTATAATCGCTATATAGATATAGCTTGGTCATATTGCTGCAATCCCGCAGCAAAAAGAGTGATTCCAGACTGAAATTTGTATCGTAGTATGCAATTCCAGTCTAGAATTGTTCTTGTTGCTGCTGCAAACGATGCAACTTGAAAAATGAGCTTTACTGTTACCATGATACTGAGATACGCTGGTCAACATATCTATGTTGCTATTTTGCCTACAATCAACAGAGGTAAACGAATGCACTAGTGATCCGTGCATGAATGGAGCTACATGTAATGATTTCGTCGACTTCTACAACTGTACCTGTCCGCAAGGATATGATGGAATTCATTGTCAAAACGGTATGATATGATAAAACAACAATCAACTTGTAATAGGAACTTCGACAAAATATAATTTGCGATTCACAAAAATGAATTCCCTTGATAAATACCGAGTAATATGTATCATTACATTGTTGCCATTGTCAAGAAACTTATCAACATGAAATTAACAATCGGCTGAAATGTATCCCCGTTTATCAGTTTTCGATAGACATTTGCAAACTAAATATAAATGAATTCATTCAGAAATAAAATTAATTAAGTCCGTTTCTGAAATTCTCAATTCATGTTTGATCAATAAAGTAAGCATCATCAACGGATCTTGAATTGTTATCATAGTCATGACTGTGGTTGTACACTCCGGTTCAAGTGATATGTTTTCATGTCCGTCCACAATGTATATCTTAACTCTTAAAAACCATACTGAAATGAATAGGAATATAGTGATTTAATATGCATATGCGAATAAAGTTATCTCTAGTCTTGACATTTTTTATCAGAATATATAATTTTCAACAGATATCGACGAATGTCAAAGCAATCCTTGCCACAATGGTGCTACATGCTCGGATCATATCGATGCCTATAAGTGTTCATGTAATCCGGGTTTTAATGGTCCTAACTGTGAAAATGGTAAGTCATATCCGAGGAATAACCCATCAAAATGGGAATCCAAACATAAAAAAAATCCCCCAAAGCACAATAAAATGGCAATAAATTATCAAGAACTAAAACATTTAAAAACCATCTAAATAAAAAATAAGAACACAAATAAACATGCACAGTGAACATGTAAAATATGGCAAAAAGGGTGTTGGATTTGGCCGTTGATCAATCAGGTTCTTTGAATCGTGAGTTCGATATTCCTTAAGCCAGCTAGGAATATTGTCGGGTTGTAAGACCTTGAATCGCGATATTTTCTCAGATCTTTTGTAATGCCAAGCTAAACTAACGAGTGATGTCATGTCAAAAAACATGTCTCTAAACTTCTATCTCCATGATTTCAGATAGTGAGTGGACGACGCCAAAAGAGTATTCTCCCGACTTGATTAATTTTTGGATGCATTATATATTTTTTTAACCTCCCAAACATTTTTTTATAATTTCAGGTACGAATTTCCGTCTCCCCCTAACTTATTATTTTTCTTAAATGTGTGATGTCGACAGATATCAACGAATGTCTTAGTGGGCCCTGTCTCAATGGTGCCTCCTGTTCTGATGGCATCGATTTCTTCAACTGTTCTTGCATGTCTGGTTATAACGGTATCAACTGTGAAATTGGTAAGACATCTTAATCATTGCAGGAAAAAAAATCGATTCTTAGCCACGAGATAACGAATGCCTATTATAACATTGATACGCTTAGTGCATCTATACAATGATATGTTGAAAATAGCTTTATAGAATAATTCACCTTAAATCTCTTATTCCAATTCACATAGATAGCCGATCAATCTTATATTTAAAGTTACCATATTTTAAATGAATTTTCTTTAAAAATGTGCTTTCTATTTCGAAGTTGCAGGAGCTCGTGTTCAAAATGTAATCGGCAATTCTTCTTTGAACAAGCTTAAGGTACATGTACTAATTATTGTCTTTCAAAATAAAATCATTCTTGTCTTGTCTCCATATCCATGCGCGGTGCGATGATTTTAATTGCACTCTCATTTTGCCCTTGTCTTACCTACAGATATAAACGAATGTGTTAGCAATCCTTGTCTTAACGGTGCTACCTGCATGGAGGAAATAAACTCATACAACTGCACATGCACCCCTGGATTTGAGGGTGTCAGCTGTGAAGTTGGTGAGTATATGAGAAGTGAAATCATAGGATATATCATTTTTCTTTTCTTCAGACGGATGGAATCTTGTTTTATTTTAGTACATAAAGTACAATGAGTCGGTGAGGCTTGAATTCCACCATGGTAGCGGTCAAAAATGTACTTGACGGTATTAAGGTACAAACAAATGATTTATTCATAATACTTCACACAAAAAACATGTCACTGATTTTGAAGGCTATTTGAAATCCTCCAATCATTGCTATACGCATATAAATGATATATTCAAGATATTTTCATCACATAACAATTTGAGCAAATATTTCTTTAGGAAACTAATAAATGAATTAATGAATGAACTTTCAACCCTCCAACACATTAGAGCACATTAGATATGTAGAATTCATTGAGTGAAATTCACTTTAATTATCAATCAGGCTTAAATTACACAAACAGAGTGCAGACAGTATGATATAACGTGCATCCTCTTTATATCAATCATTGTCTCCGAACATGACCATAACAGAATGTTTGTTGGAAGGAGAAATGATGAAATATATGGCCTTTAATTGATCTACAGATGTCGACGAATGCCAAAGCAATCCATGTCAACATGGTGCTACTTGTTTGGACAAAATCAATTCCTATACCTGCTCCTGTAGTCCGGGTTATGAGGGGATGAATTGTGAAAATGGTAAGATGTAGATGAGGACTATGTGATGGATCCATTGTGTTAGTCATTAGTTCCTTGGAGTTCATATGTTTCTTTGCTACATGTATGTAAACATGTTATTTATGTCCAAGCAATTGTGCACTAATATTTTTCATCAACCTATACGTGGGGCGTCGTGGTGTAGTGGTTAATACTCTCGTCTTTAAATCTGAAGGTCGTGGGTTCGATTCCAAGCCATGGCGTGTTTTCCTTCAGCAAGAATTTTACCCACATTGTGCTGCACTCAACCCAAGTGAGGTAAATGGGTACCGGCAGGAAGTAATTCCTCAAAAAGCTGTGAGCACTGGAATCGGTAGACTAGCTTTCCCGGGGTAATATAAGAGCACCTAGCAAGATGGATACGTGCGCTATACAAATCCTATATTATTTATCATATTATACTGCTGTTATTAACAATCATTTTGTTTTCCAATCATCTAGATCATCGTAAATACTTTTGGCATTCATGGTAACTGTTTTTATAAACAGTATAAAATGTTTCTAACGTCAATAATCAAATAGATAGTAATAATAATCAGATGGGTTGTAGTGATAACAATAATGATAGTGATATTGATAATGGTGATGGTGACGACGGCGACTATGATGATGATGATGATGATGACATTGTTGATAGCAACGATGATTATAGTCATGAAAGGGAGAGTAATAATGAGGACCATAATGATGCTGATGATTAACGTCAGAAAAATAAATAATACTACCTATATTCTTTTTATTTTGTCTTTTCCAAAGCATCATCTGACTGTTATAACAGTAACCCGTGTTTAAACAACGGTACATGTGTAGAATCAGATAACTCTTACAATTGTTCATGTCCAACTGGTTATCAAGGATTCCATTGCGAAATAGGTAAGATGTTGAGTAAAATAAGTAGCAATGAGGCAGAATGCAAATAAATAAGAACGACTAAATTCTTCAAAGGAACATTACAAGTTACAGTGTACCCTAAAGTTAAACCTTGTTGGAGGGGGAGGTATGCTTTGTATCTTAATTTACATCAATTGTAATATCTTTAAGCTAATTGCTCACATGGTGACTGACCTGAGCTTGTCCTATGAACAGTTAAAAATCCGTCTTTTTAGGAGGATAAATTCTCAGAGGGAACACGCTTGTTAATTCGTGGATGACCTCTGCAGCTCTGTATCTTTCTTAAAATAACCATACGGTTGGTAATGACTAAACTCGCAATCATTATAAAGGAAAATTGAATATTCTATCTATGATAAAAATTACCTGAGTAGAATTTACAGCTCGATGTGTTTTGGAACCATTTTGCCATACACCAATAAGTTTTTATTTATTTCTTTATTCTAGAGATTGACGAATGTCTTAGCAACCCCTGCCATAACGGAGGGTCGTGCTCAGACTCAATTAATCTATTCATTTGCACCTGTCTCGGTGGATATGAGGGGCGCCAGTGTGAAAAAGGTACTAAAAGATTATAAACATCAGTTCAATTCCAAGCTAAATCCAATAACTAATTTCTTAGCGACGGTAACCATAGCTGTAGTAACAACACACTGACAACTAATTTTGATAAAAACTGTGGTCACTAATCTAATGAACATTAGCAGTAAATAGGTTCCAGTCAAACGCAACCCCTCCCAATTAAAAGGAAAATGAATGAATGATTAAATAAATGAATAAATGAATGAAATAAACACAAATAACAAATTAATGAAATAGTAAATGGAATAGGATAAACAATCAAACGCAAGTGGAATTTCAACTGACTAGAACCGTTTACTTTACATTTGATTTTGTTGAGTTGCGGTTGCACTCTTTCTGTAACGAGTCTAATAATTATCAAAGTTATCAGCAGTGTTACCACGGTAATTACCAATGGGTTACAAATTTAGGATAATTGTCCCTTCTTTGTAACCGGTTCCTGGTGTGTTATTTTTTCCAATCAAAATTTGAATTTTATCGCATAGTCGTAGGATACCCAAAGTATTCAATGCTTGAATAGAAATGAAATAAAATAATTGAGAAAGAATCGGAGAAATCTAAATTTAAAACATGGTTATATATGTATCAGCTATTCACTGTATGCCCATCATTACTACTCCACGATTTCCTCTATGACAGAAACCAACGAGTGTTCGAGCAACCCTTGTCAGAATGGAGCGACCTGCAAGGACTTCATCAACGGATATATCTGTACATGTCCAAAAGGATTCTCGGGGACTCACTGTGATGAAAGTAAGCTGGCTACAATAACGTTACTGCTGTAAGCAGATATCCAAAAACTTTTATTCTTAAAGATCAACCGAACTTAACTAGGCATGGATATATAGTCGCACCACTTACATTACGGCTGAAGTAGTACTCCCCCCAAAAAAAATATATTTATCAAAATATAGTGTTAGATATGTGGCGAAACTTAGCAATATAGTCTAGAGTTGAATGTATGTTTGACTGCATATCCCAAAAATTATAATAAAAAGCAATCAATCTTAAAATGAATCTTAGAATTAAATTCTACCTTCAAACATACGATCGCTTGCTGTTTATTGCTACTCTTCGTGCTACAGTACCCAGGCAAGGTGGGATCTAGTGTACTACGAACATTTATTGGCAAGGGGTGTAAGATCTTCCAAAATTCATATAGGCGAAGCTGACGAAATGTACCCCATTAAAGTTGAAGGAAAGTAACTTATTACAATATTTTTCACCTTCATTTTTCAGAATCCCCAGGCGACAAAGCCAACGGTAAGCTTTTATATATTGATTATAATAGTGATAGAAGCTGGATTTATATATCGCTTTTTGCCTGAAGATACTAAGCGCTTGCTATTATCACCCCGGCTTTAGCTCGAGCTACCATATGATGTCTTAGAACTAAATATTTTTACCACCATATTTAGTATCATAATGATCAATTTTTATTATATTTATTCTATTAAATTAAATCAAAATTTATAATAACAATTGGGATAAAAATGGTGGCTTATACCAAGATGTTCCAGTCTGTAATACATGACACTGATGGCGCTACTACAGGCATATAAAATGAACCATTAATCATGTTAATATAGAGTTTGGCCAACCCGGTTCAATGTGTTAACAATACAGCGCACAATGCTTGGTTAGGCAAGCCCAACTCAAAAGATATTGCGCCATGTCGGTAACCCATTGAAACAGGGTTGGCCGACCTCTCTCTATCAATGGCTGTGCATATGTACATAGAATGCAAAGAAAAAAAATGGTATGACTGACCATGAACCATTAATCTTTAATTTTTATTTTTGGTGTGACCTTCTCTTTAAAGGATGAAAATGCATTTTAATTGTACGCATAATAAATACAATAAACCTATTTTATGTTATTCCTATTCAAATGAACAGTTGCCCTTATTGCCAGCCTGTCTGTCGTCAGTTGTATCTTTCTGGTTGTCATCATTATCATATCATGGTTGCTAGTAAACAGGTGGGTATCCTTACACAAACCTTATCATATGTTATCATTCAACATTGCTGAAATAGCACCATATGACTTCGAGCATTGAAAAGTTTTTTGATAATAAATATCGGAATTTGTATTCAGCCATACACGTCATAATCATGGCAATGACGATTATAACAACACGCACACAAATTACATTATTACAAATTGGTCAAAAATAGATTGGAGTGTATCACAATATTCTTTTATGTCAAGTTGCAATTAATATTTCTCGACCCCTCCCATAACAAAAGACCCGTCGATAAACACGATAACTAAATGGACTTTGTGACACGTTATACGTATATTTTCATCCCTTAAGTTTCCCCGTTTTCATGTATTTATTAATAATTGACAGATACCTGATCAAATCACTGCTTTGTTTATGAAATGTAATGAAATAGGAAATGACACTTGTTATAAAATGAATGTTAAATTCCACATGTTCTTGTTTCAATGTCTTATATGGACACAGGGGAACCAAAGTTGTTCCAAACGAGGTCGAGCTCGACCCTTCTCCGAAGACCGATAAGAGTTCGACAGTTGCTTGGGACGAAGCAAATGACGGTGATCGACCTCCGTCCCCAATGTCGGTCGTAATGCCAAACGGTGATCATGCCTACATTCTAGACGTCGAGGAGAACATGTATGAAAAGTGGATTTGAGAACATCAGGAACGATGAAGATCAGGAACTCTTCGATAACGAGCTTTGAAGAGATTTATTAAAGTGTTGCGTCATGTGGTTCAATTGGGTTAAAGTTCACTAACTATTCTCGGCTTTTAGACATTTCAGATATTCAATATAGGTCTCATGGCTATAATCATGACGACATTCCTATATTTTATCCCATTCGAAGGAGGACTTTTGACGCGAAAAATGTAAAACATGTTTGTACTGGAATCTATTTTATTTGTGATTTTTCATGAATGTGCGCGCATCATTATTTTCGTAAAATAAAAAAACAAAATCGAGAGATCAATTGCCAGTGTATGAAATATCTTGATGAAATGTGCATTGCGTAGAAGTTTCTTATTAATCAAGTATTAATTCAATTTGGTGAATATCTTGCTCATTTTCGGCCAGTATATTTAAATGCAACATCTAGTTTCCTCTCACTTTTATTGAGTATTCATAAGGTATTATACGTACAAGGTACTTCTTAACAAGTACAAAAGTGCTAGGAAAGAAGCGATTCTGAGAATACGAAGTTTGTGATGGATTTCATCATCATCTTCATCATCATCATCATCATCACCATCACCATTTTAGTTTGTATGCACAAATCCCTGGTTGACCACGCTAACATTGGCTAAATCACTCTGTAATAGCCGGTGGTGCATTTTCTAACCCTAAAAACAATCATGACAAATGGAAACCTCAGATTGAAAGAAAAAGCTGGAATTTATCTGTGTTGATCATGTTGCGAGTACCATGTGCTGAATAGAGTATACATGTAGTTCAGGTTCGCCTGTGTCATTATAGGCATCATATCGTGGTCATCAGCGTCATCACGATCGCCATCATCCTCATCATCGTCATCACAATCGCCATCATCACCATCATTATCATCACTTTCATTTAATATCATAATCATTTTTACTCTTCATCGACATCATTCATCACCAACATCTTTGTAACCAGTATTATCATTACCATTATTATCTTCTTCATCATCATCATCATCATCATTCTCTTCATTATCATCGTCAATCTCCATCGTCATCAAAAGCATCATCACCATCATTATCATCATCATTTTCATTCAATATCATTATCATTCTTCATCGACATCACTCATCACCACCATCTTCGTTACCAGAATTGTCATTACCATTAATATATTCATCATCATCGTCATCATCATTATAATAATTTTTGAGTGTATCATATTTTGCTTGTTCTCTCTCTGTTATTTACACACATCACTAATATGACAACACGACTCTGCACCTAAAAATACAAGAGGTACTCATGGGTAAGTCGGTTTTCGAATTTTATTTACGATATCTTTCCTCAGATAGGTTTCAACTCATAATAATCTACAGAAAATGTTTACAAACTACTAGACATATCTGTCGCTCAACACAATAATAATGATCAACCTCATATCTGAATACAACAGAATCAGAACGGCGATCACCGAACTCACCGAGTATTCATTTAATACCACAGAAGCAAATTCGATGACCCCAAAATATGATCAAATCCACCACTTTGTTTTTCTTCCAAAATTTAAAGACATACAACTTGAGAGCACATAAAATCGAAGATATACCCACTGCAAAAACAACGGTGTTCAAACTACAGCAATTGGCGCTCTACCAAGACCGCACGAAGCATGTTGCTTAAGTGTTAAAATTCGCGGTGTTACTTCGACACCCATTAGTATTATAACACACCCTGTTTATTATTTCATCACTATGTGGTGTTATGGTAAAATTATATGGTGTATTTTAACACCAGATGGTTTGGTACACTAAAAACACCGACTGGTGTTATTAAAACACCGTAGTTTTTGCAGTGACGTGAAACAACAGAATGAAAGAGCGTTATAAAAATTAGCATAACACAAAGGAGACGCAGTCGAACTATTTTGCTGATACCTCTACAGTCATTGATAATGGATCCGCAGAGGGACCAGCAAAATTAGATCGTCAAATCACTACATTAGGTTGAATACTGATTTAGGTTGATGTATAAGTTTGCGCGTAAAATAACCGATTGTTCACGCGCAATACTTGTTTAACCATGAAAAAAAAATTAAACACGTTCCCTTGATGGAAAAATAAGACATATATCGTTTTCCCATTCAGTAGTAATTTGTTTCAAACAGACATCTTTTCGAATCATTCAATGCCGATGAACTCGTGAGAGAAAGACGATAATCTATTTAACATTCTAGGCGAAAGTTCATGCAAACATAGAGTGACGCTTGGCAGACACACTGCTCATGCACAATAACAAAAAATGCAATTACATAAGTACTCAAAAGCATTTTATTACAATTTCTTTTATTTTAAACGATAGTTTGGGGTTTTACTTGAATTCAAATTGTTTCTTGAGTAAAATGAAGACTCAAATGAAAACAAAAAGGGACTTTGGTTTCGTGTGGAAAAGCGAAGAATGCTTAAAGCAAGCATGCAGAGTACATTCAATAGTAGGCCTAAAACAAAGCAATTTATGTTGATATTATGAATAGCAATAATGACAGGTACTAAAAGAATAGGACATACGGATATTCAACGTGAACAAACATTTTTCTTTCATCTTCATGTACAAATTCATAATGTATTTTCATCTTCACTATTTCCATCTAACCTTTGAATAATTCATTGTACTGTAAAAGCTGAAATTAATAAAAATCAACAATATTTCGTATGATATAACCATTTCCTACCCGTCATTCGTTTCAGTTCAACATGAAGGATGGTTGACAATATGTCTTCTTAATATTCCTTTTGAAATTGAATTTCATAATGGAATCAAAGGAAAATATATTCATAGTGACTTACTCAAAGGAAATATGTAACCTAGAAATAAGCCAAGTTAATATTTTTCTTTGTGACAAAACAAACAGATAATAAAAACAAGATTTAGTCATTCTAACCACTTATTTGGGTATGGGGGTGAGATTAAAATAATTTGATTTGGAAAACATGCAGAAGTAAGAAAAAAATTGTAAGAAGAATAAAACGAATATCCATATACTTTCCGCTCTAAAATAGTAAGTTTCAAAGCTTAAACCGGCCACACGAAGTGCTGCTTAAATAAATTGTCATATGTAGAAATATAATTGTAAACATAGTGAATATTTAAAATCAGAAACTGCTCGTCCTATTTTATTGTGTCTTCGAAAGAAATACTGAGATGAACCGCAATCAGCCGCCATATTTGGAAGTCACATGACTCGATTCGGTCTTTCGGTGGGTACATTTAAAAAAGACACGTGCTCTCTTTTTGCATTCGATAATAACACTTTGGCAGTTTACGAGACCATTCAACAGTAGAACAACCAGATCATCTGCAATTATCTATACAAAGTTCTGTCTATCAAACGAAGTTTGCTAAATATTATTGTCCAGCCATATAAAAGAGACACTGGACCAGATATAAAACACAAACAGAACAAACACCACATAAAACAAGAACACATTGAACTGTATTTTCTTGTGATTAGAAATTAAATGAAATTATATTGACTGCCCTCTTTGGTCAAAAATTTGTAGTCTCGTTACGGAGCCACTAGTCAGTGCTAATATTTGGACAAAATTATTAACAATGCTCCCTCGTTTTCATTATCATATGAATATGATAAGCCGATAATGTAATTCTTTAAAAAATATATCAAAGATAGGCCTTCTTTTTACAGGACGGTAAGACAAATGTATTTCTTTCTTAGAGAGTGGCCAATTCGATCATATTATGAATCGTTGTCAGACCCATTTCATTATTATATATATCTTGTTGCATAGAACAGTCAAGATGTCCAATTTATCTCATACCTGACACATCATATCGGAGAAATAAAGATGAGTAAATTGAAGACATTGGGGAAATATAGGAACATGGATATTAAGCACTAACAAGGGGACGAAACACAGTTCTGTGTAGTATGGTTGTGTTCAAACATTCACAATCAAACGATACGATACGACAAAACTCCATTCCCACCAACGTGTTTCCCCCATATCTGAACTTAATCCAAACATTCTCGTGTCGAAGAGAAATGGAATATGACTACGCAATTACACGCTCCATGATAACAGTGAACTGCGAAATTCCAAAGAATTGGATAAGGTGTAATGCCCTTCACAGGGGATACCGAATGTCTCGAGATAAACAAGAAAAGATGTATTCTTATTTGGATATAATGTCACCGGTTCTTACTGGAATAATAAATATTTAAATCCAAGATGCTTCTCAAAAGACGATTTTTTAGACAGCTTAACCTTATCTGATCTGATCTGTTGTAGTCACCTTGATATACTCTGATGAATTTTATGAGAGGAATGAAAGGAAAAAGGGCTATTCCACCTCATCGCATTATGTTAACTCAAACAGGTTATTAAAACACACGCTTTGCACGACTGTTACTTCAAAATAAAACACTTTGTTATTTCCACTGATACCTAACACTTAACTTGGGAGTAGTACTCCCATAGCAATCTGAAAATTATGTACATTTTCTACACCAGTAAAACAAAAATTGATTGTCAATAGCTTAAATTCACTTACATCATTTCGAAAGAAACATCCTCGAATCAAAATTCCCGTTGTTATATTCTTGTATCAGGCGTATCGTAACTGTTTTCCTTTATACTTTAGAGAAATTGAACACAATAATATAGATTCACATTTCATCGACCCACTACGCATATCTAAATCTCACTGATATTTTCCGTTCCCGTTGAATACAGCGTTGAGATGCTTGTAAAAGCGAAAAGAACAGAATGATTGTCATGCTTCTGTAAAATATTTCTGATAATCTTAAACAACCTAAACATAATCTTGTCATATAACACGAATACAATACTTTATTTTTTTTGGCACATAGATAGGTGGGCAAATCTTGCTTATTATTCCTTGTAAACCCCAAGATCAGCTTCATGTCATTGATTCATGGATTAACGCAGGAACATGATTAAAATAATTGAATGAAATAATCGAGATAATTCATAAGTTTGACAAGCATTTTGTAATACACACAGGCACACATCCTCGAAATACCTTTGGTTGATTTATGTAGATATATAGTTTTAAAATTGTTTGCTTTTGTTTCTTGTCGCAGGATCATGTTAAAAAATCGTAAAAACATTTTTGCTTACTTGCACTTAATTTTGACTTTTCTGAGCACGTGCTCTCGGTGGGCTAGATGTGAAATAAGCACAATGTAAAAAAAAAAAAAAACCAATACAAAAAAAAAACTTAAACTACTTTGTTTGATTGTCATTTACCTGGTTCAAAGTTCCAGTGTTGAGTTGTTAACGTGAATTAAGTTAGCTATGTGCTATAACAATACATATTAACCCGTATATTCTCACAATCCATGAACAACGTTAAGATCATCACATGATCAAGAAGGGGCTATGATGAGGAAGTGTTTAAACCCGCTAGCACAGCGCATGCTACCAAGGAAGAACACAGGCAAATAAAATTGCGACGTCCTTCCGCCCGTCTTCAGATTTGCACTTGTCCGCGATTATCTTGAAGTTACTACCATTGGCAAGCCATTAAACGGCCACCGTAGGAATGACATCTATGTACATTATACCATATCAAATAACCTTTGTACAGGGGGATGGGCAGTCAACCGAAACTGAAAAACAACAGCAACATCTTCTATCTTTTTTTCTTCAAAAATCCATCAAACAAAATTCTCTGACATCTTTCATACACTATATATAAACACATTTAATTTCCATCTTAATTTTGTTAAATGTAAAATGTATTTAACCCTGCCTCCGAAACTGTTGAAAAAAACTCATCCTGCTGCAAAGAGTCTTTTGAACATCCTCGGCACCATTAAGTCCTGTACGCCACCTCATGTAGTGTGACACTGGTGTCCAAAGTGTTAACAATATGTCCACATCCGAGAAGTGTTCGTCCTTTTCGCTTTTTTTGGTTTCTTTTGTTCGAAAAGTTATTCCTCATACAATGTCCTTTGCGCGATTGTCGTTTTTGTCGTCACCTTTCGACGGGCTGCCGTCCATTTTGTTGACAACGTTGCCACCGGAGCTTGGCGTCGTGGGATGCGGGGGAATACTGTTAGGAAAGGCCTTCTCGATGTACTTGAGCATCTCCGTCAGGCAGTTCTGCAAGGTGGCGAAGGCCGCCGATAGGGCCGGCGTACCGAAACCATGTGAGATGAGGCTAAAGTGCGTGAGACAGCGCTGGATGGACGGCTCTAGGATGGGCTGTGGTCGCGTGTTACCAATAGGGGTACGATCCTGACATAACACGTCCTGTAGCTCTTTCGTAATTT
Organism: Lytechinus pictus; assembly: GCF_037042905.1. Taxonomy (NCBI): domain Eukaryota; kingdom Metazoa; phylum Echinodermata; class Echinoidea; order Temnopleuroida; family Toxopneustidae; genus Lytechinus; species Lytechinus pictus. The sequence continues at coordinate 5,249,663 of NC_087261.1, forward strand.
GTCTGTGCACAAAAAAGACAAGAAAATTATAGAGATAAGCTCTTGGAGATATGATCACAACTTATATTAAGTAAAATCACTAAAATCTAATCCTGATTTGGAATTTCTCTTGCTTGTAGCTTGTGAAAAACAAATCCAAACCAAACCCAACGACTGTTAACAAGTTCAGGTACCAAAACCTTTTCACTATCATGTAAGTATCAAAAGAACTAATGAAGATTAACGTATGACCTATAACTAAACCGACTCTCTGATATTTTGTAACGGTCTTTAAGCATTGTTCAGAAGGGTGTTCTACCTGCCCATGAAATGATGAACAATATTACGTGGCTTTAGATATCTTAATATCTTTTACATATTGTTCCAATTTGGCTTCTGACTTTAAATGGCTCAAAATTCAAATATCGATGTTATTATATTGTTCTTCAACAGAGACCCTAGAAAAGATGATTGTTGATCATGTAGCCATGGGAACATTGAATTGTTAGAGGGTGATGCCATGTTTGAGGGAATTTCCAAGGAACTTACTTGGCCGCTAGCACCATTTGTCTTCTCGTCTGGATATCTGATGGATCTGAATGTTGTCTCAAGACGTACTCCGAGACTTGTCGGGCTGGGAATTCTGTCTCGCACACGTAACCAAAATCACGAGCTAAATGTATCGCCTCACCTGCAGAGGGAAGACAATAAAATGGACGGGAAATAAATGTTTTAGTCACTTAATATTGTAATCAAAAGGCATGGGCCCCGTATTCTCTATAATGCTAGATTTCTGTAAGCTTCAAAGATGTTTAAAAAAGACTGCTATTTTTGGCCTTTCACAGACACCTGCGTGAATAAATGGTATGAAGAACCATGCTATTAACATGATTAACAATGTCTATCTATACAGTTTTCAGGAAAACGTTTTAACTGGAGTACCACTCGCAAATTGTTAATTATTGTTAAATTATGAACATAAAAAGCAGAACTAATTCTGTATTTTTGTTTTAGATTAGAGTAAGCCTACTCTGGTTCGGGGAATTGTGTTTCTTTGCTATAAACACAAACTATAAGAGTCAAGAGGGTTCAGACATTTTATGTATATATGACAACATGCATTATACCCATATACCTGAATAAAACTTTGTCAAAGAACGTCCACAATCCTACTGATATCGTGATGGAATTGGGTCGCAATTCTGCGCATTTATCCGCAAAAGTGTGCCATCTTTCTTCATGTCTCTGGTATGTTCGTACATGATTACAATGTAAATTTGATGCGTTAGCAAGAGGGTATCATCATGAGGATCTATCTCCTTCTTATCGCGACAATTCTGCCCATCCTCCATCATAATATGAACGAGATAGCAGCGCGATCCGTCACCGTCGCTCACCGTAAGAAAAGAGACCGGAATTATGCATGGGGATATCACACTATCTTGGGGAACTGCTAATCGCGCTGTTCCCCACAGACCCTTTCCCCCTCTCACCCTATAATAATGGCCACACAGTGACTATCCATGTGATCCTATATTCATCTCATTAATGGTGAATGTGAATACATTAAAATTAATCTCTGTCATCATCTCTTTACAGCTAGCATGTTTCATTCATATTATTCCTGACGGGATTTTTCAAACCAGAGTCGTACAGAGCGTGAATACAGAGCAAAGCAATGCTCATCAACCAGTGCGATCAACTATTAGAATTCAAGGGAAATTTTGTCCTTGTGAAAATGTTAAATGTACAATTTGGGCTATTAATCATTCCGTAAAGCATTATTTTTGGTATGTCATTGTCTCAATACAAGTTTTTATTTAGTAAAATATCTCCAATATGCATGGTTAAATACTGATATGGATGGTACACCTGTACGAGTTCTAAGGCAAACATATAGAAGAGTTTTATTTTGAACATCCACCACCATTATTCGTTTATCTTTCAAGTTATGACATTCATGTTGAGCCATTTGATAAAACAAAGTAAACGATGAAAAAACGCATAGCAAACCAAAGCACGAACAGCAAAATATTACCTTCTAAAACATACGGACAAATAATACGGCAACTACTTCATCTACTATTATCAGTGAAAATAAGCACGCACCCAGTATAGATGACGCTTGTGGCGCTGGACGAGCAACATTTTGAAAAATGTTCATATTAGACAAAGATAATGAAATAAAATAAACACTTTCATGTTTCTGTTTTAACGATTAAAAACAACAACAATAAATCAACACAAAAATGATATGGTAACTAACATTGTTTGTATAAATTAGAACATTCCTCAGACAATGTCTCCATCAGTATGACTAGGAAGGAGTGGGGGAGTGGGGGAGAGGGTGTTCAAGTATAGTTTGCACACTTCATGAATATTTCATTAGCCATTAATGGAAGACTGACCGTCGACTAACCAAGACGGTCATCACTGGTCAGTGGTAATGGTGCTCTATATGGTCTTAAAATGAGCTGGATTGTTATACAGAATAAGTAATATCAAGTAGGCCGATGAAGAAACGCACAAACAGGTTGCAAGTGCACGTTTCCTTTCTGAACATCTCGGGTCGATTAGAGACTTAGAGTCAATGTAAGAGATTTTAATCACGATGGATTAGGTTGCTCAAAAGAAAGATTTGCATTCTTAATTGAAAGAAGGAGAAAGAAATGTGAGAGGAAATAAAAAAAATATTAAAGTATCAGAGAGGAAAAATAGATAAAATATTTAAGAGAGAAAGAGAGATAGAGAGAGGAAGGAGAGACAGAAAAAGAAAGGGAGGGATAAGTCGTGTTTTATGCATGTTTAAAGTGCGATGGTTTACTTTCAAGGGGCACTGACCTTTGATCAAGGCTTTGTAATTAAGATTAAAATGATATCGATGAAGCAGGAAGAGTGACGATAACTTTATAGAGGATAGTAATGACAATGATAATTATGGTTATAGTGAAAATAATATAACAATAGTCAATTTGAAATAACGACACTAATAATAATGATGATAATAATTGTAACAACATTAATAAAAATAATAATTATGATAATGATAATAATTATTATTATTATAACAACTCTTGTAAAAAAAATAGTTTCAGCAGACGTTTGTAAGAATAATAATAATGTTGAGGAACAAGAAGAACAGAGAATAAGCTTTTATAATTCCTTTCTTGACGATTTACTGCAAATAAAAGCGAAATTTCACCATTACTACAACATCCTTACATTCAAATGTAGAAGATACTCAATGTCATATCTATAATAAATTTGACATGTAATTTTTTTCTTTTCAATGAGAAAACAATGTTTAATAAATTTAGGGATCTAGGTTGATATAGATGATGATTAGATGGTTGAGACGGATCGCTTTAGGATTGTCATTCTAAAGATACCGTTAAAAAGAAGTTGTCTTCGGAGGATCATGATTTGGATTCAAGTCGACAACTTCAGGTTATTACGGATGCTTCATTTTACGTTAACTAACCCCCGAACTAACTCAATTTCCCTTGTTAATTTTCTCCCCAAATCAAAGCCATATTTGAGGTGGAATGTAATGAATAATGGGAATTATTGTCCTTATTTTGCGAAAAACTGCACCATCACGGCAGTCTCGTGCTTCTCAGCCAGAGTGCAGAGGGAGGGTTTTGTGCCGGAGGACAGACCCGGAACCTTTGGAGAACGTCAACAATTTTCCTTGGCTCCCAAAACGAGCGAACCCCTTCCGAGACTAAACCGCCCTCTGGCGTTGATGACGAAGAGAACTGCAGGAATACGGTTGGCCAGTGAGATGTGAGAAGGTCATTATCATTAAAGACCTGCTATATATTTACAAATAAAATGTAATAATTTTGCATTTCAAATTACAACTTCCATCCTTGAAAATCTGTTCACGATCTCCCAGAGTAAAGAAATAAGCGTAAAGCGAATTGGTAATGACGTCACTGTCGCGAACTACATCTGATCAAAACATTTAACATGCAGTATCCAGCGATGATATACTTGTTTTAATTGTCTCAATATATTTTGTATGAGAGTCTGGTTACAGTATCGGTTTCGTGCGTGTATTTAATTTGTAGTTGAAATGATGAAAATAATTCATTTACTCTTCCACTGACGAAATGTAATCAAAAGTATTTACCATACAAGTAGGGTACACGAACAATAACGATTCCTTAGTTCTGATATGCTTGTAATATTAGCCATTATTTTCTTCTTGAACGCAGGGGGCATATGCTCAGTCAAAGTGATATGACTCACCCCCACACTGTACGCGCGAACCCAAGTAATGATTTTTAACCACCAATTCACTTTGATTTCCTATTATGTTTTGAAGAAGACTTCTCAAACAAAATGTCCTCCAGCAAAGATCTCAGACGAAGATAATATTCCAAGTTTTTCTCGAAACCCCCATTCCGGAATAGTTGTTCTCCCATGTACCCAATGACATCTACTGTTATTATCTGAAAGGTTCTGAAAAGGTTATTAACGCCATGTTTCTACATAGTTTTATCTGGTTATTACGAATGACTTTTATCATGTGCTAAGTAATCTATGCAATATCTTTGAACAGTAATAGTGTACCAGTATGGATAGTGCAAACAATTCAGATTTGTCAAGAATATATTTTTACTTCGAGTTTCTAGTTGATGTTGACGAAATAGCCGGTTTAAACTGGTAATGATATATTTCGATAGTAACAAAAAAAAATCGAAATTACGAGTTTAATTTTTCTTCCAAATAAAAGGTATTTTCACGTGATACAACATTGCGCTCAGTATTGCCATCATGACTCTGGCTTTACCAATATATTTTTGATAACATCCATAATTGATTCTTACGAGTCAGAGTTACAAATGAAAGGCTATGTCTTTTTTTCGTGTATATATATATTTAGAACAAATCTAACTGTTAGATTAAAAAGAAATATATCTCTCCAAAATTGGTACTCTTTTTGTACACTCTGCGAAAAAGGCTTTCGATTTTTTAGATTCCTATTAAAGTCCTATTTCAAATTCAACCCCTGATGGTGCAGGCTAAAATTCATCATTGCCCTCGTATTGTATTCTTCATCTGGCTTCTTCATTCATCAACTATTCAAGAAAGGCGTAAGACAATGCAAGAATATTCTGGAATGAGAAACTACGAGGTTTAAATCGCTAAGACAAAGCTTTCAGAGGTTTCTGATAGGAGGAAGAGAAAGAAGAGATGATATGGAGAAGAAAAGTCAGTTCTGTTGTAATATGGCCCGGAGGGCTGTATGAATATGGAGCATGAAAATCATCCGGGGGATTGCTGGAGAGAGAAAAAAATCGACGAAGAAAAAACTTTCGATAATCATAAAATCAGCACACTTGTTATTCTTAGATTTCCCCTTTTCCTTCTTCAACCGATAAGCATTACGACTTCTGCAAAGATTTTCATTTCTCGCCATCTTCTTTCCTCTCTTGCCGTCTCTTTTTCTTTTACACTTGGCGGATTGACAATACCTTAAGGTTAATCACCCACGGAACAGGTCAAGCGAATGGGTGTCAGGGCTTGTTAGTACGCTCAAGACATATAGTTCGCCTTAGGGCAATGGACAAGAAAGCGTCCAACACCACCAACCTCATCATAAATGACTTGGGTAAGCCGCTTCAAGATGCGAAATGAAGGATGAATTGGGGAATAATTTGTACACGAAGATGATTCCTCTTTTCTCATCCATCATGTTTCCCCCCTTCTTCGTCCCACTACATCTTTACATCTTTCGCTCTTTATTTTCTTGTCCTCTCTCCCTCTCGAAGAACACTTCGTTAATCCCTCCTTGCAGAGAGCAAGGGCCAGGCAATTCGTGAAACAAAACGCCAAAATTTTTGATTTTCAAAAGGCAGTGGGATTGCTTCCGCGTGTAGAGGATGGGACGGTAGTTTTAGCCAGGGGCAAAACGAATCTTGGATAATGTGGATCCACGTACGTTTCTTGTCTTCGTTACCTTGCCATGCAAAAAAAAGCAACATAGCAAATCTTGCGCCCGCTGCGCTGTGCGTTCTAGATATGCGAAGTAAGGTTGTAGCAGAGATGACGCGCTCTTTTCTTTCCGCTGCAAGCATAGCACCTGCGCCCGGTGGGCAATAGTCGGCCTACGATGCCTTGGAGGGGCTTCAGCTCAAGTTATCTCAAGACGTTTAGACGGGAAGGAAGAATGGGAGAGAAGGAAGGAAGAAGGAAAAAGAAAGAAGAAGAAACAGAATAATGAAGAGAGAGAGAGAGAGAGTGAAGGATATCCATGCAGTAAGCCTTTACTGAAGAGACTATAGTTATGGCGTCGTATTGCAGATGTAGCCCTAGGCTTTGAAAGACGTACAGAGAGGCAAGATGTAAATAGCAAATATAAGATCCAGAATACATTATAAATGAACTTTACAAAAACAACGCTGATTTCCTTTTTTTTTTCTCAGGGCCTAACATTTCGTCGCTTTCGCCAAGCTAACAAGTATAAGATGGCAGTCACTCATTTATCTTCTGTCATTCAACATTTATGGTGATAAATAATTAACAAAATAAAACGGAACACACTGTGCTGCCCTCGACCCAGGAGAGGTGAATGGGTACCCGGCATGATTAATTCCTTGAATGCACGAGCGCTGAAAGACAGCGCGAGCTAAAGCCGGTGTAATAATAATAACAATGCACCTCGGAATAGATTGTTTCAAGATAGATGGCGCTATACAAATGCCAATTAATATTATTATTATTATGAAGATGATGATAATGATGATTATTATTATTACTACTACTATCATTATCCCTTCCCTTTTACTTTATTTTTACTTTATTCATTTATTTTTTTGGGGGCAGTGTGGGCGGTGCGATTCGAGTAAATTCGAAGGATTCGCAATTTCCGCTTAAACCTCCTCATTAGTGTTATGTATAGTATAATAGCTCCATGATATGATGTTGCAAACGATCAGTAGACAGCTTATATGGACAATGGCTTAACACATCACTGTTTGGCCTTTGTAAAATTGAAAACTTAATCAAAGGAAGCCCTCGGTTCAGTTTATTGTACTCGCCCAAATAGGTTAATGTGAATGCATGGTCATTGTTGACTATTATTTCTTTCTTATCCTGAAAAAATGTGGGAAATATACTCTGTTATTTTCTCGGCCAATCGATACAAGGTGTTAATCTGTCCCCTCTCTGGGTGATCCAATGTCCCTCCCCTCCCTCGACCCCCAAACCTTTCATCTTACTCCCTCAGATGCTGCCACCATTGATCGAGGAGAACCTGCCCTAAAACACGAGCGATAACATTGAAATCAGAGATGAGGCCCTGGCCTTCTCCTCAACGAACTCTTCTTTGTAGCGGCAACGATCCGGCGGAGCGGCCGCAAGGCTCACGGTAAACTCGATACGGACACCATTCGGGTTTCCTCGACGAGAAGTAATGTTAATCACGACCACATCCATGAAACAACATTCTATATGAAGTTGAAAAGAAGCTATAGAGCGCCAAGTTCAGGGGGGAATTTGAAGAGGAAATGGTAAGTAAATGGTAGGAAGCATCAATGAATGGTAGTGGGTAGACTCTGAGGGAGGGGGGGGGGGCACAGACTGGATGTCTCAGGGAAGGAGAGGAGGAGAGTGGCAGAGAAAAGATGAGGGGAAAATAGCGTTAGGGGGACCCGGACGGACGCATTTTGTAATAATTAAAAAATGGCAATCGTTCCAATTTTACATCTGCTAATAATAAAATCATGAATCGAGGCCTACTGGGAGAACAGTTTTCGGAAGTGATGTAGCTGCCCTGGAAAAATATTACAATTATTATCATTACTATATTATTATTATTATTCTCATTATTATTATTATTATCATAATCACTGCTAGCATCGCTTTCGAATGTCAATTTTTTAATTTTTTTAATTCCAGTAAGAATAACAAGTTATGTTCGCCCAACCTTTGGTGACCAAGGCGATAACAAGAACTATTCATACATTATATATTCCCCTTGGACACAACCTCGAACGATTAAGTCACGGTTCTCGTAAGATCCAGGATTAAGTCCACGCAAATCATTTTAAATTATTTATTAATATCATAACTGCATTTATGCAATAATGTTACCAGTAGGTTTACAAGGTCGAGGGTGGTAAAGCCTCAAAGGTCAAGTCCACCCCAGAAAAATGTTGATTTGAATAAATAGAGAAAAATCAAACTAGCATAACACTGAAAATTTCATCAAAATTGGATGCAAAATAAGAAAGATATGGCATTTTACAGTTATGCTTATTTTTCACAAAACCGTGATATGCACAACTCAGTGACATGGAAATGACACAGTCGATGATGTCCCTCACTCACTATTTCTTTTGTTTTTTATTGTTTGAATTATATAATATTTCATTTCTTACAGATTTGACAATAAAGACCAACTTGACTGAACCATATAGTATTAAGTAATGAGGAGAAAATTAGAATATTTGATATTTCATACAATAAAATACAAAATAAATAGTGAGTGGATGATGTCATCAGTCTTTTTTTGTGAAATTAAGCGAAACTTTAAACTGTCATACCTTTCATATTTTACATCCGATTTTGTTCAAATTTTCAGTGTTTTGCTTGTTGGATTTTTCTCTTTTTATTCAAATCAACTCTCTGTTGAGGTAGACTTGTCCTTTAATGATAAATACATAAAAAATGAAATTCATATCATTTTTACATGGATCACATTCAAGTCTACGAATACTATTTTCTAATTGAAGAGCACAAAAATGGAAACATTGATGCCAGAATTTCTTGCTATATATAGAAAATTGTTTTGCTATGTATTATAGTCAACATGCTTATTATTTTATGAACCTTTCTTTCCTCTAATCATAAAAAATATAATTTCATCTTCCATTTCTATATCACTTGTCTTTTCCTCCCCTTCCTTCCTCTCTATCGAAATCGTCCACGGAGCCGGAGGCTGGAAAAACTTTAGCGGGATCGAGTGATGACCGAGGAAAGGTGAGATTCGGGCAGGGAATTCGTCGAGCTCTCGGGTTACCTTCGTATTCATGTCGATAGGTTCTCGGGGAAAAACCGCTCTCTTCGTAAATCCTCTCTCATTTGCCCGATTCCCCATACACTCGTCAAGAACTTTCCGAGTTTTCATGATTTTTGTTTGTTTTGTTTTCTCTCTGAGTGGATTCTTAGTTCTTTCCCGATCCTGCAGTAACTATACGAATAGTATTTGGTGCAAAACACACCGTTAAATGCATAAGACAGTCCCCGTAAAACTATGTCTTCATTATTTTGTGGGCAATAAAAGGTACCAACAACGTTATTAAACTTCGTGAGGAAATGAGATATTATATTAGACTGAAAACAAGAGATAGTGGAAATTATACATGAATTATACAACAACAACTGGTACATGAATTAATCGAACGAAATGTATCGAATGTTATAGAAAATACACTTCCAGTACCATCTAATTCGAACAATGGCTTGCATTATCAACAATTGTCATATTTTCAAGTACAACCAGGCGTAATTCTCTCTTTTTTTTTTGGGGGGGGGGGGAATCTGGACAGCAACAAAAATGTAATCTTAGATTGACATGATAGTCTTGAAATAGTATAAATAGTGGATCTTTTGTTTTAATTCTTAGTCATAATCGCTGTTGGAATAATAAAGAAAGGAAATAGCAAAATAAGAAGTGTAATATTTCGCTTTACAGTTATTTATTTGTGTTGAATGTATAAATTTACAAACCAAGAGTAATATTGGCCTAGGGATTAGTGACGTCGCGGGAATCGTGTAGGTTGAAGCAGCACCGGAAGTCAAACTCAATCTTAATGGCCATTCGTTGCATTCTTCGCAGGAAAAGAGTGCTTATGAAATTAAAATAAAAACACGCTACCAACAATTTTCGGAAATGGCCAACGAGACTACTCAAGCCACTCGAATACCACTACAGCTATGTTGTTTTGGCCGAAGCTGTAATTTCGTGTTAATTTATCAAAATCTCCCAGTCTCAAGACTACCCCCGAGTGGGGAGAGGAGTAGGCAAGCCTCGGGCAACGCTCGGGGACGGACACGGCGAAGGAGGCGATGACTCAGCCGTGGGTAGCATAACACAGTGATAAACGCGTTACATCGTTTTGGGAAACCCCGAGAAACGTAATAAAGATGGCGACGGTTTCTTATCTCCATGTTGTTCAGATTGATGTAAGTTGGCCATTTACATTCATGATTAAGGAATGATGTCATGACCTAGCTATCATAACGTGTCGCTCACGGCATGGGCACGTTTAACTCACTAAATACCTGCACACAATCATATGGGAAAAGAAGTTGCTGAGTTTATGACTGACGCGATTTTCTTGTCTATGAATCCTAAACCTATATGGAACATTTTTGAAAAAAAAAAGAATCCGCCTATCTACATTCTGAATCTCTACCATATCTACAGCTATTTTGATTTGTTTTAAATATCATATAATTAATGTCTCCCTATTGATATTTTGCAATGTTGATAGCTTGTCAATGCACAATAAATGATATAAATTTTTATTTTCTTACATGGGACTTGATGACATACGACATGTCATCAATGAAATGATAATAAATCAAAGAAATTTAAATATGCCAAATATGAAATTTAAAATTAGAAACATCCGTAATTTTGCGGTCTTTTGGAGGGGAGGGTGCCCACTTGTGTCATCGGAATGAATTTTGATACCTCATTTTACTCTTAAGACAAAAATAATCAACCAACCGCGAAATGATTACAATCTAACGACAACAGATCACAGCAGCGATAATGTGCAAATGATACTATCTTAGGTATTGGTCTCGCCCAATTAGACGTAGCCGTAGACGCACGTGACCTTGGATGCGATCGATAACGGCGGAGTGCCTTGGTATCGGTGACATTCAAGGTGACGATAGCTTTGATACAAACCTTGATGTGTAGTCTTACATCAAGGCCGAGGGCAGAAATACTAAGATCTTGTTCTCGGAATATGACACGATATTTATTGTTATCACTTGACCAAATTTACCCCATGCCACATGGATGTAGGCGACGCATGCAAAAACCGGTCACGTTTGGTCATAATATATATAATAAGCATGATAAGTATATATAAGTATATTTACTTATCCCTTTACATTTAATTCACTGGGGTATTTTCATTTCCGAAATTTCATTTACCGCAATAGCATTAAATTTGGGTGGCCTTAGAATTCATTATGAAGCATGCTTTTAGAAAATATTACTAGTTTCTTTTGAAAAATCAATATTTAATTCTTTTTTGACAGGGCAAATATGATCCGACATTGGAAAAATCCTCACAATATTGTTTGTATAATAATTATATTCAAACAAACAGTTGGTCTTTAGATAATTTATCTACAGCTTTTATTTCTTTATCATAAATGTCTAATCCTTGTTTTCTCCATATTCAAAGAAAACTTAAAAATCTTAATATGAACATAAAGAAACGAACACATATCCCAGTTCGATAACTGTCGAGGAGGCATCCCGCTTTCGTTTCAAAATCGAAGGAAGAAGGTTGAACTATAAGAAAAATAAAGAGGACAGAAAAAATCTCAAGCTAAATCGCCTCGATACTCTTTACTATGAATAAATTCAGTAACAAATTCAAACCGCAATATCGAAATGATGAGTAGCTACAAAGAGAAGAACAATAATTCTTCAAACGATAGCTGAAGGATTCCGAGATTTTAAGAAACACCTTTTAAGGGGTTTGCCTTAAGCTCTCTATAAACCCTCAAGGGATTACTGCATTTCAAAAGATTGCCAAACAACGTCCATGCCGAATCAAATATTCCATTTTTAACATCAAACGCAGGTGAAGAATATAAAAACTGGATTTGCTGCAATTTCCTCCTTGTCAGAGATTTTCGATTATCAAATTGATTTCTTATCCAGCGGAAATACTTTGGAAATAAAAGGTTTCAAAGCTCGTGGAACAAAATCTTTCTTTATATCACAGCGAGGATGTATTAGAGATGCACATTAGCACATGATAATCCTATCTCTTTACTTTGCTAAATTGGCACAAAAATGGACACACAAATTGGTACAAGTGCTTGATTTCGTCACTTACATGCAAATATCACATCAGCCAATGTAGATTAAAAAAAGTGTTTGCATCTAGATCTAAATGAAGAAATGAACATCGGATACGCATATCCAGCTAAAAACGGCGAGGTCACCGGTTTAATTCCGGGTCAAATCATGCCCCCACGGATGATGTCGAACGTTCTGCAGTGTTCTGGAGGATAACAGAAAGCGCAAACTATGTGCTATAGTAGCTACATAGATTCTTGCGAAACATCCCAAGATCTTTGTTAACTCCCCCCCCCCCAAAAAAAAAAGCAAGGGGGTGGTATTTCAACGTAATTTCCACAACAAGACACGACCTACCTTCTACTAGTGAGGTAAATAAAGTGACATTAGCTGCTTTTCGTCTTCCTGCCGGTAAATTTAGACCGATCTTCTCCAACCTTTCCCGGAGATATCGACCACCATTCTTTGATTTCGCTCTGAGGATAAGTGAAAAAAATGAAAGAGTATGGAGAGGAGAGGAATAGAAAAGAATGAGAGAAAAAATGAAAAGGAATACAGTGGGGAAAGGAAGCAAATGAAAAAAAAGAATCAGTATTCAAATAATGATTTTATCTTGGTAAAACGCAATAAAATCACCTACAAACTGACACACTCAACATAAGACATTCATTTACCCATAAAGTGGCCATACGAATTAAGTGATTAATAATAAATTAGTAGGAATGGTCAGCATAAGAAAGTCTTTATGTTTTATATTTTGACAATAGAAAAGAGTAACAGACATATAAAATTACATAAAGGAGTTTAATAAACAAAACCCGCAAATAATACACTCACATCTTATTTTTATAAAAAATACCATTTACTCGCCGCACATTCTGTTTAAATCAACAGTAGGTAATTATAGATGTTATCGTCCAACCTCATATAATCCTGAAAGAATTAAATGTGTGTGTGCGCGTGTGTGTGTTTGCCATTTTATATGTATATACTGATATATATAATTATATACACACACAAAAACCCACACACAAATAATGTGAAAGTGCTTCTGTCACGTATATATTGCATGCAGCATAGTACACATTATCAGTGTGACGAAATACGAAATATATATGTTTCAAATTACTGAACCTTTATTGTATGACCCTATAGCTAGTGTTCAAAGTGCTTTTATATTGACTGGAATAATAGTCGCATACTATTTCTGTGTGTTTTTTTTATTCATTTAAACACGATTATAAATAAATCAAATCTTATAAGGTCATTGTAGTCAATATCCAAAGCTTAATGAAAATATTCAGAAACACCTTTTCAGAAAATAGTGAATATGGAGTTAGCTCGTGTTTTTATACTGGAGATTTCTTATCTAATTCCTCTTTTATACAACTCATAATAGTTGTGATTTAATCGCTGATCATGCACCATGAGCCAACATTAATATTACGGTCAAACAATTCGGTGACGATTGTCGTTATTAAAACTCGTTGTGTGGTTTTACGCGATTTTCCCTATTTTCAGACAAAAACTAATTCTTTTGCAAAATAACAAGGGCAGAGCTTTATTATGGCTTGCCTCGACTTTCCTTCTTACAAACAATCTAAATAGAACGTACAAGTCAAGAGGCACTAGAGGGGGAAAATACTGCTGTAAAATTGCCGATGGTCATTTGTGGCAAAGCAAGAAACGTAGATTTGCGTCTTTTTCTTATAAGCTCCCTCTTCAATTTTCCGCTCATTAGGTTCGCTACAATAACCACAATAGGGATAGTAGTTATGAATAACACTTACACATCTCTCAGAACGAAAATAGACAATGAGCACTTAATAGAAGCAGAAACTGAGATTCAAGTATGGCCGGTCATTGTCTTGGTTTCTGAACAAAACGCATTCATAATTTCTTCAAGTTATTGAAAGAAGATGAAGAACCATGCGGCGGGAAAGGCCACGCGCAACAAAATCCCCCTCCCAAAATTATCAATGGAAAACATGATGCTAATGACGTAATAAGTTCTGATCGCCCATTCAAGAATACATGCATGCCTTTTCCAGCAACAAAACATTTACAAAGAGCTACTTAACCCTTTTTGTTTGCGTCTTGTCACGGCAATTAGGTTGCGTTTGACAACAATCTTTTGAAATAAAATGGAGAAAAGCTAAGAAGGATTTGAAGTCCGCGTGAGATGATAAACATTTTCAATTAATTCCTTTTGTGTCATGGTGCTCCACCTGCTTCCGTTTGTCTGTCTCGTAAGAATTGTAAAAGTGAAATTTTGTATTTCAGACTCTCAGTGCATTGAGACTACATGCGATAGGCTGATGATGAATCTAAAATCCTTGTCTCTCACCCCAAAAAAGATAATTCACTTCTTGTCCTCCTAGATGAATCGAAATATTATTGCAAATTCAAGATATGACCATCGAATGAGCTAACAAAGTTTGGCATAGCCGAATGGAACAGTTTAAGCTATCTTTGCACACCAATTTTAAATAGGAATGTGTAAACCCGAGTGACTTTCATGCTTATTGAATTAACATTGCGGATAACCCAACTCGGTTTGTTTTTTCCTTTTAGAAATATTCATCTGATTATCTACTATTGCCAGATTATTGCACTTTTGACAAGTTTTGCAAAATTTCTGACAGAATTCTGCAAAAATTCGAATATTTTGAAACAGAGGTTGACACATACAGCATAGCTAAAAAAAAAAGGGTAATACGGTCGGGGGGGGGGGGGTATAATTGATGTCTAACAATATTTTCCTGGGGTGTTTTAAGAAATTGCAAAATGTGGAAGCAAGAAAATGACAAAGACAGAATTTTCACATTCAGTTGAAAAAAGATTTAAGACGGATTTTTGAAGATTTGCAACAAAATGTAAGTTTTGGTTATTTCGGGATGGGCGGACTCGGGGACTGTTAATTCTTGTAAACCTATAACAGCGCAGTGAATACGGGGCGTCTTGATTAAAGGAAAATGAAGTGTTGTTGATACTTAATCCCTAACATTTATTGAGGTTCTCATGTTAGAACTAGTTTGTGATCATGTAAGCGGTCTGTTGAGTATGTAACATTCTACCTATCCATCTTTCCTTGACAATCAGCCCATAATTCTCTTTATCAACATTAGCAAACGTATGCTCTATAACATTCGATCCGAATGGGTCTTAATATAGACATGACAGAGAAGCTGTGGACGGGGTAGGTGACGCCATCTTCTTTTCAGGGGTTCATCGGACGGATAAATCTGGCCTAAATTGGATACTTCTCAAGACCACTGACCAGGGTGAGGAAAGTACCTTCAGGTATCTGATAGTCCTTGATGTCAATACAATTTATCTTCATTGCTATGGTGTATTAATCCCCCTCCTGCCTTATTATGACTACGGCGAGAAGCAATTTATCCCCGACACCCATACGGTCTGGTCACCTCCGCCAAACCCTATTTGGGTCAATGAAGTTGTTATTTTATCCCGGAGAGCGGAGGTGCTTATTGGATGAAACTCGAATCGGCCAGTAGTCTTTGGGTGATGATCGCACTAGGTACGGCGGTGGCTCCTGCCCGTGCAGAGACTGGAATCGGAGCCGACGAGACTGCGGCTCCCACCGGCCAGGTGCGAGCGGGATGCGCGCTCTCCTGTAACACGATATGATCCCCCGATGCCGAAGACCCGTTCTGTACCTAGCTGTTAATTTAGGTCGAGGGTTTCCTCCTTCCGACAGAGGATAGTCTGATATTAAGGCTCCCTTTCATACACCATCCAACAGTGGCGAATCCAGGATTGTCAGAAACGAAGAGGGAAAGGCTCACCCCCCCACAACATTGGTCAGTGCTTACCAAACCTAACTTCAATTTCACCTAATGCCATGACATTCATGTTTGAGAAATCTTAACATAACCTTAATTTTTTTTAATACTTCAAGATTTTATTGCAATATATTGACAAAAAAACCCATCGTCAATGAAAGTGAAATCTATCCCATTTTTGCTGCGCAACATTTTGAATGTTAATCGACCATGGTCGACCATGATATATATTTCCATCTTATAGAACTATGACATTTTGGCATGGGAAAGCATGACTTATCAAATCATTATTATTTTATCATCTGCAAGCCGATGCAACTGTCTTACAAATGAAAGCAATCAAAACATCGACTCGAATGATAAATCAATTCAATACCCTGGGGAAGCCCATCTTTATTCTCCCCATTCATGCCTGTAACACGCTGTAAGTGTACACATGCGCCCTCTATGGTGTAATTCCAGTTAGTTTCCGTTAAAGGCTTGATTATCATTTTTTGTAAGAATGGTCCTCAATTATCATTTTGATTTAAAAGCCTAATGGGAGAAACTGATTACGAACAGCGAGTGAGAATGCTCGTAAAACATGACACTCGTTCATGGAGAAGGAGACAATGATGATGCTGATGACTCGCATCCATCGCGATATTGAATTTGACCCCTTGATGGGGTCAGGGGTCAGGCAGGTCAGCGCGGAGTCGCCGTGACGAGGAAGCTGTCTCGCCCGTAGCGAGGTCCATTAACCCTCCGAGTTCATCTCCAAATGGACCGCGAACTCCCTCGATTCTGTGAATGACAACAGTCCGTGGTTGCAATGATTGCTGAATAGCGAACACTGAATGACTAAAGACTCGAATGTCACTAGTGCCCCCAAATATGGATAGTTATACATTTGTCTTGGGGTTTATCGATGAGAAATAGTTAGTTTCAACTCCCCATAAATTACTTCAGATATCATTAGTTATCATTAAGTAAAACACATTCGTATTCCATAATTTCCCGAGGTACGATATACGTAGTTTCGTTTACAAATCTCTCTGAATTAATGTAAACGGTGTGTTATAAAGGCCTAACACCCATCCATTTGGCAGGTTTCGTGGTTGCGAATATATGCAGAGTATTATAACAGTTTCAAACGAAAATTTCCCCACAGTCATCTGTGGACAAATACAGGGTGGAAGGTGATATTGCCGTCGTAAACGGATTCAGCCACGCTCTGCCTCTTATATCCTCATTTGTATCATATGATGTTTATATGTATCTTAATAGTTTAAACAGTTCCCATGGCATGTGGGGTAGTATCTAAGAATGTAAAAAAAAACGACATAAAACATTATTAACATTAACATTATTAACCCGTTGTTATCATGGTTTCTATAGCTTACATATAAGTTCAATCTTTGTATATCGTTATGTGTGTGTTGTATAACCAGGAGGCATTTCCTTTGCTTATATTGTGAAACGGCCTTCAGTAACTTCTGCAATAAATTATATATAAGTTAACACTGTTTGTAGATCCATGGTAGATCCATGCTGTACTGGTAGTAACGCAGTGATGTTGTGGGTCCACTTTATTGATGGAAAAATATTTTGGAGCGATGATTGATATTGCGCCCTCATTGGTGAGAAGCAAGCGAATTAATTCATGAAAGATTCAACAGTTGGCTGGGAGTTACAAAGAAACATCTGGTTATATGAAAACCATTGCATATCAAGAAACCCAAAGTAAACTACTTGAATTAACACTCTACAAATATACTCTCAATGAACATACGATAGAAAGGGTCAAATAACATTTTAATCATATGAATTATGATAAACTTAAATGTACTGATATGACTTGAGGCTAGGTATTTTGGTAAACGATTCAGAAGAACACCTGCATTTGTTTAATATAATAGTTATTAAGATTAGAGGGGGTTTAAAATTGTATTCAAATAGATATTGGAGCAGACTAAATATCGAATGATTGTTAATGTTTAACAGAAAAACAATGAAGAAAATTTGCGTGAGAACAAAAACGACAATCGTCACCCTAAGATATCCATAAGCGGAGTAAAAGTTTTTCTAGTAAAACATTAAAAATTCTATTAAATTATATGTTCCTTTTTTGTTGCTATATTGAGTAATACTAAAACTAAAGATATATCATACTTAAAAGACAAGTGCACCCCAGCAAAAAGTTGGTTTGAATAAAAGGAGAAAAATCAAACAAGCATAACACTGACAATTTTATCCAAATTGGATTTGAAATAAGAAAGTTATGACATTCTAAAGTTGTGCCTAATTTTTACGAAATAGTTATATTCACATCCTGGTCGGTATGCAAATGAGGAAACAGATGACATTATCCACTCACTATTTCTTTTGTATTTCATTACATGGAATATGAAATATTCTATTTTTCTCCTCATTATCATGTGAAACGAAGTTTGATTTCTCCCTGAACACATACAATTATCAGTTTTTACACGTTGAGCTTGAAACAAGATGGTCCTTATTGTCATATCTGAAAAAAAATTCGTATATTGTATAATTCAAACAATAAATAACGAAAGAAATAGTGAGTGAGGGACATCATCAAATCTCTCATTTGGATATCACCGAGTTCGGCATATAAGTATTTTGTAAGAAATAAGCAAAATTTTAATATGTCATAACTGTCTTATTTTACAATCGATTTTGATTACATTTTCAGTGCTATACTTCTTAGATATTTCTCTTTTTATTCAGATCAACTTTTATATGGGGTGGACTTGAACTTTAAGAAGGCAGTGATATTCTTATGAATGATTTTGTTGAAGTATCGTGGAATGATAACAGGTCGAATTTGTCATTTTTACAACCAATAACCTGCTACTCTTACATGTATTGATTACGAGAAAATTTCGTACATGTATTTATTTTGGTATCTTAAAAAATTCTTGGCCTACTGGTTGAGGGAAAGGTACAAGGTTGGCCAAATCCCCAGGCAACGTTGATATGAGCATGCAAAAGGCCCAATGACGTATACCAACGAGATCTCGGCCCTTTGACCGGTTATTTGGTAGTTTTATTTTATCTTTGAGGTCTTTTAGGATATATGTATATATATATATATATATATATATATATATGACTAAAATTAGTTGCCTCCTATTAAAGGGTAGGTGATTCACCGCATTATTGTTGGGGCTATTGACGATTATTTTCGTAATTAGTTTTGTCCTTTTTTGTAGTTCTATTTTATGTTGCTTTGTTTTATCCTTTTCCTCGAAATAATATAGCCTTAGTGTTGTAAAACTATCACATTGTGTACACTGATGTAAGGCAAAGTATAAATAATAAAACTCAACTAAGACTATATTTTACAGAGTGCATGGAATGGTTTATTACCTTACATTTTAAAATAAGAAGTAAGTCACATTGCTCTTGAGGAGAGGAAATATAGCCGACACATCATAATGATTGCTTCATATTGATAAAAAGGAGGGGATAAATATTCATTTTCTTTTATGACATCAATGCCATTAGGACTACACTCATGATAGAATAACCTTCAATTTCGTGGTTTTTTAAATAATGATTATTAAAAGCGAGTGCACTTTAAGTACAGATTAGAGCAACCACTTCTCCCAACATAATGCCTTTACGATAATAACCGAAGACTTTGGCATAAATCAATTATTGATACCAATAGAGACAACTATTGATTCCACGGTGAGACATGATAAATGGTTATAAAGCTTATTTCTACCCGGGAGGTAAAATGATCTCGAAATTGCAACAAATTCGACTTGCTATTAAGAAACCGGTTCATTTTTTTTTGCTCTTGACTTTTGTAATCGGGAATCGGATTGCCCATGTCTTTCACAATCAAGTATGAGGATTCGCCAGTCAATACACAGACACTTTTTATATTCGACTTTGATCTCTTCAGTCCCATTCATAGCGGGCATCCATCATTTTCTTTATTTTCTCCTGGAACGATTCGATATTCAAATATTGCTGGTTATCACGGTATTTTCTCGTTGGCTTTCATGCAGATCACTCTAGCAAAACGCATTACTTTTGGCTTCTTTTGTTCGTCATATTGGGACCTATTTTCCACATCTCTACTAAGCTCCCAAATATTCCATATTTCTATTAGCTTTTGTCGCGAGTTCGTCGCACTCAATTTGAAATGGTTGGACGAGTTTTCTCTTCAGAACCGAGGGTCAATCTGCGCAAATGACGGCGTGTAATCGCTGCCAATGTCATTGAAAACTATAGTTTACCCTCGTTAGTTTCTCAAAGAACTTGGAAGCTATTTGATCGTTGACAATTAAAACCACGGTATACAATAAGAGGGATTAATAAATGACTCTTTTTTTTCTCCTGACGATTATGAACCCGAGGTTCTATCAGCTGCCCATCCCACGGCCCCACCTATAAGTAATTAAGGATGTTTTTCTGAGTGATCGAAAGAAACATGATACCCCCAACACATCCATCACTAGGGAACACCCTGATTACGGTAATGTTTGATTATGACTAGTCTGCAATTTCAATACCATCGTGAGGCAATTCAGTGATATTTTTGAAACATCAAAGCGATGACTCACAACTAAATTATTGGATTTCTATTATATGTATGTCGTTTAGGCCTTAATTATTTCATAACAAATAAGTAATAATCATAAAAAGTTCACAATATGACGAAGAGGTTATTGTAAATAATAAATGTTACTTATGATTTACATCGAAATATCTAACATTGACACTTTAATCACCTAAACAATTAGGACAATTCTTGCCTAAGATCAGCAAGCCGTCTTCTCATGCTAGTGTCAAATCGTTATTAAATTTACACGTTCTTGTCAGGTCAAGTCCGAAATGAAATCGTTTTATCTCCCGAAAAGCTTTCAATGTTCCAGATATGGCGCCGAATATCTTTGGAGAGCTTGGTATTTGAGGTCGTTGCGGGTCAAAGGAGAATATTTCAGGGCGCACTTGTGAGGCACACCGCGCCATGTTGTGGTTTTTATATTCGGGTTACTCTTCCATTCAGCGCGTTCACCAGCAAAATGACAAATTAATGGGACTACGTGTGCATTTGACGTAATGCAGCTGTATTATTGGAGAGGGATTATTGAATCCTAACATGGCTTTTATAATTTAATGGTATAGAGAATCTTTCTTGTTTCGAGGCTTGTGGTTTGTCAGCATAATAAGCCAATGAACCTTTTCACTTAGCATTCTTTCTTGGCATTGAAAATTTTCGACTAATGCTACACTTTCTAGACAGTAATAGCCTGGGAATTGTGTTGAACGCCATTCATAAAATGCCAGAATTACCAAACATTTTGATAAGTGAGTTCCGCTGATTCGTTTCCTTTATGTCGTTCATAATATAATTAACATTGTACTTTATCATAAATTCATTCATTAATCATTACTGCAGACCGCGTGTACACACTAGCTCAATGCGTTAGCCAACATCATTTTACTTCATCGATGTGAAATTCTAATCCATGCTTTTTCAAGGTCATCGCTCTTAAAATTGTTCATGAATACCACATCTTTCTGATATCTCTTAATAATCAAGATTATTACTATTTTTATTTATCACAACGAAACTACTCATAACAGGCTGTATAGATCCCATCAAACCTAGGTACACAAACTAATCTGAAACCGGTTTAAACATCCAGGCGAAAAAACAGTCTAGGATTTGCTCCTCGAAAGTCTTCAAACTACCGGAATAAAGTTTTAGAAAAAAGCTACAGATCCATTAAATAATGATTTCAATATCAGACCACGGTCGTTTATTCGTCTTGTTAGGCGAATCATGGACATGGGCGAATTCAGTTCTAAATGTGGTACCAGATACACATACATGCTCAATGTCGGGCAAGTATATGTAAAAGAATAATCATGCACCATGGAAGGGAAAAATAATTATATAAAAAAAATTGCAACGTTTTATGTTCCATTTGCGATACTCAAAGTTTCAATGATTTTGGTAATTACCTCCTAAGAACACCTCCCAACAGCGACGCATTGAGACATTCGGGTGGTGATAAACGACGTTGTACTTCCGCTACCGTGACCTTATATTTGGACGTTGAACTGAGCAGCGAGAGGCGACCCGGAACTGAACAAAATACATCGTTGGGCGATGTAACGTTGGCGACGAGACCATCTTTTCCGTTTTCATTTTTCTGTCTGATACCTGGGTTATAAAAATAAAAATAGTTTGATGAGTTGAAGTGTACCGGCTTACATATTGAAGTTACACATGGTAGGCTTCACTACATACAAATCGGAAGTATCCCCAGTGATTTAATAATGACCTTTATGAATAAATCTCAGAATTCAGTTCATGTTTATTCCCCCATTGTCATAATACTTATATTAACAAACATCGTCGTCATGCATGATCACACTATTAATCATTATCACAATGGTTATAATAACAATCCTAACAATTTAGAAATGATAATGATAATAGTAATTATAATAAAGAGTTACAATTATATAGTACACCATGATATTGATAAAAAAACGAGAATAATAATACAAGTAATGAAATCATCAGTCAGTATTTCATTATAGCTGTAGTCAGTATCACCATCATCATCTTCATCATCATCATCATCATCATCCTCATCATCCTCATCATCATCATCCTCATCATCCTCATCATCCTCATCATCATCAACCTCCTCCTCATTATTTCAGCATCATCGTTTAACTTCATCTGGGACCACAGCGGATGCGAGCACCTCCACGGAAGCACTTTTCCGAGTTTGAGCTAGCTGAGATCCGAGACTAGGATCATTCATTCAAATTATGATATCACCAGTTACGGGTGATATAGATATGTTTGCTGTTCAGGCTGCCCAGGTCCCAGTCCAACCTCCCTAGTCCGTCCCTGGGGTAGGTCGCCAGGCCGTTACGCCGCTCAAAGCGCAGCTTGCCTAACGAATAAATCGATGGCAAAGGGATATAATTATCATAATGACCAAATTTGTGGTGAGGGGTGGTAGAGGAGAGGAAAATTTGTAAATGAGATCATTTTTTTTCTACCGGTCTTTTCCCGGACACCACAGAGCGCACAGGATGATATTTCGAAGATCACCGCCCCTGTAATTGGTATATAAAGTCTAGAGCGATAAAAACTAAATGAAGTACAGCTTCCAGTATATAATGTGAAGGTAAATAATGAAGGAAAAAAAAAAAGAAGGAAAACTGTTCAGGAAACCGTGCTCATATTAAATGTATCAGATGTTCGAGAAATTATGTGAGATGAAGGGAGAGGTAAATAAGGAGTATGATTTACACAGCGTTATAATAGAGAAACAGCTCTAAAGACTGGTATAGAAACTTAAAAAAGAGGAAGTACTCATTGTTTGTGCGGTCTTTTATTTTTCCCCATAGGCCAACTCCATTCCCAATTTCGTTCTTCAAGTCTACAGTAGTCAGGACTACAATAGTCCAAAAGCGGATGAATGAGGGCAAAGAGTTCACCGAGGGTACGGGGGTTGTATTTTGACCGGGGTCGCCCCTCGTAGAAAATGGTCCCGAATATCGGAGGGCTATTGTTGGACCGGGATTCGCCGGGGGCCAGAGTGATACAAAGGTTTACAGCGGTGGTGTTTTCTTCGGGTGTGTAGTGTACAAGGCGAAGCACACCCCTCATGTTTTAAGTGTGCTTTTCTGGTGCAACATTGCTAAACAAAGATTTTTGTACGATGCAAATTGTTTAAACCCACTAAGACCATTAATATGCAGTCTCGGTATGTATCATTTGGACGGTATACAGCTTATTAATTAGTGGAATGCTACATTCCTCTGTAACACACACATTTACGTACAGCGCCTTGGTGTCTTGATCTAACAAATCATATCACTTTTTAAATTTAAATTCTTGGCACCGTAAGATATATATTGATATCATATAAATTACCATCTATAACCCTTATTTAAAATGAATATCAACCCAGTTTGGCTTGCCATGATGTGAAAGTCATTTTGTAACGCCCAATATGTAAGAGTGACCAAAGGATCTATCGTCACTATCATTGTTATACATAACACCTATCCTCGTCAGGTCATTTGGGAATGCTTGTATTATCATCTAAAGAAGTTGAGTGCATGTGCATGATGTGTGAGTGCAAGGAGGGTGTCAGTAAACACTCAGCAGTATATTAAATGGGTTAAAGTATATCTAGCGGAAATTTGTGTTAAGATTGTGATGAACATTTTCTACAGCAGTAAACGCACATGTCCAGAATCCGTAGAGTTCACTTCATGTTCTCGTGCAATTCGAATGGTAAGAGCAAAATAAATATGTCGTAGGTATTGGAAGAGTTAAGGAGATTCTCACCAGTGTAGAGATTGTTTGAGTGACGATGAGGGGCAAGTGTGAAGGTGGGTATGGTGGGGGAGGGGGGGGGGTAGGCAGCCGAGATGTGGGTGAGTGAGTGAGTGAGAGGAGGAAGGGAAAAACTAGTGAACGGCGCGGAAAAATAGCTTTATGCCCAGCTTCCTTGCTCTGACCCAATTCAAACAAGACAGAGGTGAGAGACATACAGTCCATTTTCATTGCAAGGGGAAAAAGGTAAGAGAGGAATGAAAAGAAACTCGAAGAAAGACATGAGGAGAGGGGGAGAGAGCGGGAGATGGGGCGAGAGGGATGGAGAGAGGCGGAGGGAAAGCAAAAATGAAATTGGAACTCGACAAAACAGGCCCCGGAGCGACGAGCTTTTCGTTCCTGACCCCGGGTGCTCCCCGATAAACAGTGAGGAAGGCAAGCGGTGGGTAACTAGCGGTCAAGCCCGTCACAAATATCACTGCAACGCAATGGAGCACAAATATGTTATTCTGGGTGTCAATTCTATATGGAGGTAACCGGTAAAATATAGACGGAATGATTTTGGCATCTCAAAATCTAAGACAGACAAATTAAACATCTTTTCGCATTTGTTATTCTACTTCCGTGCTTTTTCTTAAAATGAACCGCATAATAGTTCATTTTGGTGGCTCAGTGGTCACCATGGTCACGTTGCTAAATGGAGACGTCAGTGCTATAAAAGTGGCGAGTAATTCTGATCTTCCATTAATCCTCAATATCGGTTTCTTACAGGCATTACAACCGTTTCTTCGATTCTTGCCTTCCTACAATCATTCAATAGTCGGGCAACAAATATGCATTCAACACGCTACGCTCGATCATTGCCAAATTATGCCATTGAAGAGAAGAAATAAAACATCAGACTAGGCTTATTTTGATAATTTTGATAAAACAACAGCCTTATCATGAGATCCTTGACTTTAGAGTTGATCGCGTGACGTCACCATTCTTCTTTTGTTCTTGTAATAGAAAAAGATACCAAAAATAGAACGTAATTTTTATCAAATTTTGAAATGTCATTAGTCCTTCGCTTCGTGCTAGACATTCTAATTACGTATCGTAGTTAAACGTATTTCCCGCGCCCACTTTTTAGCGCAATGTGCAATTTATTTTGCGAGGATCGATGACAAAATTACTCGCCTCGGACAAATTAATCTCGGAAATTTTCAGTGACATTAATCTGCGGCGATTGTTAACTACAGGGGCGCGCATTGCTAATCTTTTTAAGAATCCCTTTTTATGACATATGGCTGGTAGTCAAATCTGCCTCTTTCATCTTGTTCCTTCTATTTCCTATACATGCATGTATTACTTTCTCACTTTAAGGCGGAACCCATTCGGCGCCTTTTCCTTCTATCACCCTTAAGAGAATGACTTCGTTATTGGATTGAGGGAAATTAAAATCTAGGCTTTGCGCTCTAACCATCTTCGCGGGCACAGGGTCGTCTCTGGACGAAAGAAATGCATGGCAGCATTGGTCGACTGCTAGAGCACTTGTCTTAATTCATTAGCACACCGTATCAATTTCTCTTTTTTGTCACCGATATAGGGTTGCTATTCACGCAATTCCAACACCCTTCTCGCCTTTTTGCTCACTTTTCCCTCTCATTTGTTCACATCTCGGTTTTTTTTCTTCACCCGTGCAATACACTCCTGAAGTTGGGTCTAAAGAATTCATCCGATTTTGAGTTAATCCGATTCAATATGACCTACTTGCCCGGTGAGAGGAGATGTGAGTGAAATATAAGATAGAATTGATATCCGAGAGATGAAAATGAAGAGATTGGAATATAGGGAGGGTTGGAAGAACATGAAGAAGGAAGAGGGGGAAGAGATAGAATGGAAGAGAGGGAGAGAGAGAGAGTGAGGGTAAAGTATAGACATAATGAAGCGATACGGGATGTAATAGAAAATAAGAGTAGATGGAGAAAAGGTTGGAGACAGAGAGAGAGAGAGCAGGCGGGAAAGATAATTACGAGACGGAGAGGGGGAAGAGAAAGTGAGAGATAGGCAGATTCATAGAGGGTAGGAGGTAAAAAGCTGGAAAGGAATATATGAGGACAAGGTAGAATAGGATTAAGAGCTTTCAGGAAGAGAGGTTCATTTGCAAAAACACGAGTCGATGGTTGGGATTGACTGAGGTACTTAACAGCATTATCTCATTTATTGCGGCCAATGGCCCTAGAGAGAAAAAGAGAGAGAGAGAGAGCATGCAAATCATGTCAAAGATAGGGCTTACAACCACCCTCATCTCCTTTTCTATTTCATAAATCTGATATGAATTGTCTTGAGGAAGATACAACGGGGGCAATGAATCCTTATTTACATTGACCGATGCCCTGATGAGGAGGACTGATGGGATTAATTACTTGAATTGCGCCCTCTTCACATTGCCTGTCATCATTGGTATGCCACCAGCCACCTCTTTAAACGGCTGAAATCCTACAATTGGGAGTAAAGTTTACTTAGAAAAAAATAAATTGTCCAAAACCAGAACCCGTTTTGTTTCATGTGTCAAAGCAAGTCATGTTTTTTTCCATTTCAAATCATGTTATTAATTAACCATTTGAAATATAAAAAAGGCAATGGAAACGATCCTGTGTAGACCTACTGATAAAAAGGAATTAAAATAACAAAGCTTTGAAAATACAATTTTGTAATCAAGGAAGATGAAAATTGACGCACGCTCATCACAGCATCGTTATTGGCTTTACTTTTTCAATTTTGGGGGAAGAAAATATCTTATTACTTAATACAATACTTACGATCATAAAATTAAGATTTACAATAAAGGTTGGAATTATGCAGCATTTTTTTTTAAATTCACAACACCAACACACAGCGATGCTTAATTCATTGCGAAAAAAAAATAACGCGTTAGAATGATCGATGTCTTATCTTCTTTTTTTTTATTTCATATAAAATTTCATAATTTTTCTTCACAAAAATTCTTCAGAGTCAAGAACTACAAATAAATCTGGTATTTCCCATATCACAGTCAGCAGATCAGCCCACACAAACCACGTCCGTATTGATTACGTTATTAAGGATTGGGTTCTGGACGTTTCATTTTGACAGCAATTACTGATAATCGAAACTAAAACATGTTGGCTTGGTGGCCAACGAAATTGAATTATTTGATCATATTCTCTATGAATTGGAAGGCATCACTAACTATAGTCCACCGCTGGAATAGACTTGTTTTGAGGATTATATAGTCCGTGTCCTTCCGTTTTAAGTTTTACCATTGCTTTATTGATATGTTGATATGCTATTTTACAACTTTGCTCATAGTTAGTATTTGGTCGCTTGTGGGTTACAAGAGAAAGTCTTATATATTTAATCACCAAAAATTATAAGGAGCAAATGAAATATATTTAAAACGTCTTTTTTTAATTGAATTACCGTTTGGAAAAAAAATGGTTGGCATTTTTTTTCTCTTAAGTTCGAATCTTCTTAAAGAGGCGATATTCGTGAGTGAAGTATTTTGTGTGTGTGTGTGTGAGGGAGGGTGTGTGTGAGAGTGGGTGTGTGTGTGCGTGTGTGTGCGAGCGAAGAGAGAAAGAGAGAGTGTGTGTAACATAGAGTATGGTGGTGTACGTATATGGTGTGTAGGGTTGTGTGTTAAGGCATTTTGTGTGTATATGCAGGCTATATACTGTACAATATTGTGCGGGAATGGGTGTTGATTTAACCATCAAATCGAAGATCCCAACAGATCTCCGTAGGATATAACAAATACAAATTTATAGAGCATGTCATGAGCGTTAAGACAGAATTATGAACAGAAACATTCTAAGGCTTAATTGACGACTTTTGACGCGTTTGTTGTTAGTGATACGTTCAATAAGAGAAAAAAAGGGAGAAAACATTCCAAGAAATAGTTTATTGGCAGAGATATAAATACATCACACAGTCAGCCGCTCTAATTCAACCCAGTTTCATATATCTCTAAACAATCTTTCTGACATGGTAATCTTGGAACGGATGGGTGTTCTGTTTCCATCATTTGGCCTTCGCGCACCGGCGGAAAATACCAAGGGCTGTCAAATAAGCCGGCGCGTTAAAGCTCGCACAAACTCAAGTTCAACTGTTGAATGAGAACTAAAGAATAATTGCGGTAGCAGTTCTCTACCCTCTTGTTAAGCATGATATGGGGCTATAATTCTGAGGCCTCGGGGCAAAGTGGTTAAACCACAACGGCCCCTAACTGCAGGACTCCACAGCAGGGGGAGGGTGAGTGACCGGACCTAGCCCCCAGTCAGTTGGTGAGATGAAGCGATAGATCCTGGTCTTGAGGAGTATGGTGGGGGCTGTTGCTAAGGGGGTGTGCATGGGTGCAAATATCGTCACGCTCTTCAGGAACCTTTTCTAGGCCAGATTATGTTGGGGGGCGGAAAGAGAATGGGAGCAACCAACGCGGATGTAATGTATCATTGCAAATAATGATGAAAAGATTGTCAGGGTAGGGCGTGGATGATAGTCAGAGAGAAAGAGGAAGAAAGGGGTCATGTAGAAGAAATAGACGGGTGTCTTGCTACAAAGCGGGGAAAAGGAATACAAAATAAATCATTTATGTTATTAGAGAAAGAAAAATACAGGAGGCAATAAGAAATGTTTTTGCAGCAGAGAGATGAAAAATGAGAATAAGAAGAAATATATGAGCTGACGACATAGGGAGAATCAAGAAAAGATAGAAGAAAACAAGAATATGCAGACTGCTCAACAAAGAATGTAGGAGCAACTCAGCAAGGAAAATCTAATAAAGACCGACTGAAATGGATCAATGTATTTACTTCTCTAAAGAAAACGAGATTGAATAAAAGCAATCCTATTTGGTTGTAAATTACAAAGATCTGTGGTGATAAGAAGAGAGGTGATGTCATGGAGGAAATATTTTAATAAATATCCTGATTGTACCAAGCTTTCCCGTTCCCAACTCAATCATATCAATCTAGGTCAGAAGTGTGAAAATACCCACAAACAAGGATACCTTACCAGTCTTCCCTTGCTCCGTGAACTTCTGCTTCGGTTCTTGTGCTCTTTTGAAGGTGGTAATAATTGACCCTCGTGCTATCAATCAGTCCAATAGCATCTATTGAATTTAACAGCTATGGAGCAACGATTGTGACAGTGATCTATTCTTCGCTTTGCCTTTCACCACAAAACTACATCGCATTCTTTCCCAAAAACGAGTTATTACGGGGCTCAATATTGCTTAGGGGCATTTATCATTTTCATTATCGGTTCTTTCAACTTCTTCTATAATGTGGGGAGAAGATGCACTCGGCATTGATAAGTCCCTCGACTAAATAATTGGAAAGCATATTGAAATATGGGCAGTTAAATGAGATATTCAAAGATATCATAACGAAGATGTCATACGTCGCATGGTCTCATTACACGAGCTTATGAAATTTGTTATCAAAGATACTAAATAGTGTCTATTAACCAGTTGAGCTAACTTAATGGATATTTCGAACGATGCACACTGGATATTTTGATTTAGCTTAATATCAGGATTCAAATTACACTCAAACCCATTCCAAGATTCCATTAGTGTCATTTTTTTCTCACGTAGAACGAAAAATTGAATAATAAAAAGAAGTAAGTGAGGGAAGTGAGAAATATACGCAAGAAACCCGATAGAGTTTGTGTTTCAACACCAGATCAGCGTCCATTACTGTCTATGTACAGGTTATTGTAAAAAAAATTGGTTTCTCAAGTGCAAACTATTTCTAAGAATACCATGCTCATAATGTCCATGACGACGATGGTGTTATGTTCGATTTCCCTGGTTATAATAGTGTTATGATGAAGGCCTACGTCACCTATAGAATCATTGAAATTCAAAACTATTCATTGGAAAGTAAACTATCCCCAGTTCTTCAGTTGATTTTCTAAAGATTTAAAACAGAACTTTGTCGAGACCTGCATGAACCATAACCTGATATTCAATATCACAATGATACCCACATAACTGCTGTGTCATCTTTCAATTTCCAGTAGCGATGGTATATGTAACGACAGAGACAATCCCGTGTTTGTTTTCCACATTGTTGTGTCATCCTCCTCCAGACTATAGCCCCAACGTGTGAGGAACATCGCACTGTTTGGGGTTCAAGTTCGGACCCTTGGGGGACACCACGAACTCGGTTCGGTTCTTCCACGGTCTAGAGACAAGGGACGCGACCAGTGATTGATACATCA
Organism: Lytechinus pictus; assembly: GCF_037042905.1. Lineage (NCBI taxonomy): Eukaryota > Metazoa > Echinodermata > Echinoidea > Temnopleuroida > Toxopneustidae > Lytechinus > Lytechinus pictus. The sequence continues at coordinate 5,280,099 of NC_087261.1, forward strand.
TAAGACGATTAATCGCATTTGGAATTCGACCCTACGTTCAGGAGCCTGTTGACATGTCTATCTATTTCTGCACAGTTATCATAAAGAGGGGACTGGCGAGTCAGGCACATGGCTGATTAGCTTGGGGTTTCACCTTTCGGTTGGTCAGGAAACGTGGTATAATTCAATCTTATGAGTAAAAGAAACCAATATTTGGTGCCTTTGGGGAGACGGGACAAGGAAGGGGCGAGAGACATGAGAACTGGAAGCGTTTATAAAGTTCACTAACATGAAAGCCTGAACCCGTTTAAAACCCCCATCTGGTGATCGGTATAGGCCCCCCCTTCAAATTGGTAAACCATTTTTTTAAACAAACAACCTTAAGAACCCCCCCCCAAAAAAAAACCCACTGAGGAATAAGAGGAAAAAGATTTCATTACACAGATAAGTGTAAGACGATGGGGAGGGGATAAATCAAGACATAATACGGGCATGGATGAACTTGAGAATTCCTAAAGCAACCATGTTGAGTTGCAGGCGTGTAATTGGATCAATTGGCAGGGCTGTGCATCGACTGTTCGCGGGCTACGTTGCGCACCAGCGAAAATGGGGTTCGTGATGACAGTAGTTAGGCGCCAGTCGGGAAATTATTTCTGAGGTTTAGGGTGCTAGCAACATTTTCGGTATGGTGAAAACACAGAATTTTGCCTATTTTTCATAGGAACCAAATGCGTCAGAAGACGCGAAGCAAAAAGAAGCGAAGCTACTCGATCTTCTGTTACAAGCTTGTAACAATTGATGTCTAGACTAAAGTCACATGATAATTAATGTGATTGCAATTAATTCAACACAATTTGTAACGGTTTATACAGTCATCAGCACATCTTTGTCATTAGAAGTAATAATGATATATACTACGTATATGATTAACAGTGATTTGAATATTCTTAAAATTAGCATCATATTTGGAGCAATACTTGCAAATAATAAATATAATTAATAATAGTCATAATATTAATAATTATAATCATGATAACAATAGCAATAGTAATAATAATAATATAAGTAATGATGGATTTATTGATAACAATAATAATAATAAATAATAATGATGATGATAAAGATAATAATAATAATAATAATAACAATAATAAAACAATAAAAATTCAGCTATATTTCTTTAGTCATTATTATAATAATTATATTCGTCATCATTAGTATGCCTAATTGCCTAATCTTTCTTTTCATTGTCATTTGTATTATCATTAACAATATTCATCATTAAAATCCTAATCCTTATTTTCATCACTGTCAAAAATTATCAAATTATTAATTACCATGAAATTTCCACACAAAAAACCCGATGCAAATTATATCTGAAACTGAATATTGAATATACGACACTGATCATATTGATAGTGAACATGAACATGATGAAGATAAAATGATCTTGCAATGAGTTAAACTCACCAATATAGCGTTTAGGAAGCAGACAGAAGAATATAATTAAATGGTGAAAATGACGATATAAAGTAATATCCTCTATAATAAGAATATTGAGGTTATCCTAAATCTCTTCCTTTTGACGAAATAACCACTAAGCTTTAGAACTACTTGGTATCATATCAGATCAATAGCTTCGTATAGTTCATTGCCTTGGGCAGAAAGTACATGGAACTTGTGCCAATTCTCTAGGTTAACCACTACAAATGAACACACACACACGCACGCAACCCACACAGGCACACCCTCACACACACACACACCACCCACACACAGACCCTCATCCAAACGAATTACATTAGGCCAACGCTGACGACACACAAAAATACGTTCACAGAGACATTAGTTTGGGTGAACACCCCATTCAAATCGCTAAATATTGGTCATCCGAACGTCCCATTCATACCCATTTTCCGCCTCCTCGCTCTCCCCATCTATCGCTCTTTCTCTCTCTTGTCCTCTTCTTTTTGTTTACTCTCTGTTCCTCCATATCTGTGTATGTATGTGTGTATGAGAGGGTATGTGTGTGTGTCTCTCTCTCTCACTTTGTCCCCCCAGGGTCCCGTTGCAGAAAGAGTTGCAATCAATCGCAACTCTAAAAATCATGCGCAACTTGATTTTCAACCAATCAACAGCGCGCATTTGGGACTTGCGATTGATTTTTTGACTTGCGTTTAAACGCAACTCTTTCTGCAACGGACCCCAGTTGTCCACTTTACGTTTAGGTGAAAACCATCAGCATCATCAGGACAGTATTGACTAATGCATGGCTGACAACTGATGCGGAATGACAAGTCTGATGACTGGAAGCAGAGAGAAAAGGTGAGCATTTGGTGGTAATTCCAGGAGATCTGCCAGCATTTCCTTTAAGATACATGGTCCATTTCAACCAATAACAGCAGTATTTTGTTAGTATGCTTTATGACCGATAGACATGGTTACTGTTTATACAGAATTTGTAACATGCAAAATGGCTAATATGCATGAATTTGCGTGTGAGACCGAATAAAAATAATAGAAGGAATAAAGAAAATATGCTCACATAGCCTTCGATAAAAAACAAATGAAGTAACAGGAAAATTAAGAAAATGCCGAAAAATTGATGAAGAAGAAGCAAAGAAGTAAAAGGAAGGGAGATTTACGTCTAAAAAGGTTATTGTCTTATACCGTATAGTGTTGCCCTGGATATTTTTGTGAAAATATGGACTTTCACAGGAATTTCACGAAAAAGATTGACTTGAAACAACAATAACACGAAAACTGTGATGTGGAAGATAATCGGTAAAAAGGTCGATTTCAGATTAAAGGGAGCGCGACCTAATTAAAAGTTAAACAGCTGTTGATAGTGAATTGATTTCTTATTTGATCAGTGGCAAGTCGGCAGCCTTTGTGTCATTGTTATTGTTAAATAGAATATTATATGAGACTCTTTCCGCAGAATGATATTGTTTTAATTATATTCAGACTGACGTATATGGCCTTGTTACAGCTCTATGTCATTATTCAAGGTCGTTGTTATCTTAGGAAGATATGGACGTAGGATAGCAAGCTATCATTCAAATACTCTAAGAATAAAAAAAACGGTAAAGTTTTTAATATATCTATTTATTTATAATTATATTTTTGATATCTATACAGGGTGGCACATACAGGTATCACCAATTTGGTGGTCTTCCATGTGGCCCTGTTAACAAAAGAGCAACAAATTATATTAATAATGAAATATTAGGTAAGTAATGAAGAAGATATAATACAATAATGAATAATGTAATACAGTAATAATTCAGTTATTTAGTAAGATACCAATATAATGGACTTTATCGTATTTTATCCAGAAAGTAATTTATTGAAAGGCTTCTGGCCTCGAAATGATAACTGTAACGTTGACGTCAGGACGTTTCCAAATGACTTCATTCGGAAAATCAAACAAATATTTTGTGACGTTAACAACATTTGGAATTACAAAAGAGGAAAAGTTGATGCCCATCTAAATCTGGAGAGAACCTTTAATAAATACTGTGTTCCGTTTCTAATGAAACCCCCGTTTGCCTCCTGTCAAATGCAACTTAACTATACGGAAAGAACCAAGAGAAAGGAACAATTCGATACAGATTAAAGATAAATATGGGAACAAAGGAAGAAGTGGAATAAAATTCAAACCATCACAAGAGCAAACAGCGAATTCTTTGTAACCCGACTTTCAAAGTGATGATTATGGAAGTAAATTGGGTAAATATAAAGTGAATAAGGTGACTGGCGAATTGAAACCAACTTGGTCTTGGGTCTCTCGTGCACATGCTGCTGCACGATTTAGATCCCTATCGAAATTTGTAATGTCAAACGTAGAAGGGTATTATTACCATGACTTTGGAATGGGCCGTTCAAGAGCTGGTACATCAGGATTTCAGAGGGTTCAATGCCCGTGGTGAAGGCCCTAGTGGCAGACAAGACAAAACAGACGGGGTCTTTTTTAGAGAGAAAAAAATAAAACGTATAAGAAAAGAACCCCTGCTGCAGCACATGCAGAGGTTCTTTTCATATTTTTGACGAGCGTACATAACTTGTTTAAAATGCGCACAAATGGCCATTCACCAATTTTACGCCCTAGATCACCAGTATGGTACGAGCACAGAGTCGAAATGACTGTCGTCGCGCTGAGCGATATGCAACAAAACACCTCCCTAAACACATGTTAACCAACATTATCATCCAACATTTAATATAAAATATGATGGTTTAAACGCTTAGGTGCGTTGTAAAAAAGTCGCAATTAGCAATGTAACGTTGGATAAAATTTACTGTATCCAAACAGTTTTATGGACTGTAAATTTATTGATTAATTGATACAATTGATTCATGATATAATTATTGAATTTTGCAATACATTTTTCGTGGGACAGTGTGGGGAATCCATTCCAAAAACATTGTAAGAAGTAGGGCCTACAAGAAGTAGTAACTATGTCGTATGACCATGATGACGTAGGCCTACAGTCATGATAAACATCTAGGTTTTTCTTCTCACTATCACTTGATAGAAAATTACCATTCATGGTCTTTGGTAGTCAAGTTAACACTTTGACACGAAAAAGCGCGATTGAAGTATCAAACACAAATAAAATCGGAAATGAACACACGAGTTATCGCAGAGAGATTGCAAACGTCAGATTGACAAACATGTTATGAAATTGGAGTAGGAGTCATCTAGGATTGATTCCTCCAGGGAATCTTATTGTGATTTGTCTAGAAGTCGTCCTACATTAAGGTAAGTCGTATAGGCCTACAGCTTTCTTGGAAAGAAACAAGAATGGAGAAACGTTGTATGAGACTTTTGCAAAGCAGAAACTGTTTTAGTGAGACAAGAGAGGATTTTGTGTAATATTGTGGTTCACAATGATGTATCAATTCTTGACAGTATGTATCACTTGGTGTGTTAAACAGATGAAGTGTAACAAAATATTTCATAACACTTCAGACGTCATTGATGTGTTGGAAGAGAATGTGTGTGTTGGGTGTGGGTGTAGGCCCACCACTCAACTCAAACTGATCATGATGATAACGTTTCAGTATAGACGAGGCGTGCTCATCGAGGCATGTTTTTTTCTCGCCCGCGTGGTTTACAGCCACGCGCAACATGCATACCGTTCGTGCGCAATCGCGAGATGAGCTAAAATCCAAATGCATGCATGGTTAATGAATATATAGTGAATGCATATTGAATGAATGTTGTCGAATAGCGTCTGGTTGTTCTACGAAGGGGCAAGACTGAATCGTCGACCCCTGACATAAACGGGCATTGACATACGAAAGGGAAACAAGGAGACTTATGAATGAGGGTAATTTAGTTTAAAATCCCGTTAAGAATTTTTTTCTGAACAAGAGGCACATACCTCAGTGGAGATGGTTAAGGGATTTTCCACACCACGCTCTGCCCCTACTCTCACCATCGACGGATTATGCGGTACATTAAAAGAGAAGCGGCTATGGAAGTCCGTGTACACTACTCTAATTCCTACGCGTGGGACTGCGGGAGACGCAAAGCACTAGGAATATAGAAAGGGACGGCATTATTGAGATTATAACGGCGATAATATTTCGGTCGATGTATTTATGCAGTGCGAGCTGTTTACATGTCTACTTTAGTCTTTTGACGAGCTTTTAGTGGCATGTCAAAATGGAAGGGGGGATGCAGAGGGAGATCGAAAATGCTAGGAGAGGGGTATAAAAAGCGTAAAAGAATAAATCAAAATCAAGAAAGAATTTGACAGAGTTCGTGAGATGGAGAGAAGATATGATGTGAAGTGGCAAGAGAGGGGATAGAGAAGACTGATATGATTTATAAAATTAAGTAAAAAAAAGAGAGAATATTCATTGATCTCGGGTGCATCATAACATAAAATACATGCACACACCCACCCACACACACATAGGGCAGGTAGCTCTGGGGAACCTTATTTCAAGCTACGCCTACCATTGTTCTCATTTCTTTCACAACATATTTACATGAATAATTCCTCACACACACACACACAAACCATATTATATATATATATATATATATATATATATATATATATATATATATATATGGAATGATGCATTGAAATTTGCATGTCCATAATATCTAACCTAGATTATTACATCATTAAATGAAATAATACAGAAAATAATAAAACTGGGAAATAAAGTGGGTACTAATCATCAAAATTTGTGAGGGGGAGGGAGTTGTTCACGTGCACCGGCTATGACACAGAAACCTTAAAAAAAATTCCACCCCTAGTAGTTCATAGAGTCTACGGATGAAAGAAAAGGATATAATATGGGTAAGTTACTATCAAAATACCTTTTCTGATGACGGAATGGTGATGCTCACCGTGAATATAATTTGTAGAATCGTCGTGTGCACCCTGTACAGATAAGAAAACAGAAAGACAAATACATTTTAAAATGATTATAAATATATCTGGATTTAAATTACGAGAAAGTCTGAAGCACATTAAAGAAAACATGACGACATATGAAAATAATGTAAAATTTCATAAATATAAAGGAAAATCAAGATAACACTGAGAGTTATATGAAGAGAAGGCAGAGAGATGGACGTAGAGAGGGATATATGTAGAGAGAGAGAGAGAGAGTAGAAGAACCATATCATAATGAATATCGCCCTCTCTGTTAGACAACAAGACAGTGAATTTGTCAAATTATGTTCTTTCTCTAATGGTTGTAATATTTCACGCTTAATCACTGATTCGCATGACTAATGTCAGCAGTAAATAACTACTGAAAGTTCTTATTAATGTTACCAGTACGTTCTATATTCTAGTTTTCTTGAAAATGGAGAAAGGTTTTTTTAATAGTGGACTTACGAAACGATTATAGGTATACACCCTTGCCGCTAAAAAATACCAATATATTTGATTTGAAATGAATATCTTTTAAACAGAAAAATGCACAGCTTGGTTCAGCTCTAATACCACAGTACGACTCTAGGGCATCTCTGGCGAGTGATGAAGCACAGAAACGAATCAACCATCCCATTACACATGAATGGACGACCTCCTTTTGCGCGGAAACATTTTTGGGCGAATCGAGAGCAAGGATTGGGCTATTTTGGGGGTAGGAATAGGATGAAATAATATGTGCAAATTTACCACTTTCTGTTTTCGAATGTTTATCCTGTATAACTGGCAATCCCAAAGAAATTCTAAAGTATAGTTGGAAACAACATGATGGCAATAAACCTACATTGGAACATATTTGATAGTTCACTGGAGGACAAATATAAATCCTTTGAATTCAATATTGCAAAATTTCCGGTCATATTTTAAGTAGGCAAAGTTACAATCCAATATCATTTCAAGCTTGTATTGACAATCCTTATAATACGATTAATGGGGCATTGGCCTTTAACAGGCAACAAGACGCCCTCTAGGCAAACCGTAATCCAATAAAAGAAAAGGCTATTTATGTTTAAGAGATGAAATCTGAAGAAAGGACGAAAATAAAGCACGAGTATGATAGATTGTCAACTGTTATTGTGTTTCAGAATCAAACTGACGTACAAACTATCCCCTCCTTCAAACTCATATTACACAACATTACCTGCGAGTGGTTGCAGCCTATCTTCAAAACCAGTAGATGACGAAGTTTGATACAAAACGGAATGATATAAAAGAAGAGGTAGTCAAGTCTGACACAAGAATCAGTCAAGAGAAAGACCACAAATTAACACTTTTGCTTGGTGTAATAGTCTGCGAATTATTCGAATGAAACAAGCAGTTCATATGTTGTAAATCGTACATATTTATGACATTATTCTCATCTGGCGATAAGGACAAACAGAGGGGGTTGTACCCTCTGGTACCCCTATTTGCTGATACCTGTGCCCCAGTCGACTGACCGGGGACAGCATGGTTTAATCCTGTACATGGACTTACATCAGCATACACGGCTAAACGGATTCGACATCAGACTTGCCCTTGTGACACGATTCATTACGAATATGAAATATTGGAACGACGGTGTAGCAGGAATCGGCGACGCGGATGGAGTTAGGGGGTATAACCCTTTTGTACTATACATATTTCATGGTTTCTTCTTTGACAACAAACATGTGGTTTGGGGATTATTCTTTTGAAGTAGTCATTGATCAATTAATTTCTTCATGATGGCAGTGCACACATTACATGTTCGGGATTAAAGCGCTGTATGACCTTATCCCCTTCTTTCAAAGCCACCCCATTGATCCCACCAAATACACCCTGCTGATGCCCCCACTACCTCTGACCATTTCTACCTGCTGCAAAATTTCATTACGAATATGAAAATCAATCCTGTTGTCGGATAATGCCATGTAGATTAAAATTTTCTATTTGCCACATGACGCGATAGAATGCCAAGAGGCTTCACCAGCAACCCTATGACTGATCTGTTTCTGTACTCGTCTTAATGTCCAAAATTATTGACAGTGGACTTTTAAGCTCCAACTTAAGAAATACATGTATCATGACTTTTATTTGGCTACATCTCACGGCAATTCAGACGATATATAGAGAATTCATTGTTGGGCTAGATTGGGCTTCTTTGGATAAATAGTTTCCCCTTTTATTCAAGAAATCTTCTCTATTTATCGAAGGGCAGGAGGTGTACTTTCACTTAGCCTGTTGCGTGGCCTCCGAGAAGAAACCGACATCGTTTCGCCATTAGTAAAGACATTCCCTAGACGATTTTGCTATTTTTCCTTTCCCATTCATACCTCACTTTACACATGTTTAAATAAACGTAGGTGTTTAGCCACCACAAGTATTGGGAGAGCACACATCGCGGTATAATGAGAGTTTATCGACTTCTTTTTAGCCCAATGAAAGCCGCGTGAAAGCTGACGCGCACGGTCAGGGTTAAATGTACGGGTAAGCGTACGCACGAGAGTGTGTTCGGCTATTGAGAACTGCGCACCGCGACTCGAAGGCGAGTCGGCACCTCTGTATATTTGGTATACATAACTGACAAGAATTGGTAAACATAGCGAGCAAACATGGAGACGAGGTTGCTCAAACAATGGCGGCTGAAATACGTCGGGTATGTAACACAAAAGCTGCCTACCCTTTTACGTCTCGAGTTGAGCTGCACTTTTCTTAGATATTCAACCTATCGATGATGGTGTTATCTTAGCAACATGGATGCAACTAACACTTTGAAACACTCCAACACTCGGCATGCTTCGCGTTGAATCAAATTTATATTCATCTCTCAAAAGAAATCTTAAAGAATCCAGTATTTAAATTCGGCAAAATTAATTCATGTTAAAATATTATTGTAAATAAGATAATATTAGTTCGCTAAGCAAGCAAAATTTAACAAGTATCTCCCTTTCTTTTTTAATTCTGTGTTTCCTGTATGATTTTTTTATCGAATGAAATTAAGAGTGTTTAAAAACATACCTAATATGAAAAGACGACATCCAAGAAAATTCAAGAAGCGTCAACACGGAAATGAAGAGTAAAGTTTTCGATGATATAAAAAAATCGTAACTTAAAGTGATTGACTAACATTGATTTGACTTTTAAAAAGTCTGAGCTAGAAGGTCACACTTGTCACCAGTGTCTGTGATATGTTACAACAATGAAGCCCAGAAAAAATCGCGTCAGAAAATCATTATTTAGTGCTTCAAAAAGTGAAATATAAAGTTACCGAAAACACCATCTTAATTTCATCCCATACACTTATGTGTTCTATTTTAGTGTCTTTAAGACGCCTAATTACAAAATCTGGGTTTGCCTTGTATTTTCAGCTTTTCATTCTCAATAATGGTTGTTTTCAGGGTTTTTTTTGTTCTAATACATGTACTTGTACACATGTTTCATTTTGGTTTGAGAATTTTAAATCGACTGCTCACAAAGTTAAATAATACCTTTAAGCATGTTTAATAAAAGCATATTCGTTACGTACTTAATAACTGTTTAGAGATTTTAAAAAGAGCTTCATTTATTTCAGGATACATCATTCCAGAATCATGATACATGGAATGTTGGTTCAGCTGCCGACTACTTCCTATAGAATACAACACCTTAACCGGTTTCAAAGGGTTAATAAGGACTGCATCCCCTTTCCTCTGACCTACGCCATCAGGGGTTACGTTGTGTCTATGCATTTATTTGCAGACGGAAGTTTTTGGAAGGAGGATTGTTACTCTAAAAGTTTGAGTAGTAAGTGTGTGATGACGGTTGGGGAATGGCAAAAATATTCGAGCGCAAATATGAGACTAGACTCTAACCCCAGTGCACCTGTGTTGTTTTAAAACGGAAATATATCAAACCCTATCTAGTATGGAGTTGAAATGCAAATTATATTATTGTCCGACTGCAGCTAGTTTTCGGTTAAGGAATAAAATCATTATCAGTACTACAACCATCCAGAAAAAGGAAAGATCAATATGTCATAATCAGCAAATTGGAAGAGTTTCGAATTACTCCCATCATGTTCATTACTGGACAATTTTTTAAACCTTTTATTTCTCTGATTGAGATATCGTGTAAGATAAAAGCAACAAGTGCTTTCCATTTTGTGATAATTAATCATTCCCCTATTAAGAGAAGAAGAATGTAAAAGGGAATAAGCAAAAATATATGAATATTATTATAGAATGTTCAAAGCATAACACGGAAATGAATGGGTGCACATTAACACAAAGCGATTCGCACAACGTCCAATATGTTTCTAGGGCATTGAGATCCAATGCCTGGATGGGGGTTAGCGTGTAAGACTATGCCTAGGATAGGTTTGGGTTGGAATACTTTAAAGAGAGATAGAGGATGATATGATGAGAAGGTGGATGGTTGTGAGACGAACCTAAACCTCAACAGGCTTGGACGATCGCTAAACAGCGTATAAAAAGGGACACCCGATCCGTCCAACTTGAAGCGCTATCGCGACTTCTTCTTCACGGTGTCTTAGAAACGCGCTCTTGACATCTCAAGAAGGTGTGCTATCACAGGAGGCAGGGTTACACTTGAGCAACAGCTTGGCGAGAGCCTTGCGAGTCGGATCGGACTGGAGACGTTGAGATGCTCTATCGAGAATGCATTTTTAAAAAGGGACGAGGGACTTAGTCTTTCGCATGTAGGCCCCTTACCATGTTAACCAAAACGTCTTTGGTCAGCTAATGTAAAATTTTGGCAAACCGGAGGACATACTTGAAGATGGATGCTTGAAAACGATGTTATCGGGTAATTTTTCGATGATTCCTAATCTTTTACACTTAATAGTACTAAAACGGATATTCTGTTCAGGAGCAAAAGTGAAAACTGGTTGGATGAGGAGACAAAGGAGATGAAGGAAGAGATATAGACATTTTCTCAAGAGCAAGGTCCTCGAAAAAGCGCGCGCAAGGGAGAGAGGCAGATTATTATCCAGCCCCCATGTCCACGGTGTCGTCTGTTCGAGAGCGCGCGTGACGCGAGCATACATTGGGGAGGAAATATTTATGTCGTACGTTTATCATGACAAATTCTCTTCACATCGATTTGCCTCTTGGCTTCCAAACGAGGAGCCCCAGAAGTGAAGACAAGATCAGAGGAACGTAAGGCTACTCCAGACATTTCAAACACTCTTGCTTGTCGGAAAAACAAGACATGAGGAATCTGCTAAACAATGGGATGAAAAGAAAACGCGGTGAAGGGGTTTAGAGTGAGATGTTCGCAACGAAGGTGCTATTCACTTGGGAAGGGGGAGCCTTTTAACATAACTGATTGCGGTCCAAATCGATCTGAGCTGTATTTGTCTTGTTTGGTTAGGTATTTGCCCATTGTTCTCGGCGTGTAATCCCGTCTCACTTGGCCTGCTCATTCACAAAATCTTGTCACAAACATCTCCTCGTCTTGTGTTCCCCAAGTACCAATCAATGCAGGTAAGGGGAAAGGCATTCCTTGCACCGCATCATCAACTGCATTTCTCAATTCAAACCTCATTCCAGGGTCCCCATGTTATTAAGAAGTGCTAATAGAGCAATAAGAAATGAAAGCACTTCAAGAATAATTTACACTTCTAAATGAGTGATAATGTTATCAAATACCTGAAACAAATGACCATGCCTTGGGGAATAGGATGAAATAAAGGGTTCAGAGTATATAGGGACGAGACAAAGAAACTAAAAATCCTTAAATGAAGTTCTCATAAACCAGGACTGGGGATCTTGACAAGTACGTGCTACATGGAGCTATATTCAACCAACAGGTTATCTATCATGATTATTATAGATGGCAACTCCAAGAGAGGCCCAGTTTTAATATGTAAAAGAACCCAACAACCTATTCAAGTTCAAAAGAGAATAGAAAGGACCTGCATGCAAAATTCCTCGACATCATTATTTCCTCTTTCACATCTAACCATAAAAGTCTAGGATGATTAATGTCGGAAATTTTTCCTTTACCCTGGAAGCATTTTCGTTTCCTAGATCATGAAGATTATAATGTATGATTGCTTTTGGTCCTGCCATCGTGCTGTCACGACCCTACTGAAATTTCCGAGCTCGCAGCGACGTAAACAACGCAGAAATCACAAAGGCCAAAGAAGCCCGACAATTGTTAACCGGTAAAATCAATTGTAGTCAAACGAACGATTTCTAAAGACGCTCAATTCAATAGGAAAAGGGGCAATTTGAAAGGCTAAAAAGGATTGCATCGCATTTTGTAGCTTTCCAAAAGCTTCTGCTGTTATTGGAAGGTGAGCTGGATGTTTGTCGATTTAGGAGGGATATAAATTTGTGCAAAAAATAGCTCATGACTGTGTGCTCATGGTACCAAGGAGGGCCCACCTTGTAGTTTATGATTTGTAAGAACAAGTAATTCAGCAAATGAGAGAGCATTTGTCTGTACAATAATTGAAATAGACCAAGAGTCTTGAAATTATATCTTTGTTGTGGCTGGTGTAATATCTATCCAAGGATGTCATTTTACGACGAGGATGAGTGTATTCATATTAATGATAAACATAAATTAATTACAACTAATTAAAGTACCTTCCATGCTTAGCACTACATTACAAATTATGGAACACTGAGTGCATCTCGTGCCATCCAGATCTGATGTGTGTGTGTAGGCATGGTAGGTGTGTCAGGAAAGTCAGGGGGTTGTACAGACATATATCAATCAGGTATGATTTAGAATTCTTGGTAACGACCTTGAATAATTAAACGTTACCGTGTGTGTTGAGTTTTGTCAGACGTGCATCAATCAGATATGATTATTTACGTCTGGGACCGACCTTTAACGTCACCATCCGAAAGACGTGATTAGGACTCGAGCCTCTGCATTAATTTGTAACTTCCCCACATAGCTTGGATTACCACTACGACGATACGGTCTTGTACTTGACCCGCAGACCATTTAATGCATTTTCAACTCCCAGGTAGATTGACTACCATTTGCATTACTTTCATGTCTCAAGTATGATCAACATCCTTATCTTTGAAACGACAAGGCCAGTACATCAAGACACTGTCATGGGGACAGCTTCGGATCAGGGTTTAATCTCAACGACTAGGGCGACGACTGATCGTTGTATTAACGACCAATGCATAATCCCAATACATTAATGGCCCCCTATCATTGCAGGTTCACTGCTATATTAAACCACAAACCACGAGGGTAATACAGGGACGTGAACCCTTAATCCAAAGAAGGTGATATGCCACAGTAACTAACCACTAATTTCAAACAGCATGTCCGAGTTAACCTGATTATAATTACGTGTGCGGTCCATCACTGATATGGTTGGTTGGTAAGGTAGCCCTTGGCGGGTTTTTGCGACGCTCCATTTGCCAACATTATCCAATTGATAGTCAATACACCGATTAAGCCGGGTGCTTGGCTTTTAACACCCTTCATTATTCCAAACAAACGATGCCCAGGCAGTATCTAAATTGAGATATGCGGGTTATTCCCCTTGTTTAAAACTAAACCAAGCCTCAAAACTCCAACATAATTCGCTAAGTATTCAAACATTGTAAGAAAATGAATACGTTACTTATTTTTAAAACTTAATGTCAGTCATTTCTGCATTTTGCAAATAACTTTGGTTACCCATAACCTTCAAGATCAAATTTTCTATAAAGCTACTGTTCCTTCTCTAAAAGAAGTGTTATAGCCTATAGTTATGTCCCGTACACTTCAAATCACCAACATGAGACAAAAAATACGGTTTTAGAGAGATTACACTTATTTAACTAATTGCAAATGGAGTGTTGAAGCAAATGGACAACGCAAAAGGTCCCCATACCATTGCCCCTCTTTCTCTCAAATTGGCGGGTGGAGGGGGCAAATGATTGTTAAAAGGTGTTGGCTCACTGTGGAGACGAAATTAAATTACTTTTGAACATTTCCATTGGATTCACGTCCGATATTTCACGGGGTCCCCTTACCCCTTACATGGCTTTTCAAGTCATGTCACTCTATCGCATCCAACCTTTCTTTTTTAGGCTAATGAAAAAACCGCATCCCTCTTCTAAAAAGCAAAGCTCATCCGATATCTTCTCCACCAGATGGACATCACATGACCTGCCATTTAAAAATGGCGCTGTCCACGTGACCACAATCTCGCACCGAATTCGTGCGCTACCGATATCAAATCGGCCTACATATTGAAGTTCATGTTTACTATCACCCGTCTGCGCAAAAGTAGCCCCAAGCCAACTGGAAAACCCGCCTCGACCGACCACTAATAAACAATGACAGTTTCTTATTTGCTCTCTCTATTTGGGTTGACGATGAATGCAAGTGAATGAATAACTACGTATTTGGGAGGACAGTAGAAAGTGACCACTTTTTTTCTCGGATTAGTCTACCTACGTCATATGCATATAATGTCATATATATATATATATATATATATATATATATATATATATATATATATATATATATTGAAAATAGAATATATATCGTGTGAATATTCATCTTTTTAATTATCGCTACATAAATAACGATCGATCTTGATAAACTAATCATAAACATAACAATTGACAAAAGAACGACTAAAGTAATAATGACAAAATAAAATGACAATAAGCGCAATCACAGTAATAACATTAATGATCTTAAATAACATTCTTTCCGTTACACTGAGCTCTTTCTTGGTATTGCATCATTGTTAAAAACGTATATGTGGTGTTTCAAAGCACATTCGAAGCAGATCTATGTTTGGTTTTTATACTTCATGCTTCCCTTTCTCTTCTTTTAATTTTTGTTAGGGGATATCAGAAGTACAAACAACTTATGAAAATACAAAAGCGCGTCATGATATTCATAAAAAAATAAGAATACGTCAATAGTTTCATGAAAAAAATCTTAAATTAAGGATGTCATCACTTTTATTACAATTAATATAGCAAGGAATTCGCAATCGTTATTACACTTGAAACATGAAAATGTGAAAAGGGGCAAAAGGCAATGATTACGTTTGAAATGTGAGAGATTGCAATTAAAGCATTCGGAAAGCAAAGACCTAATTTCATATTCTATGTTTTTTACAATCGACGCCCCGGTTCGTTTTCTGTCAGTTTGAGCGATCTGTGGTCGACGTAATAACACAACGATGACTTTTCTCAAACATTCCCCGAATGAAATATTCATTTCGATTTCTCATTTCCTACAACAGTCGTCCGATCATGAGATTGATTTTGAGGAGCATCAGTACGATGTGAAAGGATAAATCAACGTCGGGAGAAAAGAAAATATTCATCGGACTGCACTCACAATAGCCCTCGACCTAGCCAACATGTCTGTTCGACTGTGAATTTAGCGAAACGCTATCCTCAATCTCGCACGAAGCGCCGTGGAAGGCTATGTGTTGTGAACATCAACTAACACGGTAATTAATATGTGGGACTAGTCATGGCGTACAGTGAAGCGCAATCAGTTCTGGAAAATCTCGATTTCGCGCGTTGTTATCTCTTTATGTGTCTCAAATATCTTGCAATTTGAATAAATATTGAGACTAATCATTGAAGAGAAGAAGGAGACTCATTGCTGATGATCGGATGGTGTAGAATTACAAATATTGCCATAGTTAATAACCAAGAGGCTCATATAGAATACTGAAGTAATCAGTCTTTTCACGCACTTCAGATGGTGATGACTAAATACATGGATAGAATTAAAATAAAATATGATATGGGCAAGAGGGGTCGAAATTAGGCCGAAGATCTAGAGAATCACGAGAATTGGCGTTTCCTTTCAAATAATAATAATAATAATATGTATCTCCTACACATTTTGAACAATGATGAACGCAACATGTATACCATATGTAAATTTTGCAGGGGGCAGTATTCTTTAACAAGGATTCAAGTTGACCACAGGAAAATCATGAACAGTATCAAAACACAAATAGCTATTGAGGTCCCTATTAATTTGATCCCATAAATTTTTTTATGGATACTGCTGCACGTATCAAAATCCCATTTATAAACCAATCAGATTAAAATGAAATTAATCTAAAACCAATTCCATTTCCTCACCCTCTTGTTCTTCTTTCACCCAGTCAGGCAACTCAGGCCGAACTCTCCTTTTAACCATCTCTACGGCACTTCGTGTCTCCATGAGCAGAAAGTAGAATAATTTGCAAGTCAAATGTGGACGAGATATGTTCTGGAGGGAATTGGAAGTGACCAAACGACTCGAACGAGACAACCTCTACAACACCTCTAGAATTTGAGAAGCCCTGAATGTCCGATCTCCAATGTCTTCATTGTTCCAATGGATGGACGTTAAGAAAAAGTAAATTGGAGGAACTGAAGAATTGTCGATTTCTCTAAATATATAAAAGGTGAAACAGCTAGAAAGTCAGTCCACATATTCCAGATCATCTTCAACAGAAATACCGATTAAATTTCTGAGGGTACAAACAAATATTATGACTATCATATGTGTTTCTTGAAGTAGCGTGGGTCTAAACTGTAGGATTTGAAAACGAGGTACATTTCGGTGATTATGTTTTGGTGGTTTTTTTTCTCTAAAAAAAATATAGCCGATTCATTATCTCGTCCTCAATTAACACGACCTCAATTTTGAAAATAGATTAATAGTACGAAATATGTATTATAATACCGATAAGATAAAAATTCTCCCGATCCTTTCATCTGCTCGTTTTACACCTCCTGACGTATGCTTTTTAAACTATTATGCAATTATCAGAAGTTTATGATATTGCCACGCTTTATATTCTTCTGTTATATGCGACATGATCCATATCTGTTGATAACTACAAAAAATGAATGCAAGATCCGATTATAACACGGAAAAAATAATAATCGAACGCACGACGGATCTTAAACCAAGATCGTCCCTTTAAACTACTGTGAACCTAGCTTGGAACGTTGGTCGAAGCATCGAGAGGGAAAGCAGTGGCGACATCCAGCAGAATTGGCGGTTTCATCTTAATTTGTTGGGATGCGTCGCGGAGGTGAAAATGGGATGAAATAGATACGACATGGTCGAAGGAACGATCCGATTCATTTTGAACCTCTTTAGCGTGCTTTATGTTTACCACTATTTTCTATTTAGAGTGAAGAAGGGCGCTGACCGATCGCATGAAGGAAGGTGCTCATTGCCCCAGCAGTTTGCATGGATGCCACCAAACCAATTCTACTTATCATGCTTATGGGATATTTGAGACGGGGTCCTTTGACCTCCCCCAGACCGGACGGAGTATCCGAAAAGAGCCGATATCACCTAGAATAATGCAAATTACGTTATTATCCTAAAAGAGAAACAGAAGACGGATTTCTAGTTAGAAAGAGGTGGCAGTGTACCGGTATCGTTTACACAATCATACCATAATGGTGGAGATATGCAGAGCTTTCATATTCATTAATTGCCGAAGGGTGAAAGCATCTTTGATTTCTCAAAATTGTGGCTTGATACGCGGTTCAAGGAAGGTCAGTTATCTTCAAGTATGTCAAGATGAGATTGTTATCATGATTATGGTCATACATATTTCCGCATTTATTTGTGTGTATATATTGGTCATCATCCAGAATACATGAATAGAAAAGAAGATATAGGGGGAAATCTATGCCTTAATACCTGTTGTAGGTGATAAGTTCGACGGTCATTTATTTTGTTTTATTATTTGTCTCTAATAATAATAATTATATAATATACTGATAAAATATATAATACCTAAGGCATACGATTGATATCTACGTCATGATACTTTCGCAAAAGAGATTTGCTCTATTGATATGAGGAAGAAACTTAGAAAGTCTGAACACGTTTCATTTGTAAACATTGGGCAGCATTTGGGCTGTATTATCAGACAATTCAATTTCCCATTAGTTCTTGAAAGTATTCGTAATCGAATTTAGATAGCCAATTTATATTGACATTGCATCTGATAATCAGTGAAGTTTCCTTGAGCATCCATGCATCAACCATTTTGACAAATTCATTATTTCTTCGGCTGCAAAAGTAAGATTCCCCCAAAGTAGTGACCCTTAATGTTTATGGCATGAATGTTCAGTGAACCTGAATGAAGCATAACTAGCGCGGAACGACTGGGGAAGGAGACTAGACCAATGGCTTGATGGATGCATGAGGATGAGTGAGAAGACGTGATTGAGGTAGATGGGTCAGTGTCTCTGATCGTCATTTGTAGGGAACGCGCCACAAATCACCCTCTGTACTCACCGAAAACGTGTTTATTATTAACATAATCAACGTTTCACTGCCGAGCTAAACACCGTCTTCAGGACGACTGCAAGGAAGTGGCAACAATGACACGAACACTGTCTGTGACTCGGGTAGGTGAGCTGCAACCATGGAGCTATAATAGCTCCATGCTGCAACCAACTGACGCATGCAGCGCCGATGTATGTTGCAAATAGGAAAATGGCGTCATGATGCCGGTTATAGCAATGCTTAACATGAAGGGGACGTTTTGCTAAATAATTAGTCTCAAAGATTTGTTAAAACGTTCATTATTTTGAAAATTATCACATGATTAATCTTTGCCAACCAATGTGCCTATCGATATGCACTGGGAATGTACTGATTTTTCCATCTATTCAATCATAAAGATTGCACGCAAAAACACATTTACCGAATATTCAAGCAAAAAGTTGAAATGGGTGCTAACTGCTAACAGTTTGTAAACCCTCAATAATGGGTAGTTAAGCATTTTGCTATTCTCATGATTAATTAAGTTCAAGCCGTTTGTTCTTAAATCATGCTAGTAAATGCATACATTAATTATCTTGCTTGAACTACTTATATAACAATAATGATGTTAGTTTTTGGAAGAAGACGTTCCTGGAATACGCAATGTTTGAATCAGTATTAATATCACAATCGACAGTCCACAAGATTTCGTTACCTTGGGTCACATTTACGTCACATTATCTCCCTTGTCACACACATGTATAAGGCCATATACGACTGGCGTAACAGAAATGCAGTGGAAAGGCGATGTGTCACTTTGGCTAATGTATGAAACTTGGGACGGATTTAACTCTGTCTACAGGGATTTACTTAGGAATCTTATCCAATCTGATGTGGAGTCGCATCCTACGGCTTGACAATGCTAACACGACGATGACTTGTTTTATTTTCAGCGAAAGTGGGAGGAGTGAGATGAGACAGAGTGGGGGAAAGAGAGGGGATAGTAATTGGGGCAATGTCCTCTCCCGTCAGGGTTCGCAGGACTGCCGCAAGTTTGAACTGGATCGTGCTGATGCCCAGGCTTGTCTGAGGGATTATTAAGTAACAAGCGACGTTGTCAGTCATCACTAATCGGGTTTTATGCATCTACACCTTCAACGCGCGGGACACGGGCGAATAAATTGATAACTCGACATCAACAGGGTGAACCAAGTGGGACGTGGACTTCGGAGAGACGAAGCGAGGAAAGTCATGGGAGACATCTTCAGAATGTAAAACGAGAGAGAGAGAGAGAAAATAGAGAGGGGGAGATGATGATGATGATGATAAAGGAGGAATAACATAAGGGCACGTGGAAACAGGGTGGTTAAGAAAGACACAACAAGCAATTCAGAGCAGAAGAAGGGACCAAAGAGACACACGGAGAACAGAAGCAGAGGTAGACAGGGTTCAGAAGCATGGGTGTGGAAAAGATCAAGCACGTCAAAGCATAAGGAGTGGAAATGCATGAAAAGTGGATCGACCAGGCATAGTGACTGAAGATGGCGAGGTTTAAACCACCATCTGCTTTGTCACACTTCATTAGTGGTTACTGGTCGCCGTTAATGACTCCAATGTCTTACGCACTGCCTGCTTCACTGGGTGACATGTCGACAATACGCAGTTTGTCTTTCCCTTTTTAAATCCAGAACAAATAGCCCATAACGATTATGTCAATGTCACAAGTATTGAGATGAGAGGCGTAAGTCTAAACGAAGTTAATTACTCCACTCATCATCCAAATTTTCTTCAAAATTAATCCACTTGATAATCGTAATGACAGATCAGAAGTGATTAACGGTAGGTGTCTGTAGGATAATATGAAGAGGAAACTTCAATCTCGTTGACAACATAACCAGGTTAATTTGTTACCTGATGACCAGACATGGATTTGAATACCTCGGACTGTTGACGGAGATGGGTAATTAATGACCCAAGCTGGACATGATTCAACCAGTGAATGGGATGGCATGAGTTGCCAATATGGGATGGTAACCAGGTAGATCTCTAATTACAGAACGAAGAGCAAATGGGGGGAATGGCCAACGGAAATTATCTTTCAGACAGGTTCAGCCCCAGGATCCGGGAGAGGGATAGCCGAAGGCTTTAGCCACTGTTTGCCATGTACTTTTGCGTGTGTACCACACACCTGAGTAGACCAGGTGTAATGTTTCACAGAGTGGACACGGACAGGTAGGAGGTCATCCGACCTATCCGCGTCTCCTAAAATAATTAGATCTTGATTAAATCATTGGGAAATAATGAATAAAAAAGAACTCCTCCTTTAGGCGCAAGTAAGAATTTACTAATGTCAACAAAGACAAGAGGAAAAAAAAGTTATATTTTGTCACCTTTGAGAGTGATCGTTTCAGAGCGTAGACACAGTTATTTCGTAACCCAATATTTCGAAATACACAGTGCATGAATTGGCAGCTTAGTATGTAGCAATGTGCCTATTCCTGCCAAGTTCTTTTAATGAGAAACAAATGCTAGCACACTTTACAACACTGGCCTGAACATACACCATCGTATGGACTTATGAGTGACAACGTATGAAAGTGGGACCAAATAGGCTACTTCCACAACTTTAAGAAGGCTCAAGAACAATTCTCAAAGCCAACCCGAATCTCCTCCCTAACATACACGTCATTCAACGGAAACGGAACTAGTCGGCCAACAACTTGACCTCACATGACCTCGCACTGCTGGGAGGCATTGACCTCTTGTAACGGTCCGAACTTGACATTCTAGTCGCTACCAGAAGGTAACTCGGACCTTGTGTCTCCTCTTCCAAATCTTTACTTCTGTACATTCATCTTGTTCATGCTATCTCGGGAAAACACAAATGAGGTACTGATATGATATTAATGCATTCAAACGTTCATCCTCACTGAAACGACGTATTAAAAAATATTCTTTCCCTATCACTTTTTTTTCATTTTGTGTTTTAGAATGTCATTAGCAAACCTGACATTAAGAGGCCAAGACTACTCCTTCACTGCGTCGCTATGTCGGCAATGTCGGCGCTAACTCGTCCCCAGATAATTCGGCCTAGGTGACGACACATTCGAAAACACCAACACCACATTTCAAGAATTCCTATTTGATCACTGGCTTAGTATTATTTTCATTCCCGGCGTATTATTTTCCTTCCCTTCTGCAGAGCAGAAGCGCGGATCCTTATTCTTCTGAACCAATGGTGACTACACCAGTGTCTTCAGATCGGCCGTGTTGTCACTATCAACAGCACGAAGCTTTTAGTCCTTCTGGAAAAATACGAGACAAAATTGATTACGAGAAATGAATCGGAACTAAAAATACAGTTGACCTAGTTTTCTGAAATAGCCCTATAAAATCACACAGCGGCCCACACCATGAATGCAAATAATGAAATAAACACCAATAATACATAGATAAGTATGCAATTTCAATGCATTCTTTGCGTTAATGTACATAGTAATTGCTTTCCTTCATTTACAAGAGGCAAACCCACGCGGTTTGGCGTTTATCACTATGCTTTGAATAAAACTTGTTCCCCAGACTACTCATCTTAGCGTTTGATTTATACTTACACTATCTATCAATAGACTGAAAGTGAAAATGAATGTTTCCCTGAGATATACAGTCCGCTAAGTTCCTACATTTTCATCCTCTCTAAAAGATACATTGCCACAGTCATTGACATTGTGAGAGCAATTGCTGAAAATAATAATGAGAAATAGGTTTTAAAATTGAAATTCCCGAGACATACACGGATAAGAGGAGGTTGAGTATCCTATCTGAGTAGTAGAAGCAGATGATTTTGCTAATACCCTTGTAAGTGATGCCATTGTCCGTCAAACACACGCAGGTGGTACTGGCCTACATCGCTTTGATGAGAAACATTTTGAGAATTTCCGCCTTAATTCATCTTTACGAAGGCTCCATCGTCGTCCTAATCGTTCTCCGAACCTGAAAACCCGAATAGAATCCCTCTGAATAATTTACGATGGCCCCTTTACTATTACCAGACTCATCAGTAATGATGCTGATAAGAATGTGTAGGCCTACCCACAATTTATGATTCGTGACTTGCCATCATTACGGATCATCTCGCACATGTCGTTGGCAGAAACTAGATTACAACACAAGCATGTATCCCAAGCATGTCGACGATTTTCCCACATGTAGATTATTCAATATGAATAGCTACCTTTAAAAATGTAATGTGAAGGAATAGCTAAACATAATATAAAATAAAATAAGCTATGTTTTTATTTCAATGAATTGATGAAGGTACCAATGTACATTTTTTTTCAATAAATAAAGCTAATAAATGAGAGAAGATATTACAATTTATACATGTCAATAATATATGAGTATGATTGTGCGTGTGGATGGGGGGGGGGGGGGGGGCGGTGAGTACTCTATGTACTGTATATTGTCCTTTATTATGTATACACTGTATACATAATAAAGTACAGTATTTATCAATTATTGTAACAGACATGGGTTTACTTATTAATTAATTCTTTAGTTCTTTTTTTTAAAAACACTTTTCGGAACTGAAGTGGCTACCCTGGGTAAAATATGACGTTATTATTATTATTATTATTATCATTATTATTTAGACCGGTTTTATTGTTTATATTTCCCGGATATAGGCGTAAGAAACACAACGAAATCATACCATGAACATGATGGAAAAATGTATTTTGACAGTATAAACAAACTGCCATCCTCAAAACATGAATTCTCCTTTACCTGTGACGAAGCAGTTCACATGTTCCATCGTGCACACTCTGCATCAGAATTTAGACGTGTATAAGTGGGTCAAAAATGAAAAATATGAAAAAGGTAGACATTTTTTTGTTACCATGGGTTCATTAACCACCAGTGTTCGGCGGCACCTGATCCTTCTTCGTGTTTATCACACGATTTGAAACGCTGATTTAAACCATAAACAATCCATCAATCGCCATCACTAACAAGGTTGCTCACTGACATTATTGACTGACTTCTCGGTGAATTCAACTCATGTATTCACTCTTGAAGATACCATCGAAAAGGGCGACCTTAAGGGGGGGGGGGGGCACTTCCAACGTTCAAAAAGTGTTTTCAAACCACGTGTGTTAAATATCCTCATGATCGTTGTATGGAGTCGTCATAGAAGGGGAGGGGAAGGGGGGGGGGGGGGTTGCTGCGCCAAACTGATGAGAGGTTCATGAGTCATCATTTTCATTTCGACTTCCTGTAACTTTTCTGGCCACCTGATTTTCAAACATTTATTATTGTTACTTGATTTTTGTTTTTAAGTCGACTAGGAATTTCCCAAACACACACCTAATTGGGGGTAGTTTCAAAGATGACGTAAAAAAAAATCATAATTTCATTTTACACATGTTACAGTTGATATGATAATTTCAAACAGGCTAGAAGGGGCAAGACAAAGCAACATTTTCAATATAACAGGGTAGATTTCAAACATCATGAGCAATTGAAATTAGAAAGCAGTATTAGGGTATCAATTGGCAATGGAGATTCTCTACCTCCGCCCATCATGCCCATCTCGGATATATAGGTCCCTACATCTAAAATCATTTAACATGTTTAATACAACCCTGGGATATGGAAATAACCATCCAGCAAAATGCAGACCCCATACAATATTGCCGAAATTCATTTTAAACCCTGTAGGCCTATGTATCTAGGAATAAATATATTATATGCTGATAGGCAAGTGTAAGTAACAGAAATTTGATTGTTGCTATGTCAGATTATTCTCGTAACAATACGCATGAATAAAAATCCAAGTACCACACGACAACTAACAATTCTAATACCATTCTGTAGATTCTATCTTTCAGTTTACTTCCCTGGTGATTAAGATGATCCAAGACTTTGTAACAAGACGTTTGGATGATAATGGAGTTCCTTAGACATGGTGGAGAAAGTAAAGAAAAGAACGAATGCATCTATGTCAACAAAGCTTGCCTGCCTACAATCAAAAGAAAATTAGATCATCGGAGCCGTTGAGTCACCTCATCACTCATCTCACATCCTTTGTTCAGGGAGATCAAGAAACGTTTGATTTTTACCCAAATTTAATTTGAGATGGTTATTGATTTTTAGAGTTTCGCGGCAATTAGTGAATGGTAGCCCGAATAATATTGTCACCTTAACCGACCCTAAATGAACCATGATGGATGACAAATCCTTCTGAATATGGAAAATTATAGCTGTTTATGCAACAGAGGCCCCGGCTTTTTAACTCCTTGATACAACAGGAACACGAAGAATAAAACGACTGTAGAAATAAAACAGGGAATACGCACAAAAAGATAAATGGAAGAAGAAATGTCCCAATCTATTGAACTTGAAAGGGATAATTAAAGTCAAGTTCATGCTCCGTGTCTTGGGGAACGTTTGTTTTCTGGCGAGTAATATCGAATCGTGGATGCGAGTTAGGGCAATAACAAGGAGGACCCCCATCTTCTTTTATGCTCTAATCATGAATGGAGAAAGGTATTGTTGAAGAACATGTGTCATGAAGACAGGCTGATTTACAGACAGATGATGCGAGTGCTTTTTCATTCACCTGCCTCTTCACTTTCAAGATGTCAGATCCAATTTGCCAGATATTGTATCCTCATGGAGATGAATGGATGCGAATATTTCTTTCATTGAGATGCGCTTGTAAAAAGGTTTTCGAAAGGCCCACGGATCGTCAGACTAAGAAGTAAAACGTCCTTTTTGTTTTGAAAATCAAGAAGGGACAATACATTTGCATTCATGTGAAACACGAATTACACTATAAAAAGAGAAATGTGAGATCTGTACATACATACATACATACATACACACATACACACATACATGCATACATACTTACATACCCACCCCCCCCAAAAAAAAAAAAAAACCTCTCTAACCAAGCACACCCACATTTGCTCGAAAATTGTATGCAAATCTTTTCATGTTCTTGTCAAGGATTCAAGGAGATCATTGTCATCTTACCCCATAAGTATAATAATTTAGTGTGGTCTAGCCTAGTATATAGGACATTATTCATGCATGTCAGCCAAGAGTTATGTTCTTATATATGCAAAGAGTATCAAGTATCATGATCAAGGAACTGTAATTTAGTTGGAATTCCCTTCTGCGATCATCTCTGTTGCATTATGCATCCTTGCTCCTGTAACATATTCCATGTCCCATTTCTTTGATATCTAAACTCAAATTGTCAACTGTTTACTTATCCAACCATTAGAACCTTATCTCTAAATCATCGGGAAACGTCAGGCCCGCCTTTAAAATAATACTCATGACAGGGGGAAAGATCATTAAAAACAGAGAAAAAATGACTAGCGAATGATATCGTATTTGCAAGTCAGATTGTGTCCTTTAAAGCCACGTTGCCAGTCTTTAGGTGGAAAGGGATCATTCGGCGATCAGTGGAGCCACATCTTTCCCCCCAAACCCCTTTCATTCAGAAGAGAGTTTGGTGAAGGATTCAGCCATTTCGAATTACATCGGTGCATTTCTCTTATGAGGCTTTCATTAGGCAAGTCAACAGGATTCATATCTGGTGCATTTTATGTGATGAGTGTATACAAGATCATGATTGATCGCCATGGCTCAGTTTTACCACATTTTCGTGCTTCAGACCATGGACCTATTACGAATAGGTCCATGTTCAGACGTACAGAGATTTTCCACTTGCAATCTGCTTTGTACTTTAGCAAGAGTAAATCCTTGTGATAATTCCTACGAGGAAATTTTTATCGCACATTTGGGAATATAACTTTCCATTACGGTCCGAGCATGAATTTAAAAAATACAATGAAATACCGATTTTATTGTTATCATTTTTTTTCAATAATGCAGTTAAAATCGATGTTTAAAACTTTAAATTACCAAAGTTCATGACGGCATTGTGTTTGGCCTAATACATGCAAGTGTGCTTTCACGTAATTTATTTTTTGATTATTCATTTATTTATTTGTTTATTTATATATTTACTTACTTATTTAATTTATTTATTCATAAACTTATTCATGTATCTAATTATTTATTATGTCGTTTATCGCTCTTATTTATTAATAATATTGCAAAACGAGATTATACTATTTGGTAATAACAAAGGACCACCTTCAAATCATTGTTTTCAAACTGAACGTACACCAGTCATTGAAAAAAAGAAGACACGCTTTATATTTCAGACTTACAAATTGCTGAGCGCTGCTTCCACATAACTGCTTGAGTATTTTTATTAATCAAGACAAGCGGACTGGACAATTATCGGCTGTACTCTACGCATTCGTGCTTCATTTACTCATTGTACAACAGTCAACGCTTTCTCGTCGAGACGTAAACTGAATCAATTTGACAAGGACTGAGCGTCTTTCGTCCACTTCGAAAACAAAATAGAATTACAAATAAAACAACCACTGAATTACGATTCATCAACTACTAATTTAAGCGGGGGATTTTCAAACCTCGGTCAACCCGAGGTCGGTTTATATTGTAGTTTTTCTTTTCATTTCTGAAATAATTAAGAAATAAAAGTATTTCTATCACAGAACATGATAAACGATAAATCCTACCAGTACAGCTGATTATATGTTTGCGATGTTTATATTTTTTAGTAAACATTAAAGTGAATCTGTGTACCGCAACAAAGAGGCTGTTCTCACTACGTTCCTAAAACTAGTTTACTGGGAACCGGTTCAGAAAGCCAGTTTGGAAGATCGCTTTGCTAGCGTTCTCACTTGATCACACGAAAGTGGTTTTCAAAATCACTTCACGTATAGCGCTCTTGTTGCTATGGAAACGCTCTCAGTGGGGAGACACGTTTCGCGCGAAATTCGAAACCGCAGCATAGGCATTCTACACCTGTCGTGTGGAGTAGCGCGCTCAAAATGTGCGAAGATCGCTTCCCGAAGAACGGTTGTGTCCTCACTTACGCTAAAACCACTTTTCCGATGCGAAGCGATCTTGAAAACTACATCGCGAGGTGGTCTTCCAAACTGGTTTGGAAGAGCGCTTCCAAGAGCGCTTCGACCGTTCTCACTTAGCGTTAAACTAGTTTCCACTAAACTAGTTTCCACTAAACTAGTTTAAGGAACTGAGTGAGAACAGCCTCATAATATATTCGCAATTGAAGCGAACGAGGATGACATTATCTGTGACCTCACAGTCAGTCACCAGGTCAAAGGTTACCAGACATACGTTTTGTCATGCATAACGAGGAGGGCTCGTCTGTATAGCCCGAAGAGATACTAGTCTGCTATGCAGACTCTGAATGGCTCGTGAAGTGGGATCTGCAGCTGGTTTGCGAAGCAAACCAGCCTGAAAGGGTGAGCGAAGCGAGCCATTTCAGAGTCTGCTTCTTCTTTGGAAATCTTGTTCCCACGGTCAAAATAAGTCCCACCCACCCAAAATTTCAGAGAGCTTTCATTGGATAACTTCATCTGTCTGTAAACCAAATTTTATGACCACTGAGGAGTATAGATAATCCCCTACTTCAACCACAGAGCCATGAGCAGGGTTATTATGTAATACCCTCCTCAGGCCATCAGACAGTGTTTACATATGACATTCCACTGAGCAGCTGCATGTACAGTCAGTCCGCAAGCCCCTGTGTTAATGAGCAAATGAGCAAGATTTATCCAAGTCCTCTCGTGGCTGAATTCATGTCCCTGCAAAATCTCCTGAATTGTGAGACTTTCTTTCTCAAAGAATTTAACCACTTTCTCCTCGAGTAATATTGATTATTTTTGTACCATGGGCAAGAGTAAATGTTACTCTTTTATGTTGGTCATTTCTTTTGAATGAAATATTTTGATAAATAAGTGATTTTTTTACCTGAAAAGATGCATCAAACAGAATTTTCTTCCTCTGTTTTCACTTGCAAATTGTGCAACATTTTGTGTTTTAGGCACCAACAGTATTTATATCATCAGAAAGCTCAAACTCTATACTTTCTTACAATGTCACTCTTGATATGTAGCATCTTTTAGATGGGTCAGCAGCCAGCTTTTTCCATCAAGATGCAAGACGAGATTTCTGAAATTTCTGAGTAACATAAAATCTAGAGTTCTGATTGGCTGAATACTGTTTTCAAAACAAACAGGCGCGGGTAATTTGAAGAGATTACCACATGGTGAGTGTGACCTTGCAGAGGCCCAGTGTGGGGAACATTGGAATTTGCGTGGGTGTGCGGTCTCTATGACCAATCAGAGCGCAGTATTCTTGTTTTTGAGCTGTAAAATGTACTCGGCCTATAAAAAGCTGGCTGCTGACCCATCTAAAATACATCTTCTTATAAAAATTATATCATATTAAAGCTTAGATCTTCAGCTTTATCATGATTTAAAAATCATTTGTGCCCAAACAGAAATTAAGTGTGAAAACAACAACTTTTGTTGCATGAAAAAAATATTTTGTTTCATGTTTTAGATCAAAAGTTTTTCCTATATCACAACATTCTTTTAAAAATCCAAACACATGACCTGAAAGAATGATTTTTTTTCTTTACAAAGATACCAAAAACATGAAATTTCGTCAATATTTAGAGTAGCAATGGCCGAATAAAAAGAGGTGTTTTGGTTCGCACCAAGCTCATTAACTATGCAAAAACCCTCTAGTCATGAATATCACTTGGATAAAAGAAGCTACTTTTTCAGGGCTTGCGGACTGACTGTGTATGGCCAAAACCTTGCTCCATGGCCCAAATAGTGTATTCAATTCAATTCAATCTTTATTTCGCAAATAGGATAAAAATACAAGGAAACATCAAATAATGTGATTAGATAATAAAATAAATTGCGTGGCTTCCCATGAAGGTAATAAGAAACATGTGAGGCTCGCCAAAACATAGTAAAAACAAAACAGAATATCATATCATTATAGTTAATAGTGTATATAAAAATGAAAAAAAAAACACGAGTTGAGGGGGGTAGATACGTTACAAGTATGCATTGATATCATGTGTGAGAATTAATAATACTTTACTAGAAAATTTGAATACTGTTTTCTAAAAGAATATATAAATTGTGAATTAGTTATTATTTGGGGAATCTCATTCCATTGTTTGGGACCTACATAACTCAGCTTCGTGACTATAGACCTAATAGACCATAAATGAAATTTATTGGAAGAACGGGTATTATGGTTTTGAACTTGATTATTGCATTGAAAAAGATCTGAAAACTACATGGGTAACTACCTCTTCTTGAACTTATAGATAAATATTGTGAGTTCTCGCTTATTAAATAAAGGTGCGGATGGTGCTATTAGAATAGGTAATTATTCTTAAACATTTCTTTTTAATATTGAGTCCAATTTATATGAGGTTACATTGGTATTGCAATATTTTTAATAAGAGAAAATCATGGAATGGTATAAAAGTTATCAGATTTTTATGAAGCAAACTAAGCTTAAGTTTGTAAATTAAACCAGTATTCCTTAAAACATTTATCATATGGTACTTAAAACCCAAAATATCAAACTCAAAAACACCATTCTCATAAAATTCAGAACTTAAATATTAAATATGATAGTTTACAAAATGAAAATCTTAAATTTCACGATTGTAAGTTTGTAAACTATCATACTTTTAATCAAACAGGAGAGCTATGTTTTATTTTGTTCCTGTTTGGAATTAACTTCTAACCATAGTTTCTTGATTGGACCTTGTATTTGTAGTCACTTCTCCATGCTACTATATTCAACCTGTTTTACTGTTATGTTAGCTCAGTTTGATATTAATTAGCCTTAATTAGCCTTGTGTAAGTTGTCATGCCCAGCAACATTCGTTCACCTTTGTATTAAAAGTGTTTTTATGCCAGCCATAATGTATGTGATAATCAGGTACTTTCAAACTCAAAAGTATGCTGAATGAAAATGTTGGCAATTTTTTTATATAAACCTAAATCGGATCTATTTGATTTAAATCAGATTTTTTAAAATTTCAATCTGATTTTTTCTAACAATTTTTTTTTAACAAAGTGCAAACACCCAAAATATAACCCTTCACACTGACATCAATTTTAAAATTATGCATTTCACCACCAAAATTATTCTTAACTATTTCATAATCAAATCCAGTCAAAATATAATTTATAGAAAATATTAAAGCCATAAAGAAGCTGACATTTTCTGCTGTGTCTAAAGTACATGTCGAGAGCTTCTACTTATTGGTTCAAAGGAACTGTCTTAATTGGTACAGCTAATGCTGCAAACATGCAAAGTTGGTGCTCATTTTCAAAGCTCTTGGTATTTAATGAGGATCAGTTTATTTGGAAGAATTCCATGACTCAGAGATTCAAGTTCTCCAAAGAGATATATCTTTTAAATTTTATTTTCAGGTCAAGGATTGAAGATCATACATGTTAAAGAAAACTGCATTTATCTTTTGTTTGTTTCAACCCCAAGTTGTTCTTTGAGCCACAGTTGGAACGACTGTTTCAAAGCATTGGCTTTCAAAGCTTTGACCGACTGCATTTATTTTTGTTTGTATCAACCTTAAAGGAATGGACCGGGCTGAAAATATTCAGATCTAAATAAATAAAGTAAAATGATGAAAATTTTACCAAAATTGGATGACAAATAACAAAGTTATTGTATTTTAAAGTTTATCAGTATTTTGTGAAAACAGTTATATTTACATCGTCATGAATGTTCATTTGGTGGGTTGATGATGTCACATCCCCTCTTTCCTTTTTCTTATAACATGAAATCATAATTGTTTCATTTTTTTTATACATGTGTAAATAATGTGTCTCCATTATGATGAAATAAGTTGCGGCAATAAATAACTAATGTACTTAATTAGTTGCCAATTCAATTGTTTTTAGTTCTTGGTAAATTCCTTTTTAATAAACCTAATTTCACATAATCATAATCAAAAGAACAAGTAGAGATATGCCATCATAAGCCCAACTAACGGATATTCATGAAGACATGCCGAGAAATGTTTTACCGGAATAATCGAAAAGAAATCTTTAAAATTCAATAACTTTGTTATTTGTTATCCGATTTTGATCAAATTTCAGTATTTTACTCTGTAAATTTTACTTTATTTATTGATACATGTATCATAATTTCTCCAGCCTGGACAATTCCTTTAAGTTCTTCTTTGAGCCATAGTTGGAACTATTTGACTTTTTTCAAAGCATTGGCTTGCAAAGTTTTGACAAACTTGCAAGTTGATTTAAATGATTTCGTTTACAATAAACTGGAAAACTAGTATTTTAGCAGCAGTTTTGCTAAAATAAGAAAACGGGTTCCCTTATACGACTGTGTCGGCCTATTTATTTGAATACAGGAACATGTAAAGGAATAGAAATTTTAAAATATCGGTGTATTGGGTAAGCAGGGACGTTGCCGATTTTTACTTTTATTGTACTCAATTCAAAATATTCACTTAAAAATGTACAAACATAAATTATTTTGGCAAAGGGCACTAAAATGTATAGTTGTTATGATTTAGTCATGTTAGTGCCCTTTGCCAAGAACATTCATACATATTTTAAAATAAATGTACATGTACTTAATTACTGAACCTTTTTCAGTGAACTGGCTGAATGAAGCACAATCCTACTCAGAATGTCTGAACAGGCTTTTTCTAGTATAGGATCCATGGTTATAACCCATCCTGGCAAAAATCTATCATGTTGAGATTCAGCCTAATAAGTTCAGAGTTCCTTTACTTTCTTGAAAACTGCCCTCTAAAACACTTTTGAATTTTGACATAAAGAAACAAGAAATTTGTTTTACTATTAACAAAGTCTACTCATACATACAAGTTGAGTAGGGGTCGCATATAATGTAGGCTACATGTTCATCTTTGGTTTTGCAAGATTGACTTGATTTCATTGATTTGATTTCAATTGTTCTGAGTATAGATATGAAGGATTTATTCCTGTTCTCATGATATAAAGTTGGTAAAATCTTTTTCTTTTTAATTTAAAAAGTAAAACTGCCACAAACAATAAAAAATCCCAAATAATTTGTACATGTTTCAATGGAAGTGATTTAAAGGAAAAGTCATGCACCCCAACAAAAAGCTGCTTTGAATAGTAAGAGAAAATCAGACAAGCTTAACGCTGAAAATTTCATCAAAATCCGATCTAAAAGAAGAAAGTAATGACGTTTAAAAATTTTGCTTAATTTCACAAAACCGTGGTTATATGCAAATCCTTGTCGGTATGCAAATTAGGGCGATGACATCACTCATTTTTTTTGTATTTTATTATGTGAAATATGAAATATTTTTATGAAAAAAAATCATTCCTCCCTGACCATGTGGGATTACATTGTTTTAACATTTTGTAGTTCAAACAAGAGGGTCCTATTTGTTAAATTCGTAAAAATTGAAATGTTGTATAATTCAAACAGTAAAAATGCAAAAGCAATAGTGAGTGAGTGACATCATCGACTCTCTAATTTTCATATCACTGAATTGTCATTATAACTGGGGGCCGTTTCATAAAGCTGTTCACAAGTTAAGAGCGACTTAAAGAACGACTGGTGAACACTTCTTACGCGATAAACCATCGCCAATGTATATACAATTTACCACAAGAAAGGATCTCAAATCGTTCTTAAAGTCGCTCTTAACTTACGAACAGCTTTATAAAACACCCATCTGTTTTGTGAAAAATAAGCGAAACTTTAAAATGTTATCATAAACTATTTTACATCCGATTTTGATGTAGTTTCCAGCGTTATTCTTGTTTGATTTTTCTCTATGTTTATTCAATTAAACTCTTTTTTTTCTGGGGTGGATATGACCTTTAAATCAATGATTTGAAAAAAAATGATCACAGTGATTTAAATCGCGATTTAAATCGCGATTAAAATCAACGTGATTTAAATCAGCCAATCCTGCTGAATGAACTGAATATGAAAACAATTAGCTTTGTCAACACATGCAATGTCGATGCCAAAGATGTGAAAGTTGCATATTGGTATGCCCGGGAGCTATATGCCTTGATGCTTTACTCATTAGTGCAAACTGCTTACATGTACTATGCCCCATTGCTTTGAAGGATAATTATTTTGTTTCAAAATATTAATTTGTTGGATTTGAATTGTGGAAAGTAGGTAATTTTTTGTTGTTGTCTGTTAAATATGTGCTTACCAGTTATATTGGCTGTAGTGCACTAGCGTACCTACGGGGGGGGGGGGCAATCTGCCCCCCCCCCCTGACGAGCCACAACCCATACAAAAGACATATCCCTGCCCCCCCCCCTGACGAGCTTGAAAGACCTTTATTGCCCCCCCCCCCCCCTGACAAACTTGAAGGCCTTTTTCTTTTTTTTTGCATGTCAATATTTTTTCTGGTACGAAAACCTTTATTTTCGATTGAGGACCTTTTCTTTCTTTTTTTTTTTGCTTGTCAAATTTTTTGGCGGGCAAACTTTCCCCTCCTGTGGAAAATCCTAGGTACGCCACTGCTGTAGTGTATGCTACTTCTTCTAAAAAAAAATGCATTTCATAGGCGGATCCAGGGTGGGCCCGAGGTGTCCGGTGTGATGATGAACAGTGTATATTTCAGGGGCCGTGGAAATGGTTTTCAAAGTAGGGGGGGGGGGGCTGATGACGCAAAAAATCACAATCATATGGTCATTTTTACGATTATGTACACGGCTTTGAAAGTGGGGTCACCCCCCCCCCCCGCTTCCGCGGCCCCTGTATTTCATGTGCAATGGGGATGTCTGAATCTCATCTGTAAATGAAATATATATAATTTATCTTTATTTGATATTAGCCATAAAACAAAACATCAAAACATTCACAATAGGCTTAATGAAGAAGGAAACATTGAAGTCGAAAGAATAGAATTATAAAGAAAATGTGAAACTAAATGCTAATGGCAGGGCAAACAAAACTTAATTTATTAAGATGTAAGAAGAAGGAACGGAAAAGAAGAAAAGAGACAAAGAGAAAGAGAAAGAAAAGATAACAAGAAGGAAAGGAAGGGGAAGAAATAAAGAGGGTATAAGAAAGGAGAACAAGTCATATCTTATGAGAGTAGTACATAAGGTTAAAGATAAATTCCAGTTTTGGTAACGATCTAAAAATGACTTTTTACAGAATCTAATATAATGACCACCTAAGTGTCTGTTTGTATGAATAAAAAATATGTGCCAAAGGATTCTGGAAGAAATTGTGTGATTGCTGAGAAATAAGCAAAATAAGCGCGGATTCGGTCACTTCCGTCGGGTCTTTATTTTAGCAATAATAATACACTGTCCCACGTGTGCCTATCTGTGTTGGTGATCTTCAGTGTGAACATTTTTCAGCGTAGATTTCAAGATTTCACAAAGTTCAGTTTATGTAACTGTACCAGATCTAGATCCTCGATGATATACTGACAATTAAGCCTTGTTTTACAGACTTTCTCATGAAATCAGTGTTTACTG
This sequence comes from Lytechinus pictus, assembly GCF_037042905.1. NCBI lineage: Eukaryota > Metazoa > Echinodermata > Echinoidea > Temnopleuroida > Toxopneustidae > Lytechinus > Lytechinus pictus. Next base: position 5,315,185 of record NC_087261.1, read on the forward strand.
CAAATACTGGAATTTCTCTTTAATGTTGCACGCTAAAATTTCATATAATTTCTTATTTTGTATTTAGAAAACGGTTTGGTTCATTAAAGGTCAAGTCTACCTCAGAAAAATGTTGATTTGAATCAATAGAGAAAGATCAGACAAGCACAATGCTGAAAATTTCATCAAAATCGGATGTAAAATAAGAAAGTTATGACATTTCCAAGTTTCGCTTATTTTTAACAAAATAGTTATATGAACGAGCCAGTTACATCCAAATGAGAGAGTCGATGATGTCACTCACTCAATATTTCTTTTGTTTTTTATTGTTTGAATTACACAATATTTCAATTTTTACGAATTTGATGATTAGGACCTCTTTGCCTGAAGCATAAAATGTTAAACGTGTTCAGGGAGGAATGAAACTTCATTTCACCATGACAATGACAAGAAAATAAAAATATTTCACATTTCATATAATAAAATACAAAAGAAATAGTGAGTGAGTGATGTCATCAGTTCCCTCATTTGCATACCGACCGAGATGTGCATATCAAACTGTTTTGTGAAATGAAGCGAAACTTTTAAATGTCATAACTTTCTTATTTTACATCCGATTTTGATGAAATTTTCAGTATTATGCTTGTTGAATTTTTCTCTTTTTATTCAAATCAAGTTTTGTTGGGGTGGACTTGTCCTTTAATCAATCAGTTCCATTATATTGTAGAAATGATAAAGATACACGTAGGGTGATAAATAACATTTTAAAAAACAGGACATTGGAGGAAAGGAAGAAGAATGAGAGCAAATGAAATAAAAATGAAAATAAAATTAGAAAAAATAAGAAAGGAGGAGGAAGGGAAAGAATGAAAGAAAGAAAGAGAGAGAGAGAGAAAGAGATAAAAATGAAAAAAAAGGAAGGAAAAAATGAATGAATGAAAGAAAGAAAAAGGAAGAAAGGAAAGGAAAGAAAGGAAGATATAAAGAGAAAAAGAAGAGAGAAAAAAAGAAAGAAAACAAAAGAGAAGAAAAGAGGAAAAGAAAAAAAAATCAAGAAGAATGAAAAGAGAAAAAAAGAAAAAAAGGAAAGAAAGGAAGAGAAAGAGAGAAAAAGACAAGGTTTATTCCATGTCACTTATAAAAGACCCGAGGGGGGGGGGGGTGATCAGGGCATCTTCTACACATTCATATACTGTATTAGTTCCATACACGTTCCTTGCTGTAACAAAAAATGTTTCAAAATATGCCCTATGCTATTATAACCATGAGCTATTACAGACTTTGGTATCATCATGGACCTATCATCCAAACCATTCCATCTCCTGACTACTCAAGTACATTCATATATGTATCTATGCATGTATATGGATCCTATGTGTATGTAGCAAGCCCCAAAAGTGAAAGAGGAGTATACCCTATTTGTTTAAATTCCACAAGATAAGAAATGGTCAGAACAGCTGGATCCTAATCCCTCTCTTGCCCCTACTTCCACAAATCTGCTGTCAATCATGGTATCTACTGGCAACGGAGGGTTTCAGCAAGCTCCGCCTTGTGTACACGTTTCGTGTACATTGGTCAAACAAGTTGTAGACCCAGATCTGCAGGCTCTAGTAGACCTAGTCTGCTATGCAGACTCCTTGAATCAGCTGTGATACACACACTGCAGATGTGGGTCTACAGTTGTAGACTAAAGAGATACTGCTCTGTCATCGCGGAGAGGCCTACAGAGATCTAATGACGTCACACTGCGTTACGGTGTTTGAGAGTCGAAACAAAAAAAGCAAGTGCATCACCTTTTTATTTGTCATGAACAGAGATAATGTTCTACTACTCGGGTCCTCTTGCGCAATGTTATCATCGAATAGGACAAAAAAAAAACGATTAAAATATAATAGATTAAGATATTTTAAAATCTAACAGAACAATTCAATTTGCGCATTTTTTTGTTGTTGCATTCATCTTTACTTTTAAAGGGTGTATAGGGAAGTAATATCCCTTTTGCTGGCTATATTGGTGGATATACTTTTCTTTATAGCTTTTTCTTTTTCATGTGTAAAACTAGCAATGCCTGTCTGCGGTTGGAATGGCAAAATGAAGGGAAAACGGTTAGGAAGGGCGCAATGCATGGTGAAAACAAGATGGCGTCTTGCCGGCTCGGATGAGGCCATTCTGGAGATGACCCGTGCTGCAAGACGTAGCGGATAATTAGAATTGGGATGGATACATGATTGACATAACTGACATCACGATCCATTACCTTCTTGATATCACCCTACTAATGGTTTAAAATGCTGGCCAAAGATTTACAGAAATAACATTTTCTTTTTTTTACATCAGCCTACCTCTCATCGCAAGGACCATCGGGTGACTAACTAATTCAATAGCGAGAAAAGGTGTCACTTACTAACCAATGTAAGTTTACTTAACTTTAATTAATTCTTACATTATCAATTACGGTCTAACAAGAAGAGAAGAAAGGATCAAGGATTGATGATGTGTTAAAGTATTTTTCCTCTTTATATCGATTGTATCACGATAACAATTACATAGGAACCATGACAACGAATTTGGCTAGAAAAGAACATATACTTTCGAATTTGCATTATAACAGACAGTTGCAGATAAAACAACCGTCATATTCAACATTGATATGTCCTTTTTATGGAATACATAGCCTTCCTAATGTTAGAATAAGCCTTATTTTCTGGATTAGCTTAATACTTGTTATTAATTAGCTAATCTTTTATTAGTTTATTTTCAAAACAAGTACATCGAACAGTGGTGAACATTAGGTTTAGCTGAGTGACTGTCAAAATATAACAAGTGAATAATGCCCATTTCCAGTGGCTCTACTGATGTGCCGTGTAAAATGAACACCTTACATTTCATAAGTACGTGTGTATCGCAGTGAATGTTTGTCACATTTTGGTTTCAGAAATGTTTGATTAGGAGTAGGTGTGATAAACACAAAAGAGGGGGGGGGGGTAAGGAGAAACCTCTTTAATTTGACAACCTTCAAGCGTTGTACCGACCGCTGGTGGTGGGGCATGACAAGCAAGAAAAGAAAGAAAAACATGAGAAAGAGAGAATTCTGAATCATGGAATAAGGTTTCCGACCTCGTATGACCCTCGCTTTTTGCGATAATCAAGAGGGTTGAACACACACCAAATCAAAGGACTACGCCATAATTCTGAGGTATGGGGGCAGAAATAGAAGAAGGAGGAGGAGGAAGGAAAAGGGAAGATAGACAAAAGAAATGGGGAGAAAGATAGAGAAAGGCATGCCTGGAATATTATTCCTCGCTCTCGTTGGCCGAGACATTTTGACTGTCGTCAACAGATGTGTTCGAGATGCTGAGACTGTGCGTCAACAACAGATTCAGAACACAAACTTCGTTCTACTTCCGGGAGCCTGTTTTTCTTCTTCTCAAATCTCACCCCGTTCTCTCCCATGCACCCCTACCAAAATCCAACACTCTTCAGAAACCCACTCACACCTTTGGAAATGCCCCTGCACACAAACAAGCCAATCTACAAGCAAAAAAAAAATGAAATGATTTAAAACATACCATAATTGCAATAAGATAATAACTGGTAAAAAATTATCCGAGCCTATGCCACTCTATTTATAACTTCCTAACGACATGAACGAATCGTGCATTTTATATTTTAAATGAGGACATTTATTGGAAATAATCTCGTCCCACTAAATGAAAGTTGTGGTCGGGCCAACAAACAAATCCCCAAAACCTATCCAGTTTTGCTACACCGTCAAATAGCATTTAGGCTACCTTATATAAATACATTAAAAAAATTGTTTTCGTAATCCTTGCCCTATTTTAATACAAAAATATATAAATTCAACAGGTATTTATCGAAGCAAAAGGGATGACCATCGTCAAAATCTAAATAACATCGCAAAAGTTATCTCACATTTTCTCAACATTATCCTTCAAGTTTTCTTGCTCCTTTGTACACGTTATATTTATCACGACACGTCATCCTACTTTATCGCCGAAATATGAACCATTAGTCATATCTGTAAATCTCGGCGATCATTAGTAATAACTACCAATACATTGCTATAGGCCTTATAGATCAAGATCAAGATGTGCAAGTTAGACAATGACATTGAAATTGTTTTTAATTTCATTCACCTAAACGAGGGAAAGTGTAAACAAATATGAATTTATAATTCAGAATAGTCTCTAAATGCATACAAGAAATCTTTTTTTTTTTAATACGTTCATGAGTAATTGTATAAATGATCTACATTTACTTTTATACAACTTTTAGATAATAGGAAACTTCAGGAACAAAATTTGTTAGGCCGTGGACTTTGTTGCAGGTCCATGGTTTATGCCAATTACTTCCTCCAGGAAATAATTGTGATTCAAGTGTTGTACATTTTACTTCCCATTACTTTTTCACTTGTCAATGATTTTCCTGTAAATAGTCTAATCTGAAATATTTTCGTCCTTTATTTAAAATGATACATAAAGTCCGTTGTATGGCGATGTATTGTGACCTTTTCGCTGGATTCTGATGGATTTAAAATTGTGTTTTATAATAATAATGTTAAGCATTTATGGCTTTTCTCACGATTCCAATTCAGGGCTCGAATGTTTTATAAATATATTTTATATAATTAAATCCACTCAATCAAGATTTTTTTTAAATGCATGTTGATGCCTAGCTGGAAGTTGAAAGTTATGGACAGATTCATGTATATAGGTTTACAAATACTTAGCAGATAAAATGCATCGTTGTTTCTCTTTGTTGGATAGAAAAAAAAAATTGAAAAAAAAAATCAAGATAATACCTGTATGGACTTCCTCCGTTGAAAATGAAACATTCATAATAATATGCAAATAATATATCGCATATCGATTATGAATGAATATATCCAATGGAAACTATTGCAAAGAACATTCATATAAATATTTTGATGCAAATATACTCGTTTATGCCTGTCTGACAATCTGAAAGTTATATGGACAGATTTATGTAATGGTTTATCATATGATTACTTATATATAAAATGCACCGTGCATGGTTTCTTTTGGTTGCATTGGAAAATAATGATATATTGAAAAAAATACAACAAGATAATACATGTAAACTTCTTTCATTCCAAATACAATATTCACGATGTTATCCAAATAACATATCGTTGATAATGAAGAAGAGGGAATGATACCAACTGACCAATGAATACTATTGCGAAGAAATCATTTTAGGAAGGTAAGAATAATAAAGGATTATGGGTGTGAACGACTTAACTGAAGGAATGAAAGAAGAAATGGAAAGAAAATGGATTCATTTCACACGTAGAAGGTGAGCCAAGTACCATTATCTAAACTCTCCTTTGCACGAAGTGAGAGAAAACCCATATCTAGCCAAGTTGCCTCTTGCTGGCTACTATAGGCAAATTGATTTCCAAGCATTTTCTACCTGGCTTCTTTCAAATTAAAACAAGGGGAAAATACTCATAATGGCAATTCACAAATTTGTGGGCTATTCACCAGTGGAGATAAATAAAAGAACACACCAACACCTCTAATGAAAAGGAGCAAACAGCGTGTATTAAAGTCATGCAGTATTGAAATTAATTTCCAATTCTTAAATATGCGTAAATTGTGCGAGAGATGCCGCCGGCTGTTATGCGGAATGGTGCGGGGGAGCTACCCCGCTGATACGGCTCGTGCGCGTCTTCCTAGTCCTGTAGCGATAATTGGCACTGTTCACGGATCGTAATAGTTACTCTCTATGAAGGCATATCTACAAACAGCATGCCCTCTTTCATGTGTTTACAACTCAACAGTTATGAACGGAAGCCTTTCCTAATATATGGGACATAAAAAATGTATAACCCATATTCGCGTTCCATAAGCCTCTGAAGAAAACTGTGCATGATTGACCACAAAGCTTCAAAACTGAAGACACCCAAAATATTACAAGAAAGGAAAATGTCAAACTTTTCTTTTTTAAATCTGATATTTATTTCAGTAATTTATGCTTGCTAGGTTTTCTTTACTTATCAAATATCAATTTGCCAAAGGGTGGACTTGAAAGGGTGGACTTGACCTTTAAATAGTTATTTTACAGTGCTGCAGACGGTGCTCTCGTCTCACGTATGCCAATAATTATCACTTTTGCGGTGATCGACAAATAATAAATTGTTTTCAAATTGCATCAAGACTGAATTCAACATATATTTTTTTAATATATACCAATTGTATCTGAAACTTTATAGGCCTATTCTGCGTTTTGGTGGTTATAAACGGTAGTGCCGATAATTCAGGTTCATTTTCAGGATTCTGTTGAAAATTCAAAATAAAAACCAGACAGATCAGTCATATATTGTATCGCCAAGGTCACTCTGTAGGACTCAGTCGAACGCATCCACAAATATATCTTGTTTTGTGAGAGGCATAACCAACAAAGAATATGAGACTGGAAAATAGAATAAAATAGCCTTTGTTACAGACAGGGTTAAAGCCATAGAAATGACCCTCCCGTCAGCACAACATCGTTTACGCCGAGATGGGCTCAATCGTAAACAAAAGAAACACAATTTAGTGGACTCAAGTGTGGTAGAAATAAAAAAAACACGATATTTCGGCAACAGGGTGGCGAAGAGGTGGGTCATTTTGATGTAGAGAATGATTTTTTTGTAAATATTACATATCTCTTTTACTTATTCTAATACTATACTTCTACTACACTATGACTGATATTACTACTGCTGCTGCTGTTGCTACTACTACTACTACTACTACTACTAATACTTCTTCTTCTTCTACTATTACTACTTTTTCTACTACTACTTCTACTTTTACTACTTTTACTACTAAACTAGCTCTAGCTCTTCTTCTTCTTCCTCTATACTACTACTACTACTATACTAATACTACTACTGCTACTACTACTAATCCTACTACTACTACTACTACTACTACTACTACTACTACTACAACTACTGCTGCTGATGCTGCTGCTGCTGCTGCTACTACTACTACTACTAATACTTCTTTTTCTTCTACTATTACTTCTTTTTCTACTACTACTTCTACTTTTACTACTTCTACTACTAAACTTGCTCTACTTCTACTACTATTACTACTACTACTACTACTACTACCACTACTATTACTACTACTACTACTATCAGACCATACTACTACTACTACTACTACTATTACTACTACTACTACTGCTATTACTACTACTACTTCTGCTACTATTACTTCTACTACTACTGCTACTGCTGCTGCTACTACTACTACTACTGCTACTACTACTACTACTACTACTACCACTACCACTACCACTACTATACTACTACTACTACTACTACTACTACTACTACTACTACTTCTACTACTACTACTACTAGTACTACTACTACCCCTATCAATAACTACAGTATACCCTAGCTATATTCAATGTTGTAATTCATCATTATGTGATTGAAAATGCAACTCCCGCTCCCCCAAAATTAAATAGGCCTGATTAAAAGATAAAGTAATAATACAAGAAACAAACATAATTACTAAATTATCCAATCTTTTGTCATTCTATTAATTTTGTTGGTGTAAATATTGGAGACTAAATGTGACGAAGCAGAACAAGGAAGCTTCAAGTATTAGGCCTATTATTATTCAGAAATATGATAGGCCCTAATATAACAAAGAAAACAAATATTGGATATCATTTACCTAATACTAGCACCTCGTTAAATCAAATAGGCTGCAACATTTATCAGACGTTACTATCTTCCCTTCTTTCGGTCTTCATTTTTTCTCTATCAGTCTATGCATTTAAGTGATTTATTTTACACGAGGACTTCGAGTGAGATAACTATCCACTGATATATTATGTTTTTGTTCATATCGGTGATACTTATATAAGTAGCATCTAGGATAGGAGTCTATCCGGTCTGTACAAGGTCAAATTAACGGCCCTACAATTTGATGAAATCCAGACTTCTTTTCAAAAGGCTTTATAGTTAGGCGCCACAGTACATAGACACTGTATACCATGTATGCAGTGTTCTTTACGTCTACCTTGAACGCTGACCGTGCCACTCGACGTACATGACGCCGGAGCTCCCCGCGCACTCTACCGCCATGCGACTGCTCATTCATACTTCTCTCTAAGGTTTAGGTATCTATTGCACAAGAGCCATTTTGTCACGGTGGCCAGGGATGTTGTGCAAACTACTAACTGATGTAGGAAAGGCTGGGTAAATTTGCGTGCTAGTGATATTGAATGTGGACGAAGTGGAGGGCGGGGGTGAAACCACTATCATGCATATTTTAAGCCTACCTCTAGCTGTCTTAAATGTTTTTGAAAGTGTTGCAGATAATGTAAATGTATTGTGGGATTAGGGGGAAAATCGCTGTCCTTATGTGACCCTCTATACAGAAAACCTTTTGAATGAAACAGCTGTTTTAATCGATAATTATGATATATTGCATGACTGGTTAATTTATTTCACAAAATAGGAGTATCTCTATACAACATTTGGCCTACAAGGGTCATTTATTCCTCGACTCCTGTCCAGATTTCACGATCTCTCAATCCTTGCATTTTACAGGTTCAAAATGCCCACATTCATCACGCAATGAACTTCACCATATTCACAAAATGACGAAATACAAGAATTTTGCTTTCAGGTGTAATAAATTCATATCGCACGTGCGCTGCACTGAAGAAAAATCAATATAATTATGTTTTCATTTTGGGAACTGATCGATACATTGACGATCTATTATCCAAACTGACAAGCAAGATGATAAAAATTACTTTATCATTTGATGTGTGCACTAACAAACGGCGTCAATTGATTTCTGAATGTTTCGTCACGACAGAGTTTTGAATCATGCATTGCTTAAACGCTTGATGGATCAAACAGATCCCAGCAATGAAATCAAAGAATTTCTGAGTTTGTTTTAGCAACACAAGGACAATTGGAGACGGATTCAAATGACGACATATCACTTCGGAGTGAATGGAGACTAGAACGCGCGCGGCAAAGCTCAAAGTAGGGGCGAATATTTGGTGGTTTGTTGCAACAGCAAGCATGGGCGATAGTGTGGAACCACTGGAACATCATTGTTACAACACATGTTGATTCAAACTAAAGTAAAAGTCAGTATACATTACTCGACGTATATTACACCCAACCCTAAAATTCCCCTCTATGACCTTTCTTAGAATATGCGTCATTATCACATTGTAAATCCATTGAGGTATTCAAATATATTAATTTTTATTCTTTATTTGGTGTATACTATAACGCAGAAATAACGCGTGATGTACGGTTCTGCGTGTTAATTTGTCAAATAAGAGAAATAAGTTTTAAAGAAGAAGAATTTAGACGATGTTGACGATCGATTTAGCTGAATTCGAAGTCTAGTCCTGTTGATAAATACTCGAGAATTACTTTTGAAATAAATTATTATCGCCATAATGGATACTTACACTACATTTTCTCTCTGCCCGTGGAAATTAAAATATCTTTGCTCTGGTACTGAGCAAAGGATTCATAATAATCATTTCGTACTCTAATTAATTTTAGGTGAATATCCGGCAAACGAATATCATCACTAATAGTATTTATTGTATTCAAACAGATATTTCTAATCAATCACCGGAGCTGATTTCATTCAGATGGTTAATATGCCCCATTTATGTGAGAAGATGGTTCCCCTTGTCCTAGCTTTTAATCCCCGAACGCCTTCGAAAACCGACGAAATGTCAGAATGGCACGTGGTACCCCAAAATGAATTCTCTTGATCAAAGAGACAGAGACAGAGACCTGCAATTAGCACACACCCCGACGATTTAATTCATACTCTTCTACATTTATCATGGAAATACCACCCCTTAGACGAAAGGCATTCATTTAGCCCAATCATGAATACTTCATTTTCGATCGCGGAAGATAAGAGAGGGGGATAGGCATGATAAGCGATGGTGAAAAAAAGATGGCAGACAGTTGTTGCTTTCGAACAACGCCATTCATAATCACGAGTTGCTCTTCAAATTCGTGATTGAATGGAGTATATCTAGCGAATTAAATGGGCTAGGACCCTTTCCTAATCTGTATGAAAAATAATAATGATCGCTTTAACAAAAAGTTGTCGTTGCATTCGTTTTGGCTCATTAGGCACCAACATTAGAAATGGCATCTCTTGTGACCTTAACCTTTGACCTTTAGAGAAGATACATATTTTGATGGGAAAGCTCCAATGATTTCCATAAAAACAGATCCCCTGGATAGCATCACCACAATTAATAGATTGAGCGGTCTCAAAATTGACTTAATGGCATATTCTGTTTTTTTTAATAGATTTTCGTCACTAAATTGGGCTGGTATTTTGAAGATAAGTATATAACCAAATGATGAACACATTAAGCCGTCAGAAATCAGAATATAGAAAAAACACCGTTTATGATTATCCATGATTGCAATTTGATTTCCCATTTTAAAAAGGTATCAAATCTACATTCAACAACGGAGATATTATTGTAATATGTGTTAATCATGAAAATGCTTACTGATCCTCATCATGCTGATAGTATAAACCTGAAAAGAACGAATGAACAATGGAAATGATGAGGACATGGAAGTGAATAACATAGTCATCATGGCTGTCAATGGTTATGAATATTAATGTAATTAAAATGTGTAAAATCACATGGTAAGTTTGTGCACTCTCTTGCAAAATGAAAGGGGGGGGGGGGAATCACTAGAAACATCCCCAGGATTAAAACAGGACCGAAGTGCTTGGTGTTAAAAATAAAGAGTGTCATTGATAGAAGGAGAGTCCGAATCAGGATTTTTTTTTAAATATGAAATATGAAACAAGTACGATGACTCTTAATAAATTGCTGAAATCATACTGAGGCGAGGTGTTTCTTGGTACTTCTTAGTAAAAATAGAAATGCCGGTACAAGGTACAGTGATCAGCTAATGGCTTGAATTTATGCTCCCATTTTAATCAATCGAAATAAATTTACAGGCAAGTGCAAACATCTGATCATTGTGAATTGTTTAACAAATTATTTCCATTATGATTGGTTCCATCACTGGACTTCTTCGGACTAACGAAAGCTGACATGGCAGGGGTAAATGACCGACATCCGATGACGGTATAGGAGTGTCTTCAGAACCAGACCACTCAGTCATCCCATTGATCAGTGGCTCTTGTCATTACCTGTTAACTATCAAGATGCTTTGGTAAGTCAATGAAGGAAGAGAGAAGGAGGATGGAGGATGGGGATAAACACGGAGAAGGGAAAATGGCCCAGAAAGCCGTACGGTTGGTGGTCCGTCAATCTTGTCTAAATCCCGTCCATCAGCCGTAGTCCTCATGTGCGACAACCTGGCTACCGACGAGGACTTCTCGTGATGTCAGGCAGGAGTGTTGTAAGGGTGGGGTATATAAGTGTGTGGTGAGTATGTTCTGTGGGGGTATAGGTGGCTGAGGGTGTGCATGTGTGTGTGGGGGGGGGGGGGCAAAATGAGTAGGTGGAGCAACTAAATGTGTAAATACACGAAGTGAATGAAGTTTTGCTTGGAGTTGGTACATTCAAAATTGAATTTTTACATATCTTGGGCACAGAAAGTTGAAATTTTTTCATCTAATGCACGTTATACTTACTAATATTTTGAATGATGTCTGCTGCAATCATGGGAATTGTTTGAAATAAAGGACATGAATAATTCGAAGGTATGCAATACTATGCTTAAATTCCACAGGTGCGCTCCTACCGTCTAGACGTGCTCACGAATAACCTACACTAAGCATGTTAAGAGAGGAACGCATCCCAGCTCCCATGCGAGACACTTTCAATAATACACACAGGATATTGACCAGATCAGCGTTACATCACTGCCGGAAAATGGGGAAGGGGTTTGGTGTGAAAATTGCCATCTCCAAGAATCAACTCTGAGGTAGCATCTTGTAATGACCATGATAGACGTGGAGTTTCAACGTTCATGCACGCGCGTGGACCTTTGGCATGTTTGAGAGCCTAGAGACAAAAATCAGGTTTCTACAGATCTGCTAATTGGGGCAAAATGGCAACGACTCATGCTGCTAGGGACCAGGACTAGATATAAAGACGTAATTGGCCCCCTAAAAGAGGACCACCAAAATGTCGAAAATCGGTTTCATAGAATAAAGGGGATAAATTGAGACCATTATTTTAGGTCGTTCCTCTTACATTAAAGGCTGTTGGATGGATATAACATGACAAATGAAAGTTAGGTTAAAATCTGTTCAAAATACTTCCCCCATCGACTACTACTCTATCATCATGGGCAAGCGTCTATAAAATATGCCATAGTACAGTAGGCCTAAATTTTTCCCGTGAATTTTGTCCATACCGAAATAGTTTATGCTTTTCATTGCTAACATGCAGTTACTGAAATCGTGCTGTGGCTGGCTAAGTTGCGTGTCCCTAGAAATTAGGATTAGTAATCTGATTTCTCACCTTGGCCGGGAAAAGCGCCCTCATATTCGTGAAATAGTCTCCCTGTGCTAATCTTGAGAAACGTTCATCCGTGGGTATCTGAAAATATAGCCAAACCATGTGAGATGTAGGTGAGTTCTTGCCCTTCTATGTTTAGATCACTAACTGTAATGTAGTCCCTTTCGATCATTTTCATGTCATATCGCCGCGCCTATCCCGACCAGTGATAACTACTAAAGAAAGGAAAGTCATTGCTACTGAACCAATAGGCCTATGATTACTCCCAAAAAAAAATGCATCCATGCAATTTATGGAAATAAATTAACTATGGTTTACAATATATTTAACAATGTTTAAAATATTGAAATGTTAATACATGTAATCTTAGCCTAAATAATGTTATAAACGAATTTATTAAGTAAAATAAACATTTTGAAAACTAAAATGAAAACAATGAGGAAAATGTCCCACTGAAATCAACTGTTTTAGATAACTTTCCACCCGTTTACAATTACAGCAAGGCCGGCCAAACCTTCATGTAGTGCCTTTTCGGGTGCAGTGCATGTAACGCGCTATAACGTTGGCGATTCCAATTCACAGCCACCTTTCAAAGTTACTTTGATCTTCAATGTATCCTCAGTGCATAATATTGAAATATTAGATTTCCTAATTGGAGGTTGAAAGTAAATAAATAAATACAAGATACATATAGATATAGTATAAAAGTGATTTTTATCACCCTCGATGACGCTTCGATTTACGATGCTCTTGAGTGAGGCGGGATATAATCTTGTGTTTTTATAAAAAGAAAGTGATGGAATTTGCAATCTAATCGGTTTTACGCTTTTCACCCGTATGCATTGTCTGTCACGTATTTCCATTTCTTTCAAGCCGGGATTGTCTAAACAATGTGATTTGTGATTCTAAAATAGTGCAAAGAGATAATTGATCTCGATGAAGATGTGAGCGTCGTTATTTCTAATTTATGAGCTGAGCGTTCACTATGACTGTCGGTGAATGTCTTTTTATCAAAGATACCCCCTCCATTACAGCACCAAGCGAGGGTTAATGTATATGGCCGCAGTGAGGGAATGATAAGAGAGACATTAGCAATTAATCACTGCAAATATTAATGTAAAATGGGTGAAAAAGAGAGAGAGGGGGATAGAGGCAGAGAGAGGCCCAATAAATGTCAGAGCGCGATAATCATCAAGACTGATGATCATTTTTGGGATTGTCAGCCTAATACCAAATGAGACAATTGAGAATGCGGCGTGAGGCTGAGATTTGATAAATGTCTGTGTATTGAGATAACGTTACGCATGAAAACTGAAATTCAACATGGGATCGATAAGACACGAAGAGAAAGCTGAGGACTCGCCTCATAAATGTTTCAAAACCTCAAAACCTAAACTCCTCCTCCCCTGTATAATTATCTCATTTCGCCATCACTACACGTTGGGCAGAAATTGATATAAAAGATTGAAAAAGTAAAAAGAGATAATGAAAAAGGGGAAACGGATTCCACTTTTTCAAGCATTTTAAAGGACAGCGTTCACTCTTAAATGTAGGAAACATTAAATAAGATCTAAACTGATAATCATGTTCATGATAGTAATGATGATAATGAGAAACAAAATATATTGAATTGATCTAACTGACAAGTAAAAAGATGACGGCGAAGACGACTAGGACGATAATGGTAATCATTACAACGACAAAAATGAATAATGCTTATTCCCATGATAATAATCATGATAATGGTAAACACTTAATTGATAGCATTACGAGTGGCCTATACGATAGTTCGTGATTGTAACCAATTTTTATTCCATATTGAATACAATGGATTATTTTATTTGGGAAATGGTTTGTAGAACATGTTGGATTTCATATTTTGCCACTGCCGTACTTTCAAATTTGAGTGGAAAGTAATATAAATACTTCTCAACATTGTGTAGACCTGCTCATTACATAATTTTTCTATAGAATTCTGACCCACACTGTTAGCAAATGTATCCTTAAAATAAAAGAAGTTCCTGCAGCAGAGTCTCGAGAACACCTGTAATCTTACCAGATTGCGTAATCTTAAAGGAAATTGGGATTTGGTGTATGGAACCTTACAAATTTCCTTGAAAAAAACACCCTTTTCCCCTTTTTAAACAGACCTGTTCTGTTAAATTGCAGAAAAATTCCTGTTTTATGAATTTACAGAATGATTCTGTTATTGCTTTCTGTAGAATCTTCTTTTTTTCTGTAAAATTAGGTTTTTTTTAACAGTGCATGGGACCCTCAGAATATGTCTATCCCCTCTTACAGGAAGGAAGCTATGAAAATTCCCTTCGTTTTCTATATCATTCCTGGACTATGAATCATAATTCATTTTCATATTCGACGCTACTCTAAAAAAAAAATAAGGATAAAAAACATGCTACTAAAGCTACCACTTATCAGCTCTTAAGCATGACATAATTTGGCCTTATGAATGAATCAAAGAAAGAACGAATTGTGGCAGAAAAGGGGACACAAAATTACGATAATAATGGCAAGTTTTGATAAAAATTCCTGTTCGTTATGTCAATAAGATGAAGACGCCTCCTTGTCGGGATCTACCACACAGGCTGGGCTCTAGTCTACCAATGGCTATACTAGGTTATTCCAGGTCATTGTGGGACGAAGCCCCGCTTTTCAGGGGCACGTAGGTCACAAGTCAATGCTGTTTTCACTCTCTCAAAAATTATGCTCTCAATACCCTTTATGGTTTCTGATATCGTGATTTTAATGATCGTAGCTAATATAGTCTCTATTTATTCAGTTTTACTTCCAGTAGGTTGCCCGCCAAACTGTGTTAGCTCTAAATTAAGATCCAAGTTTTATTTTGAGGAAGTGAAATTTCAGAGTTCTGAATGATTCGGATTCTATCAAAAGTAAGGAACCAGCCCAGTAATGGTGACCGCTTGGAGTCCGATTTGTTCACTTCATTGCACTTGTTGATGTGGTTTTCAAGCCTTCTTTGTGCCATGTTTTAATGAGCCTTTGATTGGAAGGGGCAACGACCTCCCCTTCCCTTCTAACAATCTTTCCAAGCAGGGGAATCCAGTGGACAATAATACCAAGGCTTGTTTGCTGGTCCTTGCGTTCTGCTCTTCTCAACTTTTACATCTCCATCCCGATCTCTTCCCCCATCGATGCTTCATTCATTCCCCAATCGACGAGATGCTACCCTTCCATCGTATCTTCCATTCCTCTTATGTTATCGTTCCCTTCAAACTCGGCAAGCATCTAGCACTGACTTCGGACCCCCTCCTGAGATTCAATTCAAGACCTCAGCCGCAAATTTGGCGTGGATTATGATAAGAGGTATCGCCTTGCCACCGGGACTTATTGGACTTGATCACGGTGATCAGTGAATTGAGGACACAGTAGTCTAGCTTTCAAACCCCGAGGAAGAAGCCCATTAACCGGTCAATCGTGGTCGAGATATCGACGTTAAGTACCGACTTCCCGACCGCGTCACTCACCATATCCGCCAACCAGTTCAACTACGGAATCGTCCTGAATGTGACGCCCTCATCGTGCAATGCGAACACACCCTCGTACCACGTCTGAACTCTTGAACGTGGTCTTCTATTGCTAGACTTGGACCAGTTCAAGTTCTTCGACCGTGCTGGGTAGCTCTTTTCAATTCGTTAACTCTCGCAAATAGACGGCAGACAAGGATGAAATTTGGAATTCTAAGCTGTCATGTTTTACTTTCTGTCATGGCACGACGAAACGCAGGATGATCCATTGTAACCATGGCTTAAACTTTCATAAAGGCCTACAAAATAATATATTGGCCTAGATAATAATCACGTGTGTCACTATCATAAACTAGTGTGTCAGATCTTCTCGTTTTCTGTTATTCCTTTTTGCAGAACGGGATATGTAGATATACATATTTGCAACATATTTTAATAAAACTTTAAAATATTATTTTATCATGTGTACCAACTGCAGACTTCTTAGTGTTAAAACTAGCATTTGGCAAATATATGAAAATCTACATTATACACACAAACACAGCACATACATATGCAGAGATAGAGGGAGAGAGAGAAAGAGTGAGAGAACTGGGGTGGGGTAGGTTCGAGAGGGGGGGGAGGGGTGAAGGGAATAGGGAGGGGCAGTCCTCAAGTATTGGTGAATGTTGTCAGGTTTATCTCAAGAAAGGATCAGGGAGGCTTCCGGGCCTCAAGACACAAGACAAAACGCACAACTATAAAATGAAATCCACGCAAGGTTCACAAAGAATAATATCTTCCCCCCTTGTTTAGCAATATACGTAGGATTGTAAAAGGCAAGAGATGGGAGGAAATCATAACCATAATGGAAAATCTTGTGCTTTTGCAAACTTTTGCAACTTTCAAGACAAGACCTTGGGCTATATTCTATTTTCTACATTATCACAACCTGGTCCTAATTTCGAAGTGGATAATGACCCTTCGAACTCTCTATCTTCACGAACTTCAGGAAAGACTGGACAGGCCCTTTTGCACAGAATAATAGAAATCGTTGTGCGTTTTTACAGCTATGTATTATCATTATGATGAAAAAGGGGAGAAAATAACCCCTAAAGAATATGAAATCAATTAGCGCACTAAAAAAAAATGGAAAAGCAAAAAAAAAATAATAAGGAAATAAATATATAATGATTTTTTTATTATCAGAATTAACGTTCTTAATTTTAATGAAATACTGAAACCATTGTCAATAACAATTAACACATTTTAAACTTATCACATTGAAGTGACAGAAACTCGTCACACGTGGTTATGCACTTGACACGTAACTATTGTTAAAAAAATGTTCAAAATTATGTGCAAAATATACCACACCACTACCAGTATACATATTCAGCACGTTGCATTTTTCCAGGAATCGATGCAGCCGTTCATATCGGTAAATGCGACTTTTTTCTCTTTTAAAGCTGTCACATACTTCTTCCCTGTAGTTTTCATACTTTTAGATTTGCTCTTGAAAACCCTATGCATACTAAGTGTGTATGTTATTTCGACCTTCCCCTTCCCCCTGTTGAAGAGTAGGCATATATATATTTGTCTAGCTATACCACATTTTCACCTTACTGACAGATGAACGAGGCGATCTACTATCATGTATACATACTTAGAATCTCTGTTTTCTACTTTCATCATTACCGTGGTATTACCATTCCCCCTAGTAATTTGTCAATGTTACCCCTCTTGCTTTTAAGGCTCTTTTCCACCACTGTGCGTCAACTCCGGTCAGGTTCTGTCAGTGAGGTACACACATGACCATTTGTTATCTGTCACGTAATATCTACCTGCTTAGTCCGTGAAAATGTGACGAGAAGTGATGAGTCTGAAATCTGTGCCCGCCACTTCAATTTTCGACTAATTGGTCATACTTGAAAGTACATTTGGTAGACTTGAAATTTTCGCGGGGTTTCCTGTATTTCACACCCCTTACGGGTTATCGGTAATCGCTTTTGAATACTGACACATTTGCTCCATGAACTTACGTTGGACCACTGAGAAGGAGCCCGATATTATGCACTCGACAATAATGATCATGATGGGGAAATATATCAATCAATATATAAAAAAAAATATTGTGTACGAAATGAGATCTCTTAAAATTTCTTTCTGGTTAGAAAAAAAAAATAGATCAGCAAATGCGAATGCCAAATAAGAATGTCCCTTAAAAAAGAGCTAATTCCCACATCATTCCCCATGAATGTTGCCTTCGCCAACCTCTTCCTCCCCCCCCCCCCCAACCCAGACATCGCAGCATGATTGAGTAGACCTATGCATAATTATGTTGCTATAACTTTAGAATATTTCCTTATGTTCTCAGTATACTTCACACCATCGCCTATTCTAAAAGCCTGAGCCCCCGTCCTCAAGAAGTTCTAACCTTAGCAACAAGTGCTATTTATGACATATCGTCATGATTATATTAGAATGACAGTTGATACTTCTGCCAGACACCTTTCGTATTAATGCCTTTCTTATTTTTGACGTTCTTTCAGAGTCAAGGTTAAACTGTCCTTGTCAACCTTTTGTCTAAGACGAATTCGTGAGCAATAACTTGACTATATAATGGAATATTTCTATACAGTCATTCTTTCCATAATCACGACAATCATAGACTCAGAATTAAGAAGTCATATGATTTTAAGCAAAATGTAAATGGTTAGGCTATACAGTCTAACGCAGAAATAAAACATGTCAAAATGGACAAATCCATGCTTTACAGTTAATGTATCCAAGCTTATTATGAAATATTTTCTTCCAAATGCATGTTCGTTTGAGCCCCAAAAGTTTTCCATCGAATAACCCGCACATATTTGTTCGCTGTCTAATAATGTATGCTTCAAAATTGAGCAAAATTTCAGTTGAGTATTAGATAATAATAATAGTGAAGAAAGTCGATGTACATTGAAAAAAAAATCCATAACAGTCACATAAGCTGTTCTTTATTTAAGCGCCTATTTCCAGAATTCAACTTCAATAATATCAACTAAACATTTTATCCCAACAAAAAGTTTATGATGAAATAAACTAATATACAATTTGCAGGCCAAATTTGTTGAATACTATATCAGGCAATTGTGAATTAACCCATCTGTCCCCAAACAAAATTAAATGCAAAACTATCAAAAAGTCAATACTTTCAAGGATGGATCACACTTTCGGAATACTTTGTATTACCTATACGGATAGAAAGAGGTCATGACTAGAATGATATCCCTTTTGCTACAGACCGATCACAAACATTCTTTGATGTAAAGAGACGGAAGCGGCCCCACTACTGGATGATTCAGCTTCGGAATGTCTGCATTTTTTTCACAAAAAGGTTTAAAATATATCGACAACATAATCCCCGGACACCCCCCCCCCCTTAAAAAAAGAGAAAAGAACGATTTCAAGACACGTTTCTCTATTTTGCAAAATATCTTATTTTTTCTCTTTTTCAAGAAGGATTATTTAACTGCATTTCGACATAATGAATCGCATCCTAGATAATTTCGATTATCACAATTGTACGTATGCAGTTGTTTTAATTCCAAGTTTGTGACCTTTTTTTCTCAATTATCATTGTTTTCCTCACTTACCGAATGTCAATCATTTTTACCTTGTAAGGCTTGTGTTAAGTAATAAGTTTATCACAGACAACACTAGGTTGTGATATCATATAGGAACAATTAACTAATAAGACATAGTTTGATTATTATGTATATTATTTATAAGAATAATACAGATAATTTTACAACTACAAATTAATTGAATAATGTCATCATTGAACAGCCTGTCTCAAATTTTCATTGCGAAATATCTGTTCATTTATCTGCGATAATAAGTATGATTACACAGGTATAGAGAGACAAGTAAACTAGCTGTTTGGTAAATTCCCTGATTGTACCGTGAAGATTCATAAATCACTAAATAGTCCTGTGTACAATTATCTACCTGTAAATGTGTATTGCACGTAAACATGGTGAAATATTATAATACTATACTTGCAAAATTATTTAACCTCTCGTCCCGGTTCCCAACAGACCTCGTTCTTACAAATGCCATATCATCTCCACATGAAATATATTCAGTTTAGGGGGATTTTCTGTACAGAGTTCTGAGTGGTCTTTACACCAAATTTCCTCTGTGCTCACCCTATAATATGTGACGGGTAAGCCTTTAGCTGTGAACTGTACAGCAAGTAACCGAATCTGGCCGGGCAAACTCCGGTCGCAATTCGGGCATGGGGATTGTCAACAAGCAGTCCGCAAACTTAGCGGCAACATCAATGACTGGGAGTGCAGACGACACTGCTGCAGCCTCGTACGGTTGCGAGGAAAAATGAAAAGCTGAAATAGAGTGCATATTTCTTAAGAATGGATCGCTTTCGCCTGGTAATACTGCCCTTTTAATACTTGAACACTATTTTTGGAGTGTGGGCTACATTGTGTGCTGATCACACTGCCATCGCGTTAGATACAGACAACCATACCTGTATTGTAGAGTGGCACTTTTTTTTTTTGCAAAGAGCGCCATTTTGAAAATCCTCTGCATATCAAATTATCTTGAATTCAACCCGGCTCAATAATACCCATATTGCTTATTAAAAATATGAATACATACATTTCTACATATTTCTATTCTAATCATGGAGGAAACGACAAATATTTCTATAGCATACCCAATATAACTAAACAATAATCCTGTGGTTGGATGTACATGTACATACTAGTATAGTATAGTATAATATAGTATAGTATAGTATAGTATAGTATAGTATAGTATAGTATAGTATAGAACCCCATCCCCCCCCAGCCTTCCCACACCCACACACAAACTGATTCAAAAACTGTATGAATTTCCAATAAACTCTATTTTTGTTACAACACTAAATATATATATATATATATATTTATATATATATATTTTTTTTTTCTATCTACGGTTGTTTTATTCACCTTGTATTTTGCTTTATACTACCATAACCGACGCAGGACCTTCATTTATATATATATAAATATATATATATATATATATATATATATATATATATATATACATATATATGTATGTATATATATTTCAATCTGTACTATCAACTTTTCGTGTCAATGTTTCCCTCCTGATGACCATACACAGAAGTGAGATATATATTTTATGGATGATCCTTATAATTCATTAACGTCTCTTAAGTATAAATCAACCGTTGTTATAATAATCCTGGCCAGTACGCCAACCATGTGGCAGTCAGTAAGGGTATCATGTGAGTGCATTTTGCATAGATGATGGTGTTTTTACGAGGGAGAAAGAGAGAGCTCGATATACTTTGCATAAATGCGACCTAACAATGCATGATTGCATTTTCGCCCGTAAATGATGATACGGTAGAAAAAGGAATCATCTTAAACGTACTATTATCCGTTTTATGAGGCAAGCCACCTGTCTCGCTAAGGAAAACACGACTTTCCCCTCAGCTTTCACACAGCTCGTCTCTCTCCCTTCCTCAAACCTTTATCCCTTATCCCTTTTCCCATTTTTTTATATTTTCTCCGTCTTTAGCCCATCATCATGTCTCCCCATCATCATAAAGAGCATTACTCATACCAGTAATAAGCACTGATCGGCGAATCCGTGTTCGTCTTCCCCTACCAGCGAGTTTTTTTCCCCCTCTGCGCTCATTAACTAAATGGCCACGACTCCTTTATAGTATTTAATCGAACTCACAACCACAATATATTATCCATTTACACGCTACATGCTACGCCGTGCATGACCAAGTTGACATGGTTATTTAGTCGACCAAAGTAACCATACGCGGTTTTGAACGAATGGGACTGGGGATACCCTTCATCTGACCTTGGAATGGTCTTGTATAAAACAAATTAAATCTAGTCGTTAAGAAAACCCCATCAAACCTGAAAAAAATGACTGTTTTATGAAACATTTCAATTAATGTGCTTTAATAAAGTAAGTATATTTCCTTTGTTTATATATTAGCCCGAGGGTTGTATTGTTATTGCTGTTGCTATTATCCAATCTTTTCACTGAAATAAATGAATAAATGAATTAATAAAATATCATATATCGGCATAATTCCCCCTCAATGTTACCTCTTCAATGACATTTCGTTTTGGTTAAATATGACATAATTTACATCATCAAATTCATAGGTTTATTCAGCAATGTTTACTATAAAAGTTTGTATTAAAAAAAATCACGACAAAGCCATATCATTTACATTTCGTTCAGCTACTTTAACTAAACAATCTGTGATTTTAATTAATGTTCTGAAGCATTTCCCTTACTTTAGGATGTCTAATTACTTCTATCTGTTATAATTTCGAATTTGTGCACATAGCAAGGCGCTGGCCTTCGCTGCTTTTATAGAGTTATTGTTTATGTCGTTCTTCTACTCAATCATTTCCCCCTCATACTATGCAAAATAATTAACATGTTCCACCCGATTTGCCAGTGTATGATGAACATGATGAATTAAAATAATGATAACTATTTTTATTTGAAAATAGTTATAAGAAAAGACTTGAGCTTCGTATTTGGCTGCATAACGACTGCCCCCCAAACAAAAAATGAACCACTGTTTCGTTATTTTGTAGTTTCGAATGTCATGTTCATTACTCATTTCCGTGCTAGAGCCATGCTCACCTTTATTTCACATGCACTTCTCCCTTTCATTTTCTTTTATATTTCCATTTGGTTAAACATTCAATAAACACAGGCGTATACTGTCAATGTGTATGCTAAAATGTAATAATTTTAAAACAACATGAATAAAATATTTCGTTTTTTTTATAATAAAGGATGCATCAAAATAAATTTGTAATATCAATTAAATGTAAACCAATTTAACATAGAGCTACATCAATTTTTTTTTCGAAGGTTCAGACCTATTTCTTAAGCTACAACATTTGTATATTTTCATATCGAAGAAAACAAATATTTCACTTGCATTTTCCAATATTGATATACTCTTTTTATAGATTTTTGAGAGCTGTTAAAATAATCACGAATCGGCAATCGGAAATGGGAGCTCAAACTGTCTAATGTCTGTTTAGTAATCACAAACTGAATACCACACACAAAGTCATGATAAACATGATCATACATCCCTCTGGAAATAAAACGTGAAATATACATTCCAAGCTGAATACATTCATCATGGAATGTGGATCTATTCCTAGACAAACATTACAGTCCAAAAAATTGTTCATAAATTATCGCAAATTCATAAAGAATTATCGAAAGAAACATCCAAAAAATAATCGAAAGAAAATATCAATATATAAGTTGACTTAATTATTGCGTCAACGCCTCTTTCATTTCTTAACGCGAGGTTAATTTCAAATGAGACTACATTTGATTTCATTTGATTTTATTTCAGCATTTTTCCAACAGAAATTATTAATAAACATAATGTACAACATAAAAAAAATAGTGATACATTTCTTTTTACAAAAATCATGTACATGTATGATGTAGGGCTGTATATTTACTCTTGGTAAGGAAGTGTGTGCGTGTGTGTGTGTGGGGGAGGAGGGTCGGACACGCCTGAGGGCCAAAGTATAATGATATGCCTTGTTTATAAGTATAACTAAATTCTGAACTTAAAAAAAGGAGCACAAATTCACTCCTGTGTCTTTGCAAAATCACATTATATGGCATTTGTGGCATTTTTAATCGTGAAAATATGATCTATTTACAAATCATTCGACAAAATATGTGAATGTAATTATGCCCCAACATGTTACCAAAGGTCCCATTGCGGGGAGTATGAAAGTATTTCTGTAAACGGCACATAATGACCTCCGGCAAAACTTCACGTTCTAACTTCACATTCTATTTAATCAATTTTCCTCACGAAAAAATAACGTTTCATTTCCTGTCTCTAAACTCGAATCAAATTCTCCATATAATCCTCAAATCCTTTACTTGTCTTATATGTAACTAAACAAGAAGAGTAATAGCTTCCTCGGTGATTTAGATAAACATTTTGCGTCCATCCCCTTCCATTTTCCTTCATCGACCTGTTTAATGCATGGAGGTATGTGTCTGATACCTCCAAGTTTAAGGTGAGTTATGAGGATTTGAAAGGTATCCTGTCATTATCATATTGTTTTACTACTTGCCACGCGAGCGAAAGTCATATTTAAGAGCCGTCCCGATCGCTTACCATAAATCAAATCCTAGCGCTCTCCCCTAAAACAGTATCGATATACCATGTATACTCAGTTGATATATCACCCATGCCCACCAATATGTTGTTTTACAAGCCTCTAAAGTAATCACTGCAATAGTTGAGGGCAAAAGAACATAAATAACTCAATGCTAGTTAAGGCACTACGCCAGGCAGTACCAATATATGGTACAATTTTATGGCAATACTGTCGTACCCCCTTGGGTTTCCAGCGACATCGCTAAAACAGTTCAACGTCAGAAATTACTGGAGGCGCGAAGGGCTGGTGACTTATTCCTTTCACAGCTCGTAAAAACAGCATAATAATCATATCAACGGATAGTTGGAAACCCCCTGTTACCAAAAAGGTATTCCTATTATCCCTCCTTGCTGTTACACGCCTCCTACGAAAATCAGCGACAAATATATGGGAGTTTTCGTGTGCAGGTTTTGGTGACAGAAGCTAGCGCGCTCTTAATTTTGCACGACAAATTTAGACGTATGAATGAGGATAGGAAAGATAATACTGACACGGCATGCTTTAACTGCTTTATCAACCCCTTTGCCAAGATGACAGCTAGCATTTTGGTAGGTTTTTATTTCGGGATAACTTACAACCAGGCGCGGGCTTCATTTACGTGTCGATCGTGTGAACATCAGAATGGCGGGAGTGATTTTGACTTCTCCAGTCCCCCTTTCCCTTCTAATGTTGTCGGTGAGAAATTATGCACACTCAAGTAAATGTACTCACTTTCACATAATTAGGGCGATACTGTAAACCTGTAAGCTGGCGCCCATTTTAGAGTTCATTCGAAAACGAAAATGGTTTCTTTTTCCATTCTAATAATAAGAAAGTCAGTGTAAATTAGATATGAAATTCCCTCAACAAGTTTTACATTAATTTAGTGGTCTGGAGACATAGATGTATCGGGGGTTTTCTTAAGTTTTGATTTTTCTACTGTTTTATTAAACAGGTGTAGGGTTATTCATCATGGCTCTGCCATCTTCCTTTCTACGTAATATCCAGACCAGAATACAATACTTTGAACGTGTTTAATGCTGGCTTGTAATCTGTAATTCTATTTTACCCATTTTCTTCTCTGAATAAGGAGAGTCACCCTACGAGATTGGCGACTATTCTCCCGTCTCCAGCTCTCTTCCGCCCAAGCAGGATCTCCCAATATTTACCATTCTTTCATAACAAATTTACCAGAAAACCGTTTCCATGGACATTCAATTACAAATTTCATACCACCGGGGAATTCACTTTTTTGTACACGTGTGAGTAAAGAGAAAATAAAAGAAGAGGGATCGAGAAGAAGAGAATTTTTTCTCATCACTCTCATGGCAAGATATTGAACGGAGAAAATGCGTCGGGGTTGAGCTGCACTTTAAGTTTAACTTGGTTTCTCAAAATATTGTCGCTTCACAAATCATTTTTTTTCCAACCTCTTTCGTGCCAGTTCATTTCATCACCAGTTACACAGGTTTCTTACAGGCCTAGCTAGCCGATGTGTTTAGGAGGACAGCTAGAGTTGGGAAGGAAAGTGGTAATTTTCTGCCGTTTTGGGGAGCAGCGAGAGACCGTTGACTGTTCAACCTAGCAAGCAAAAAGGCATTGATCCGAATTGTAAATAGAAAATATCAAGTATTGACCGCTCTTGCTTACTCAGTCGCGAGAAAGAGGGAGACAATTATGACGTTTTAAAATGATGTGTTAGCCGAGAAAGGGAACGGGGTGGTTGTCGACTAAAACATTAGAAAATGGCAAATAAGTAGGGGACCTATATGCATAGAGTGATGTTCAGTGGCCTAATGTCTGTATTTCGGTTTATTTTTCAGTGAGAAATGCTACTCCTGCTAAATTCCTATTTATGCATTTTCTGATCAAATGACATTAACATTACATCATCTACCTTATGTAAACAGGCAATTGTTTGACAAACATCTTCCATCCTTCCTTTCTATATTCGGAGCAGTAGAATCAACAATTGCTATTGGTTTGAATCCTTGAAGAAATTTGAAGCGACCCTCAATACAAATCACCAAGATGTTAATTTGTGATAAGTGCTTATCAATCTCCTACCTCATTGGAATGTTCAAACAATTATTAAAACAAGACTATGGCGGATGAAAGTACAACCGAACTGTATCTTAGATAACTGAAAACATATAAGAAATCGATAAAAACGCGGCATAATGATAAAGTAAAGGGTTAGATTTCGGCCTCGTAAACAAACATAACGGTTAAGTGTTCTCGAGTTCATTACATAACAACGCAAGTGGTTGTACAAGATATTGTTTAAACGCGAGACAAATCCTACATAAAATGTGTAAATAGCGCGAATGAGGATGGTAAATATTGCCTATTAGTAACTAACGTGTAAGCAAATTATATTTTCACGTTTTCGGGACAAGCTAACTTCTAACCGCCATGAGGGGGAGCCCTAGCTGATGTCAATAATTCTGCCTACCTGACGCTTGTTACAGTTTGCATCATGGAGATTATGAATGTAACATATAACTCACGAAATCCATACATAAAACATTCTGTAATAGCTCTATGCATAAAATAACCAGACAAAAATATTACCATAAAATATATATGGGGTCGTAAGACTAATCCAATACAATATTTTGAGGGAACGACATTAAACTGACTGGCGTCATGCAGACTCACAATTTGTTTTCTCGATCATGAATAACTATTATAAAATGACAAAAGGAATGCTTTTTCTTATCACAGGAAATGTTAAAAATCGTAAATGACAGAATTTATGCCGACCATAGTTTTCGATTTGATATTCATCTTCTTGTAAATTATTTCACAATTGAAACTATCTCATAATAATGCTCAAACCCTACTGACACCTTTCGAAAACTTTTGCCAATTTCCAGGTATTAATATAAGAGGTTTATCCGTTTTCCATTTGTCATCATAAATCATATAAAACCATCTTGCATAGTTCGTACTGGCTGCTCTATAACATAGAATGTTTGGTGAAATAAACTCATGACTTGTCTGAAATTATTAATGTAAACCCTAATCACAATATCTTCCTTTACTGCAGTGTATTTTTTTGTCTTTCCATTTCCTTTGCCTGGAACTGACATTGAATTCGTGAATTGCAACCACCAAAAATAATACGGGTATAATTTTCACCATGCCCCAACCTCGAATCTACAATCTCCTCTCTATTATATCCCCGTTCATTGGCCATTGTTCAGTGTGATTACTCCCCAAACGGATAGAGGGTAATAACTTCTAATAATGAACGGCATTGACCAATTCTGCCGTAAGTTGCCCGCATCAAAATGGTATTCTTCTCTTCAA